>NC_140947.1:86893024-87205524 GCF_014529385.1 Adiantum capillus-veneris | reverse complement strand
ATCCATAAAAGAGCAATTTAAGCAATGCAAATATTAAAAAAATGAAGCCGCAACACAACTTATTATATCTAACCCCCAATGTTGTAATACAGATCTTCTAGTTGCTCTATGGGAAAGAGACTGTTATTGCGTATATGGTGATCACAAATTTTTTTGTTTTTAAAAGATCTGATGCCTGCATTGCGCACAAGGACACACCATCTTATCGTCCATAATTATCTACTACTGATGCAAAAAATTAACAAATCACTCTTGTCATAAACGCTAACTCACAATGCTGTATTTTAGAGTACTCTAATTTAGAACACACCAAGCTTCTGAAGATCAATTGCATTTATAAAATCCATTTGCGTTTATTTGCATTATCAAAGTCCGTTTGCGTTATTTTACTTCATTTGTCAAAGCTTGTTTGCGTTTCGAAAGTCCATTTGTGTTTTTACTACCATTTGTCGCTGGCTCTAACTACCTCACATTCTCTGGCCATACAGGACCAGCGAGTAATAATCTCGTTTTATTGGTCAATGCCTATATTCTAGGGTTTGATATAAGTACACACCCACATCTACATAACAATACATGTACGTAAATCCAACACAAATCCTAAGCTAGTACACGCGGATTACTTAAATGAACCAATCTAATACGGATCGATCTAATACAGGCCGCCATTTCTGAAGATCATTTGCCTTTTTAAAATCGGTTTGCATTCTTGAAGTCTATTTGCGTTATTGAGGTCCATTTGCGTTATTCTACTTTGTTTCTAAAGTCCGTCTGCATTTTTGAAGTTCATTTATGTTTTTTCTACCATTTGTCGCTAACTCTAACTACCTCATATTCTCTAGCCATGTCCGATCCCCGCACACCTCGGTCTAGAGGTGGAGATCAAGACCACCGGATAAAAATCTCGCCTTTATTGGTCAATGTCTCCTACATCTACATGACAATGCATGCACGTAGATCTAGTACAAACCCTAATCTAGTACATACAGATTATTTAAATGGACCTATCGAATAAAGACCGTCATTTTTGAAGATCATTTGTGTTTTTGAAATCCGTTTGTGTTTTTGAAGTCTATTTGCATTATTTTACTTTGTTTGTCAAAGTTTATTTGCGTTTTTTAAGTGCACAAGCCATTTCTAAAGTCCGTTTGTGTTTTTTCTACTTAATTAACCGTCCAAACACAAGCACATCCTAGCATCTAAACCTTAAGCTTCTTCGTACGGCCACATAAGCGACTAGCCCTAGCTAAGACATAAACCATAAGCGAACTGAAATAACCCAGCCACTGACCCTAAGAGACATACCATAAGCGGCTAGCCCTAAGTGACCTATATATCGACTAGCCCAACGGTTAGTCTTAAGTGGGTTAAGCGGCTAAAATATACCTAGTGCGCTAGCCCTAAGCGACTAAGCGACTAAATAATGAAGCGGGTAGGCCTAAGCGTCGTGGCTAAGTGACTGATTACCTAAGCGGCTAGCCATAAGAGGCAAGCCGTAAGCAATCTGAATACCAATTAGCCCTAAGTGACTAAATAGCGAAGTGGGTAGGCCTAAGCAATGTGGATAAGTGAGTGAATACCTAAGAGACTATCCCTAAGCGGCAAACCCGGAGCAGTCTGAATATCGATTAGCGCTGATAAACGAGAACTCCAATCCTAAGTGGCTAAACAGCTAAATAAAAAAGTGAGTAAGACTAAGTGGCGTGGCTAAGCGGTTGAATACCTAAGCGGCTAGCAGAAGGTGGCTAGCCCTAAGCATCTAGCCTTCAATGGCCTAAATATGGACTAGTCCTAAGCGGCTAAGCGACTGAATACCTAAGTGGCTAGCCTTGAGCTGCAAGCCCTAAGCGTTTAGCCTTTAACGGCCTAAATACAGATTAGTCCTAAGCGGGTAAGTGGTTGAATACCTAAGCGGCTAGCATTAAGCGGCGAATCGTAATTTAGCAAGTAGCCCAAAGCAAGCAACTATGTCGATCAACATAACAACTTTGATTTGCCATAAGCGGTTGACATAACAAGGTTATCAACGATTTGCAAAATGCGTGAAGTAAATCAAATATAATTAGAACCTAACAGTAAAACTTAACTAAAACATTCTAATTTACATTTATAACATCTACGACAAATCACGATTTAAAAAACAACATAATTTATTAATTCTCAAATTAATTTGCATAAAAATAACAAAGCTAATTATAAAATGACATAAATCAAATGAAGGTTTTTTAATGATCAAATTTCATTATCTTTCTTTGTTAATGATAAATTTTAATTAATAAAATTTATAAAATAACAAGAATTATATATATATATATATATATATTTGTTTGAAAATGTGTGTGTGCCGCACATAGTGTGTTTAGATTGTTGACAAACTAATGTGCATTTTTATTTATTGGTGTGCATGTTTATATGCATGCATGTGTGTGTGTGTGTGCGCGCGCACGTGTAAGAGAAGAGAATGACAGAGCACTCACATGCGGCCTATTTGAGCAAGAAGCACTTGAAAAAATATCGCCAAATCTACAAACACACAGACACACACAAACACTATGTTACACACACACACAAGTGAAGAAACCTACTTATACGAATCTTGAAAAGTACCTTACCTTGTTGATGGGAGGAGCGTCTGGGTGGAGATCTTGAGTCTGGCAAGCCCTACAACAGCAGATCTGCAGCAAGTGAGGAGGAGGAGAGCAAGGGAGGAGATGAAAAAAATGACAAAAAAACGCAGGAAGAACCCGCGGGTTCTGTTTTTGCAAGTTCTGTCGAAACATGTATCGATTGAAGCATCAAAATACGCACCCAAATCACCATCGAAATAGGCACCCAAATAGCCGCGCCGTCAGAATAAGCATTGAAATAGCCGTCAAAATTTTTATGTGATCTCTTATAGTGACTATTCACGCTATCCTATCAAGAATGCTAACTAACAAAGTTTTAGAATTACCCACATAATCCTAGAGGAGGTTGTAGGATGACAAAGGGTAGTATATATGGATGCCACAAAAATATGAGGTTGGCACATGTTAGAGGATGTGCAGGTTCGAGGATGGGCGGGGGGGGGGGGGATGTCGTGCCATTTTATTTTTGAATGGAGAAAAATAGGTCCAGAGTTCAAGAAAAGTGTGCCTTAGCTTAGCCTTGATCCAATTAGAAATTTGAGACTTCATATTTTCAAACCCTCTACCCCCTCGGACACTCATTGCCTCTGACACGATGCATATTTTTTCACCATATATCCCCCCCCCCCCTTCCTTTTTTCATCTAACCTATTTTGAACCTTCTACATACTTACCTCAGACACTGTTCTCTCCTCTTTTTCCTTTGAACCTTCTACATACTTCCCTCAAACATTGTTCCCTCCTCTTTTTTCTCCCAACCCCCTCCTCATTTGTAATCTTCTCAACCCCCCAACACCTAACTACCAATATTGTGAACTCCTTATGGAGCAAAATGCATTTGGTACATCCACCCCTTCGGTTGTTTTTTGACCTAATCTAGAGTGCTACGTAGGCACACTTGGACTTTTTGATTGTCTTCATTGACAACCAAAACTAAATGCCATATCCTAGCCTGTGATTAATCCCCATCCCTAATTATGTTAAGCTAGCTAGGCGTTATTTGACCCTTAATCTAGCTATGACAAGTCCCTTCTCTTATATGATCTTTTTGAGCAATTTTTCAAAAATATTTTTAAAGCATTTCTTCGAGTGCTTTGTTAGTGATGCTTCATATTACATATTGTTAATTTTTAGTTAAAAGTAGTTTTAAGCACTTTCAAGCACTTATGAAAGAAATATCTTCAAAGCTTCTTCAAGTGCTTTGTTAGTGATACTTCATACTACATATTGTTGAGTTTATTGCATTAGCTAGACTACTTTAAGCACTTTCAAGTACTTCAAATACACTTTCTAGTAGTCTAGTGAACCACTATCCTAAAGTCCAGAAAGCCACTTTCAACCAATATATAATCACATTAGCTAGATTTCTTAAAAGTAGTTTCAAGAAATTCCAAATATCAATTCAAGTACTTTAGAATCACTTTTGAGTGGTCTACTAAAACACTTTCCTAAAGTTCATCAAGGCACTTTCAAGCAATTTTTAATCACTTTCCAAGACATTTTCAAGGAATAAAAAGTGTTTTCCTACATAAATCTTGTGTCTCATCTATCTTTTGTTGATTATTTTTAGTGATTACA
Organism: Adiantum capillus-veneris; assembly: GCF_014529385.1. Taxonomy (NCBI): domain Eukaryota; kingdom Viridiplantae; phylum Streptophyta; class Polypodiopsida; order Polypodiales; family Pteridaceae; genus Adiantum; species Adiantum capillus-veneris. The sequence goes on along the minus strand of NC_140947.1, from coordinate 87,201,319 downwards.
TTATCTTGTTATCACATTAAAAGTCTTTTCTCTATTACTCACATTGATCCTAAGATTTTTCACATAGGAATGAGAACCTAGCTAGAGAGATATTGATTGAGATAAAATCGTCATTGATTAAATCTAAGGATGGCACCTAGCATGCACAACCTACACTTGGAGGGAGTTGAAAAGCTCAATGGTATCCACTATGTTTTACTTGGAAGGTGAAGATGGAGTCACTACTCTTCTTTAACGATTTTTTGGAGATGGTTCTCCTAGAGAGGCCAAATCCTCAGTGCATGAACAAGGAGAACATAGGCAAATGGGGGGAAAAGGCATGTTTGCAAATGACATGATGTGACTCAATGTCAAGGATTGCATTCAACCATCCACTTAAAAGTGAAACTCCTTTAAAGAAAGCTTGGGACACCTTAAAGGAGATCTATGAGTCAAAGAGCACATCAAGGCAGTAGCCTTGAGGATTGAGCTTACCAATCTTGGGAGGTAGGAAGAGGAGAATACCATTCAATTTATCAAAAGAGCCAAAGATCTACATCAACAACTAACTCATGTTGGAGACAAGATGATAGGCAATGAACTATCATCATCCATGCATTGAGAGAGGGATAGGATCAGAGCCTAGTCCAATGCCTCGATCATATGCATTTTATGGGAGAAGCCATCGTATGGAAAAAATCCTCAGTGATGGAGATCAAAGACAAGCAACTAAGAGGATTATGCACCATGGAGGAAGAACCACACGCGATGCGATGCGAAAATAGAGCCCTCTTCTTAACAAAATGAAGAGCAAGACTCTTAACACTCAACAAGGTATAGGAAGACATCAACCCAACCACAGCAATGTAACTACCTCTCTCATGGTATTTCTCTAGGGGTGGAGGAAGAGGTAGAAGCTACTATAACTCTACCCAATGTTACCATTGCAAAAATTATGAAAAATATTGCAAGAAGAAAACAGATAACTTTAAGAAAAAATCGATCAAGTTTGTCTCCTAGATCCACCACTTGACCATTCTAGCCATGTCTTAAAGTTAGGTGCATTTAGCACGTGGCCATCATAACACTTATAATTTTACACAATGTTTATGGGATGAGTAGATCTTAGATCCACCACTTGATCATTTAGACTAAGAATTAAAAATTAGATACACCACTTGACCATTCTAACCATATCTTAAAGTTAGGTACATTTAGCACTTGGCCATCATAACACTTATAATTTTACACAATGTTTATGGGATGAGTAGATCTTAGATCCACCACTTGGTCATTTAGACTAAGAATTAAGAATTAGATACACCACTTGGCCATTATGATGAAACTTGAATTGTAGATCCAATTGTTGATGTCTCGTAGATCCACCACTTCGCCATTCTAACCATGTATTAAAGCTAGATGCATTCAACACTTGGCCATCGTACCACACGTAATTTTACAAAATGTTTGTGAAATGAGTAGATCCTACATCCACCACTTGACCATTTAAACTTAAAATTGAAAATTAGATGCATCAAAGATCCACCATTTGCCCATTATAGCAAAGTCTTGAAATGTGGATCCAATTGTTGGTGTCTCCTAGATCCATCACTTGGCCATTCTAACCATGTCTTAAAGTTGCTAAAGAAGCAGTTCTCAAGAATTCAAAGATGACCCTATACTCCTTGAGGAAATCAAGCTAGCCAATAGTGTGAACCAGGGATTGAAAGAAAAGACCCATGGTGGATTGATAGTGGGGCAAGCTCCCACATGACCTCATGTAAATTTGTCTTGACTTTGGATGATAATGTCCTCTATAATATGTACATAGTACTGAGTTTATGTATAAATCTTACCAAAACAGCCACATATATTTTTAAACAATTATTAAGAAAACAAGCCAGACTAACAAGAGAGATAAATATGCCCCATCAAAGGGAGGACTATTTATTTGTATATTTGTGATATATGGCTCAAAAGATGGTTCCGGTACACCTTGACATCTATTTGAAGACTTTAAAAGATGGTTCTAGCAATTTGGTTGAGCCAAAGCTAGTATCAATGGTACCGATAAAAACTATGTATACGTAAATGCATACGTTAATATACACACAACCATGAAAAGAATATTAACCATGAAAAGAAAAATGATAACAAGAAGGTTTCCCTTGTACCAATATACAGCTAACCAGGAACAAGCCTCAAACATCAAAATATGAATAGAGAAAACAAGTTGAAAATGGTCTAATCTTCCCACAAGGCTGCTAGAGGTGACGCATTCTGCAACACAATCTGAATTGCAGTGTAGCTACAAAACATGGAAAATTAAAAGAAAATAAAATTGCTACACTAATAAATGTGCATGATGTGAAAGGAGAGTGACACGCGCTCGATACAACCCCAAATTAATTCATCATCATAATCAGCAGCAAGGACATATCTTTCTTCGAAGGGTGAAATATACGGCAGCAATCAACTATTGACTCTTGAAAGACCTTCCCCAACAGGGGGTTTACAAAACTTCTGCAGCCTCTGCAAAATGTAGTCTCTTTTGGGTCATCCAGCCCGCCGCAACTTGATCAGATGGCTAGCTTAATGTCGGCTTTGTTTCGGCCACAACTTTGTTAGCATATGTCAATATTGTACCACCAACCGGCTTTTTGGGAGGAAGGACATGGGAGCCTGTCTAGTTTGCCAGTGTAATGACTTTCCGTGCTTGTCTCACATATGATGCTCAAAACAATAGGCAACCCATAGCTTCTTATACAATAAGGCGCAATGTGCTGACATACTCAAAGACACTTTCATAATGTGCAAAGATCTCAAGGTGGCGACAAGCGATTCATGCTAGCACCCCCTCCGCTGCTACCACTACCACCATCACTCGTAGATCTTGGATAGTTAGCCCCTGGCCCGCTGATCCCACCGTGTTGCATAAAGCCTCCCATCCCAAATACAGCAAGACCTGCTTCCAAAGAGCCTCCGCCGGCTCTTGTCAATTGCTCTATGAGTTGCTCCCTTGTCATCTGGCTGTCCCTTTGCAGTTCCAAAAACTGAGCCTCCCTTGCTAGCCGTGTTTGCTGCTCCCGAGCGGAGAAGTAATGATCCCTCGATGCCAAGATTTGATCTCGAGTGGAGGGCTGCATTGTAGGCGGTAATGACAATCCCATGCCCGCTGCTAAAGCTGAGGATGGACCTGCAGAGTGCTAATTTTAGAATAAAAATGAGGCATTATAACTACTTTAAGATTTGTGCTGATTGTGCATAAGCAGGACAATTTTGTATCCTAAAACTAGGCTTAAAAATTTAGGGCTGCAAAGATTTATCTCCATAGGATCTTACCATACTTCATTGATGCTCCCACACTTATACTATATTCATCCAATAGAATTTCAAGCGCTATTGCCTATGTGGCACTAGCGAACGCCCTTGATTTAAGAGATCTCAAACGTTTTAAGGGCATTTTCTGGTGCCACATAGGCACTAGCCGCTCGAAAAATATCACCAAGCCATTATATGAAAAAATTATGTGTCTTACTTTCGCCAAAAATATTGAGCTCGGTTTACAATACTTGTTCGGACGCTGTTTTCTTGTTGAATTCAAGATAACAAATAATCATCTTCAGCACTTATTTGCTTCTTGTCAATTGAACAGAGAAACCACAATGCCGGATGCATATTTTAACTAATGTTGATTTAATTCTGTTGAAGGAATCATGGCATACCTGCATGCAAGCCCGATGGCCCAGCCATCAACGCGCCTCCTGCACCACTTCCAATCCTCGCAAGATCGGAATGTGCCATCGCAAGCTCTTGCTGCAACTGTGCAATCTGCCTCTGAAGCACCGAAATGGCACCCACACAGCCATACACAGGGTCTTTTACACGCGCATCAGCTTCGTATGCGAGCGAGTTCACCGCATCCTCTCGTTGATGTGGCGGCAGCTCATTCAGAAGTTTTGTTATGTTACTTGCCCCGAAAATCTTGTGCACATTTGCAAACTTGTGCGGTTGATCGGGAGGGAAGTAAGGCGCGAAAACGCACTCCGTTGTACATTTTCTTCTAAGAAATTTACATGCAGCACAAGGGGAGCCAGAGGAGGAAGCCATCATGACAACCTGCCAATATGAAAGAAAATGAATAGTCTACACACAGAGCAATTGTGCAGGATGGGTTTGAATTGATCTAATGAATGTGTGTGTGTGTGTGTGTGTGTGTGTGTACAAAATGTACAATGTGGGTTGTCTTCTAGTCAAGAACACATGATCGTCGTCAGTGAAAGGTTCAAACAGACGGGCAAAAAATGCTCTTTTGATGTCTAGTTTCTGGGGTATGTGTGTGTGCGCGCGCGCGCGTGTGAGAGAGAGAGAGAGAGAGTGATGGGTGCACTACTCTGTGTGTGTGAAGGCGCGGGGCCACAAGTCAAAGAGGAGCTTCACAATTATAAGGATTACTTTTATGCACGTCTTGCTGCACGTCGACCCTTCAACTTCGAAGAGAACTCCAATAAAAGGCCAAATTTTTATTAAAATGCGATCCTTCACATTCATCTTCGATTCACACTTAACAACACGTCTGGCAGTTCGAGACCGGGTCATCTTGCCCACGTACACGATTACTTACAGGCAACCACATGGAAAATCATGCAGCAACGAATAAGAAAGAGAGAAGGCTAGACACACACACACACACACACAGAGGGGCCTCTCTCTCTCTCCCACCCCCTTCTCTCTCTCTCTCCAATTTCTCCATTTGCGCTTGTATTTCGATCAGTTATCACATACATGTGTGTTTGGGTGGTGTTTTGTGTGTGTGTGTGTGTGTTGCCCCCCCCCCCCCCCCCCCCCCCCCCCCCCCCCCCCCCTCTCTCTCTCTCTCCCCCCGCGCGAAATCAAGCACATTGTTTCCATAAAAGCGTTAGGGCTGAGCTCCCTCTGCCAGATGCGCCATATTTCCGAAAATCCTTCCATAATTATACGGACTCTGTGATGCCGTGATTCCGCCCTCCCTTCGATTCACGTACCCCCATGACTCTGTACTTGAGCACAATTCACGGCTACCCAGAAGGAAAAAAAGAAAAAACGCGACATGACTGTCAGAGTCATGCACACAGAGAGCAGACAGGGCTCGCGCAGCACTACACAATGAATGAAGAATTGATCGTAGATTTTTAGCAGAGTCATGTGTCTTACCTTGTGTGTGCGACTTTTCTTCCGTTTTTGCGTCAGTGCCTGCTTGCGTCTAGCGTTCCTGTGTCTGCGTTTTTTTTTTCTTTCTTCTGCGTCTTCTTCGACTGCACCTGTGCTTTCTTCCACGCGGCCTGAGTCAGGCTGTTCTGTATGCCTGCTCTGAGCTCCACACCCGTGGTGTCTGCGCCCACCGTTTCTGCAAGCATGTCCGGGTATTCAGAGTATTTAGTATGGTCTGATTAGGGCTGTTCCACGGAGTCTCATTATAATGCTTATATATGTGACAGCAGCTTCCGCAGCAGCAAAATTAAAAGCAAGCAAACCCGATTAAACAAAGATCAAATTTGCTTTCACGTGGGGCTTTTGATTAATGCTTTTGAGAGAGAGAGAGAGAGAGAGAGAGAGAGCGCTTGGTCTGTGTTGTGTGTGAGAGAGAGGTAGGTTTGAAGGTACTTGTCCAGGAGCGGTAGGCCAAGCTTTTCGATGAGGAAGCCGCAGCAGGAGCTTGATCTGACGTGCTCCCCTCTCTTTACGAGGCGGGCTTCCCTCTGCCTGCGCTCGCAGAGATGCCGCACATTAAGCAAACACAAAGCAGACCTTTTTTTTTTCCTCTCTCTCTCTCTCTCTCTCTCTCTCTCTCTCTCTCTCTAGCTTTGCGGTCAAAGAAACACATACAGAGAATCACAGTGGGAAAGCAGGGAAAACAGTGGCAGGTGAGAGGAGGGAGAGAGTAGGAGCAGCACCTGGATATGATGAGGAGATGGAGGGAGGATCAAGAGAGAGAGTAGTAGGTGCGCAGTCGCGAAGAGCGAAGCAGGTGCAGCGCCTAATTACTTGCTTAGGGGCGTCATGATGGGCGGATGTGAGATCGCTATCGCCCAAATACCACTCCACGCTTTTGCTCTGAGAATCTCACTTCGGCTAGTGATCTGAGTGTGCGTGCGTGCGTGCGAGAGAGAGAGGAGAGCCCCAGCGCGGCAGCGCCGGGGTTGTGTGTGTGTCGAAGGGTGCAACTGCAACTGCAAACCCTAAGCCTAACTTCCTAAGGCGGCCCCAAAAGCCTTGGATAATGGCACCAAAGAAGGGCAGCTGTCTTTGCTACAGGTGCGGAAAGAACAGCGGCGACCCTTGCTGCACTCTCGCCCCCCCATTAATCTCCTCTCTCTCATGAGTGTCTAGCCTATATGTGTGTGTGCCTTGCGCGTCCCTTTCTCCTGATCGCCCACTATTATATATAACGCCACAGTGACCCCCGCTACCCCTTTCCCCTCCCTCGCCCTACTGTTGCTGCTACTCTCGGCAGTGAGAGCTCTTCTGTACTACACCCCTCTCTCTCTCTCTCTCGATTGAAAGAGGAAGACGAAGAAACGCAGCAGAGATGTAGTTTAGTAGGACCCTACTGCACTTCTATATAAATCGCGAAGGACCTGGGCACATATAACAAGTACGTGGTTTTTTAGCGAGGTTTTTTAACCCTCGCTAATAAAGTGCAGAAATATGTCCGAAGCCCGGAACTCATAATATCATCGAAGTTTGTATTTTTGTAACAAATTTAAAAGGCCCTTTAATTAAAATTCATCTCTTGGGATGGGATTTTTCTTTTTGGATGGAAACTACAAAATTCGAACATTCATCGGAATTTCTTTTAGGGCTTTACAATTTTTACAAAATTTCCTGTTTCTCGCTCCTCAAAAGTACACTTTTTTTTTGACAGTCTACCGAATTAAAAAATAATGCTAGCTATTAGCTTCCTAGTAAGGTACATACGTATTCGAATTTCTGCATTGTGTGAAATGATCCGTGGAATATATAATTCCCCATTTTGGAAGAAAAAATGGACCTGTTTTGATTATTATAATTTTTAAAATCCAGACATTAGATTAGAAAGTTTATTTCTATTATTATAATTATAAAATCAAACATTAGATTAGAAAGTTTGATCATTCCCACTCCACGTCAGCACTTCTATCACGCGCTGCTGGCGTCACCATGATTCAGCCTGGAGCCCACCGCCCTTCGCCACGCTGGCCTAAAGGTTGCTCACACTTACCAATCATTCCTTGCCGCGTCATTTTCTCTTGCTCACCTTAAGCTCATCATTCATAGGCTGCCGTTTTAATTTTTAAGGAGTCACAAGTCCACACGCTATGAGAAAACATGGTTTATAAAATGGACTTGAAACTTAAGAAACACAGACGGTTGAAGGCTTACAATAAAATAGATGCAACAAGACCCCCGCCCCTCTCCCCCCTCAAACAAAACCAACACTCCCCTCCTCTCATAAACGAGCATTGCTACCTCTTTGCAAAGTTCCCCCAATCGGCATCCTCTCCTCTTGGCATCAACACTCTTTCGCCGCCAGTGTGAACTACGGGTGTGATTGTAGATAGAGGCAAGCTCTTTGCCTTTGTCATCCTACAATACTTGAAATGCTCTAGTTTTTAGAAATTAAGCTAAAAGTTGGCTTCTAGTGATTTAGAACTCTAAATTGGTCTTGTGCAATTCAATCTAGTGAAAGTTTAGTCTGTTGAAAATGGTACATTCTTGTTACAAGTTTAATCTATTGAAAATGGAACAGTCTAATAATCAATTCTTGAGGTGGCTTTGCATTGATTAGTGACATACAAATATTCTTATCCATATTGCAAATGGTACTATCAAGTTAACCTCTGAAAGAAGTATCCTTTGTTGTTGAAAGGTTCTTGTTGAGAGGATTGTTTATCCCACACGCCCTTCTCCACGAATTGACTCGGAGTAAAAAATGTGATTCCTCGGGAACAAGTTATTGGTAAACCTCTAGTGGGGGCATAACCCACTATTAGCTTGCCCTATGCATTCAAATCCACTAGTTACTCATGTCTCCTCTTAGGCTAGATGTCATTCTAGCATCCTCTTGACAAATTTTCAATCAAGCTCACTGAAGTAATATATAAAAATTAAAATGGGCCCCATGGCAACCAAGTCGTTCAATTGTCTAACTGAGAGAGGAAAATGTATTGACAGAGGTAAATGCCTTGTGGATATAGACACAAGGTATCAATTGAACCTTTCTAGGAAACCTGAACTATAACTCACATGAAATGTCTTTGACATATTATGGAACCCTCGTTCACCTTAACACTAGTTTGGTAATCTAACATGGCATAAAAGTGTCCTTTCAGTGTTTTGAAAAAAAATTCGATATTCTTGTTCATCATGTCACTTATTCTCGTGATTACTTAAGCTTAAGACAAATCTATACAAGGCAAGCCTCCAAAGTGAATGTATTGGTCATGGCAAGCCTCCAAAGCGGATGTAATAGTCAGAGTGAGCAAAGGAGCACAATGGCAAGTTCGATCCAATCACAGTCACTTTAGAGAATTTTTCAAATCATCAAAGCATTTTCCCTAGTAATTTCAATGGGTTGTTCATCATAATGTATGGTTTTTTAGGCACCAAATTTGTTGGTTTGGAAACATATTTAGCTAAAAAATTATCATATCTTCCTCAATCTAATGACGTATTACTGATGTTTTCACACCTACGCTCATAGTTATTTTCATAATTACCAATTGAGAAGAAGTTTTCTTGATTTATTTTTGTCCTTGATTTGCATACCTTTCTATATAAACTCTCAAACTCATTGGGCGCCCAAAATAGGATAACTTTGAAGACATTTGTAAATTAGTAAAACTGCAAGCATGAGAAAACTAGTTTTTACAATGTGTCCTTTATATTCAATTGGCTAATATCCAAATTATACATGTATTAGGGAGCCTTTATATAAGTTAAAAAATTATTATGCTTTCTCTATCAAATCACTTATATATAAGAGAGTACACTCTCATTTAACACTAGAATGGTAACCTAAAAGGACATAAAAGTGTCCTTTCAGGGTTTTGGGAAAAATTTCCAAAACCATATTAGATCCACTACATATGGAAAAAATGAGAAGCTTGTAATTTTTATCATCCCTTGGTCACTACAAGTCTCCAAAGTTGATGGACCAGTGCATTTTGCCCAAAACAGTAATTTCTTACGGTTGATTGCATATAAATAAGAGTGGGGATTTTTGTAGGACATGAGATAAAATGCCCCGTTAACTTCAATGGGTTGGTGACCAAAACATATGGTTGCTTTTACTTCACTATTTTTTTTTTGGGCAAAAAAAATAGTTACAAAAAAGTTGCATTTTTGCCATTCTGCGGACCTATCATCAAAGTTTCTATATATAGTCACGCTCAATACAGATACTATATACATGTTTTCTTAGTTCCCTTTGGGCCTTTGGATTCAAAAGGAGCCATGGAGCATGTCAAAAGGATAATGGATCTCTTACAATTGGAACCTTGGGGGCAATGATAAAGTGCTAAATACAGCAAACATAAAAAAAGTGGGTTTAGCATTATGACCTCTAGAAACCCATAGAAACTACTCAATATCTAGCCAAGTTTGTATTCTATGATTAGATATGTTTACTAGCTACCTACAAAACACACACAATTGGCCTAAGAAACTAGCAGTATTGAGAAAGTTATACTTGCTACTCTAAAATTTATCGTATCCTTCAGCAATCAAAAAACTCAACCATCATCATATACTATGCTATATAGCATATTAGGTCCCCCAAAACTCAAGGAAGATTAGATTTATGTTATATATTACACTTACACAATCAAAATTGAATTTGCATATCAAGAAAGCCCCCCAAAAAATCATAAAAGTGCTACTTTTGGCCAAAAAACAGGATTATTCAATTCTTGTAAATTGGTCATAACTTTCAATTTTAACACTTAGCTCTCTCTACAAGCATCAAAACATGTTGAGAACTGTGAAGGCCTAACCTCTAGCCATCTAAACCTCACAAACATGAAGTTTAGAGTGGTATAGTTGCCAAAAATTGAAAAAAAACCAAAAACAGGACCCGTTTTTTCACACAGTTTACGTTCAAAAATGTTGTGCAAGAGTAAGGTTAATGGTGAGATCGATACTCCAAAAAAAATGCTAAGTTTTTTTCATCTCATAAGGCAACTTTGTGGATATATAGCACCTAGAAATCCATTCTCATACTCTTCAAATAGTTCAAGCAAAATGGTCACTTAACAGGACATAAAAGTGTCCTGTTACCATTCTAGTGTTAAAAATGACTATGATTTTGGTACAAGCCAACAAAAATCCCATTGTTGCATCTTTAGTTGTATGAGGTATTAGGTGTCATAAAACAAAAAGAAGAACGGTCGTGTGATATGCAATCCATGTGCATAATCAAATTTGCAACCAGTTCACATCCAATTTGCTTTAAAAATCCCAATGTTCAAATTTTGTCAATAGATCAATATGGTCAAGTTCTGGTATGCAAGTTACAAAATTTGAAATACGGGTATTTACTATTCTTGTTAAGCATTGAGGCACGTTGAAATTGATGATAACTAGCTATACAACACTTTAAACCCTATCGGCCATAAATAAGCTTTATAGGCTATTACATGGGTTCAATAGAACGATATTTTAAATTCCAAAAATCACCACATTTTTATTTACAAAGGGGTATCATTTAAGGAACTTCAAAATCATAATCTATAGATTGAGCAGAAAAAAATGTGCATTATAATCATGAAAAATTCATAGAAAAAGGGTTTTAATTATACCACTTGAATGCACTTGAAATAGTTCTACATAGAGTGAATGACTCGAGTCCGTAGGACTCTGACAATAGATCCAAAGATAAAGAACCTCAACCTAGCATTATGGGTGAGTTCCATATGAATGGTAAGGGGGATAACGATCCCGCAAAGCTTTATATATTCATAAATGATTGATTTCTTCTCACGCAAGTTGACGTTTGATTCAAGGTCAGAAAACACATAAAAGATTGAGTGACAAGTTTCATTATAGGAGGTATGATGATTTATGTGAGGATAAATTTAGACATTATTGTGTTAAATCCTCTCTTAATTCTCATCTCTTCTTTGGTCATGAGTATGGCAGGTGCTCTATCTTGCTAGGGGTTATTTTTGGTAGTATGTCCCCTAGGTGTGATTCCACACATCGCTATTTTCAATCCAAAGGGCAAGATGTTGGACGGGAAGCGACTCACACACCCATGAAGTGCATGCAAACACTACCTAGATCAACATAATGTCAATCGAGGACACAGATGACACGATAGGCACATGGAGGAAATCTCTTAAGCTTGTCAGGCTGAGACCATCCTACACATACAACACTCTAGAAGGCCAACTAAACCACAATCAAGAACCTCACTGCTCTCAACTACACCACCTAGCCACATACACACATACGGAATGTAACTCACCTAATCATGCCAAATTCGTACGAAACTTAAGGAACACCATCCCCTCACTAGGATACACCTGTCCCTAAGCTTCTACACTCAAAACCCTCACTCAAAACCCATCTACGGAAAACGCGTAGGATGACAGAGAAAAATTTTGAAAGTGTCGGAAACTGAAATTTATGAGTACCTATGCGTAGCTTATGTCGCCACGATCTGCGGAAAACGCGTAGGATGACAGAGCAAAATTTTGAAAGTGTCGGAAACTGAAATTTATGAGTACCTATGCGTAGCTTATGTCGCCACGATTCTATAGACTACTAGCACGCAAAAAACAGACATCGTTTGATACAATTACGGCCACAAATAGCTCGTAGATGCGTCGGCGTGTGCGCTTCGTCTCGCGTGGAATGCTTGGCGTCGTCGCATAGCTCTCCTCGAGCCTACAACAATGGTGCAGTCGGATCTCCAATGTGTTGAACGAACCGGGCGTAGCGAGAGGATGAAGCTCACTCTCTTTCTCTCTCTCACACAGTAGACGGCAACGCTAAAGTTTTGATTATGATTGAAAGTCCGCCTTTTACAAAATGACCTAGGTACCTTATATACTAAGGCTACCTTAGGTTTAACCAAAAATGGGGTTGAAAGGGTCAAATGGCTTTGTATTTACAATCTGGAAGTGCCATTGCACCCCGGCTTCTGAAACTAGAATAACTACTCATTACAAATGACGTTTATAGCCATAATCCGTAGCATTTCATAACTCGCAAAAGATACAACTTTGGTACGAAACTTGAGTTATGTTGTGTTGTTGACCCAGCGGTCAACATTCCCCCCTTCCGCGTTCATGTCGTCCCCGACATGACCTGATTGTCGATGGCGATGTGGTCTTTGCTGTCGTTTTGTTGTTGTAAAGAAAGTATAGACTATAGCCTTTGCAGTAGCTGGTCTTGTTCGTCCAATCCGATGTACATAGTCTTCACATGATTCAAGAAAATCATAATTGATGACGACCTTTATGTCTTTCACATCCACGCTCCGAGCTGTAACATCTGTTTCTGTCATTATAGGTCGACTGCCAGATCTAAATTCAAAAAGAACCCAATGTCGTTTAACTTGACTCTTATCATCATGGATAGATCGAGAAAGCTCCATCCATCACTTGCTCCAGCAAATCTGTCAATTCGGAGTATTTGTGATTCTTAGAAACAACTTCTACAATCTGTAGAATTGAGTGTTTGGCTTTCTGTTCTTGTGAGCCAATGACAACTTTGTAAGGATTTTGTAGAAATTGTATGGCTAAACCCTTAACTTCTTTAGGCCAAGTTGCACTCCAATGCAAAGTCTGTCTGTCAGGCCGAATCCAGGACTTCATTTTTCTAATTTGAGGTTCAAAACCCTGCCAAGCATTCGATGCGCATTATCAAGGACAAGCTTTTGAGATCCTCTGATTACTTTTATGTCTGGTCTTCTTCATTGGGGACTTCTTTGTTCCTGTGAAATCATGTTGTTAGTGTTGTCTGCAACTTTGTCATTGTAGGCCATTCTTCGACTCGCCATAGAGGAGAAGTATGCTATGATCTAAAATTGGTGCTCCAATTCATTTGTCAATTGATTTGAGTAGCATTTCCTTATTGTTGATGTAGAAAGAATATGTGTACAAGAGGATGGTGATAGGTGTCTTTAGATTAGGGTCTAAAACCTGGATGACCAAAGGGAAAAAACCCAGTGGGAAAAAATGCCTTTAGTATACGCTCTTATTGGAGTTGAGCAGTTGAACGTGAAGTACATGTTCATGAAAGGTGAGTGCTTGGGTGAAACACGGAAAGAGTGCCTGATGCAAGTGCCAATTATGGGACACTCTATATGCATATGAGAAATTTGTCAACAAAAGCATGCAATGTGAAAGAAGGAGATGATGGGTGTTTCAAGGAATAAATGTAGCACATGTGACATCAAAAGATGTCTCAATAGCTTCCACCTTTCCAAGAAGGGTTTTCGATGTAGAAGTTTCTCCACTCGTATCTCACTGTGCTCAGTACGTGAGTGTCTTTTGGACCTTCTCCTTCACTTCACCAGACTTAAGTACTTAGACTTCGACTCTTTTGCTCACCTATACCAGCATGAGCGACACAACGTAAATATGCTCAACTCTTCCACGTTGAGCAGTACCTAGAATAGCTAAGACGCTTAGACCACAGAGAATATTACTTGAAGATTTGGGACTAACACCTCACTCGTTTTGTGGCTTAGCTCGACTATGACTTGTATGACTTGTCGGTTGCATGTTGACACTGCTTTGTGACAAGTTCTTCGGCTGTTGTAGTGGCTGCTGAGACATACTTCGTGAAGTTTCATCGTTTTCCTGTACCTTCTTCTCTTTGTAGTGCTCAGGCCTCTTATCAGTCTTTTCTTCATGTGGATTATGGATTTTTTTAAATTTTTCTTAATAATAAACAAAGAAAATCTTAAAACAACTCAACAAAAGAAAAATCATTCAAATAGAAAGCTAAATGCTATGTACACTATACACATGTCCCTAGGGGCTCATATATGGATTTTGTCCCCATACTCCTTTGTAACACTACTATGAGGGCATATACTCTAAATTTCGTTAAAAAATTATCACAATAAAACGCAAAAATTCAATGCATCTCACAAAACATTGCCCTCTAATAGTCATAATGTTAGGTCCGCATTCAGAATGCCTCCCCCCTTCCTATTTGAAGTCATCCTTTACGACAGGGTATCACAAAGGGTATGTGTTGTGCTTGGGCAATTAAAAGTTGTGCCTATGCAGGCCTTGTAATGTAGCCCTATTATGCATACAGAGTCAATGCATGGAAAAGATTTATGTTGTGCAAGATGTGGGTATAAGCAATTTGCTTATTGGCATTTGTTGGCGAGACTTCCTATTCTAAGCAATGTAATGGTCTTTGAAGCTCCTGTATCGTTGCTTGATTGAAGCAACTTGCTCTCTTCTAACTATACTGTAATCGTAGGAAGAATTGTAAGAATTCAAGCGGCGATGCACTGACAGCAGTTTTGTGGTTCTTCTTTGGGACCCATTTCTTTGCGATTATTGGTTGTTTTGTTGCTGGCTCTCGTTTGGGAACCCATACTTTCCCGTGCTTCGTTTGTGTTTGAAGAGACTTCTTTGGGATCCACCTTTTTGTTGTGTGAGTCGACAGTGGTCTTTGCTTCAGCCCTTGTACGCTTGGTTGGTGACGGGATGCAGGCTTTGAAAGTTGATACTGTGGTTGTTTTGGAATCCAAATGAATTCCTGACTTTTTGGTGCTTGAATCAACTTCTTTGGAGCCCAAACCTGAGTTTTGAAAGCTTGCGACTTTGTGATATTCTTACTTGTTCGTGCACACTTTCCTTGTTTTTGTTTTGGTGTTGGATCTTGTGATTTGTCATTAGAGATCTTTGTCTTCTTGATCCATATCTGTTTTTGGCCGATCTGGCTTTTTGGTATCCAAATTTGTCGAGCTTTTTGGCTTTGACTTGTTGTCCTGTTCTTTTGACCTGTCATGGTTGTTGTTGAAGGGGTTGGTGATAGTGATGGCCTGAGTTGATGATAGGGGATGTCGTAAGATTCATCACTATCGCTACTATCCTCAGCAAGGTTGACTTCTTGTACTTTCCCTTGATTTTTTGGCTGATAGTGGAAAGTTACTGTCTGTTTTCTCGTGGGTGGTAGTTTCTTGGAGGACTTTTCTAGTCCATTGATTAGAGCATTGTTAGCTTGTTGCTCTGGTCGTATTCCTCCTAGCTGAGTCTTTGCATCCTTATTAGAAGCCATGTATGAGGATTCTTGTGGTGGCTGTGTCTTCACGGAGGACTTTGGAATCCACTTTTGATGCACTTTATTCATGTAGCGATGACATTGATTCCTGGGCCGTTGATCTTCTTGAAGCTCGAAGTGTTCTACAGAGTCATAGAACTCGTCGTCTTCTTCATCTTTTGATTCTCCACATTTCTTTGTTTGATCCTTATTTCGAGAGCTTGTTGATGTCTGGTTCTCTTCGTTTTCCTGGATTACACTCATTGCAAAATAAGGAACGACATCATAGCCATTTTCATCACAAAACTTTGTTGTGGGAGCATCCTCCACGGCGCACACGTCCAGAGTAGCCAAGATGTGTTCCCATCCAAAAGGCTCTAACTCTTCTTGAGGAAATGGTTCTGGGATATAGTCCATATCCTCTATAAACCGCTCTAGGATACATTCCTCACGTTTCAAGCTACCACATTGTGAAGCTCCACACATCCAGAGTTCTTTAGGCTTACCTAACCAAGCTGGAAGTTCTGATCCTGCTACTGTGGCATAATCAAACTCCTCAACCGGTGTTCTCGTCACATCCCTATAGCTATGGTCCCTCAATTTTATCTTTGTTATGGTTTCCATATGTCTCAGGTACATATGGTCATAACCCCAATCTTGGACCATTTTCAATTGTCGCATGAATGGTCTTCCCAGAATGATTTCATAGTCGTTCTTCTTGCCAAAGTCGACAACAGCAAAAGTGTGTTCATATTCAATGCCGCAAGAAGTAACAAGTACTTTTTCTAGCAGTCCTAGGGGCTTTTCCTTGTGTCCGTCTGCAAGCTGCAGGGTCATTCGTGTGGATATCAAGGCAGGTTTTTCCCATTTTTTCCAAACCTCTTTGGTTGCAATGGCCACACCAGCTCCACTGTCAAGGATTGCCATGGTTTTTACACCATTGAATTCCACAGGAAGGGTGGTGTTTCCATCTTCTCCCTCATAATACTCGCCTACCTTGTTTACTGGCACTGGCCTAGTATTTACTTGAGGCATTTCAAGCTCTTTGATGCCTTCCTCGATTTGAGTCATTGGGGTTTTTACACCAAATTTCTCTAGACATTTACCCACATTAGCCCACATGTTTGGTCTAATTCTGAGAAACTCGGCTAACATTATTGTACAGGTGACTGGGGTAGATAGAATATCTACTAGCCCCTTTGAATTGATGGCCTTGTTGAGAGACAGTCTCTGTGATGGGACTGCAACCACATCTGACTTGGTCTTGTACTCTCCCATGTAGGACGGTAGTGTTCTTAGTGAATGGGGTTGACTATCCATAGATTGTACACATCCTTTGTCTCCCCAATACGATCGCACGTCTAGATTCATTTGAGATCCAGTCTCAAATTTCTCTATTGGTGGTAGAAACACTCCTCGTTCATCACCAGTCTTTTCTACTCGTCTTCTTAGGTCATCGGCTTCATTGGCCTCTCTGACTTGTTTCCACAATTCGTCAAGACCATCTATCTCTTTACAATCCTCAAGTATAGCTTGGTGAAATCCCTCGGAAGAGTTATCCGTGGTATTCAGTATTATCCTTGGTTCTAAGGCTGGGTCTTTGAGGTTTGGTCTGTGCTCATGACTAGAATCTGGCTCTTTTAGTTCCTGGTTTGGTGGGATTACTTGTGTAGGCATGACACGGATCACATCCTCAGGTTTTGCAACTGGTGGTTCTAGTAAAGCTTGGGCTGTTTGAATCATCTTTCGGCACATTTCAAATTTTTGCTTTTCTAGTTCCGCATAGGGATATGTCATCCACCTTTGTTCTTGGGTTTGGTTGGTTTTGAGCTTCACATCATAGGCTTTCAAGAGGGCATCTAGTGTCTCATTAACCTTCTCTACTAACACAGATCCTCCTGAACTGGCACTTCTCGGTTTCTCATCCGTGGATGGGTCTTCTAGAGGTTTAACCATCTGTGTAAGAGAAGGTGCCTCCTTATCCTCATGTTGTTTTATCTTCTCTTGAGCTTCGGTAAGCTTCTCAGCTAGGGATTTCTGCTCTCGTTCCCTGCGTGCTTTCATCCTAGTCTTTCTAGCTTTCCAACTATTTTGTTTGCTCTTGATTTTCTGACTAGGTGCGTCTGTCTTTGGTCCATCATCTGTCTTTGGACTCGTGTCACTTTCCGTGTTATTTGTCTCTGGATTCTCATCAGCTTTCTTTTGAGCTTGTGCTACTAGGTAGCTGAACAATCCCTGATACATTTGTCGTGATTTTCCTAATTTGGTTTGG
Source organism: Adiantum capillus-veneris (assembly GCF_014529385.1). Lineage (NCBI taxonomy): Eukaryota > Viridiplantae > Streptophyta > Polypodiopsida > Polypodiales > Pteridaceae > Adiantum > Adiantum capillus-veneris. The sequence continues at coordinate 87,183,816 of NC_140947.1, read as the reverse complement.
TTTTTTCGGGAAATCGGGGATCAAGTCAGTGATGGCACACTCAAGACAATAGGCATTTACTTCAGTGATCTCCGTATGAGGACATTGTTTGACCAAGTGGTTGTCACGACTTTTGTGACAATCTGTCTCTGGTTGAGGAGATTCTTTTAGCATTTCCTCTTGGCTATAAGCAAGCTTTGACCTAGATAAGCCGTTATTTGCAATGAATCGCAATGTCCTTTCGTCCATTTCATACCTTCTTTCTTTCGATTGAAACCCAGGAGGTGGAGGTTGTACCGGCCTCACCACTCCATGTGTTTCTCTCACATTTTGTTGCTCCGAAGGGTAGTACTCTCTTTGGTTGCTATACCACATTGTAGCTGGTACTGGCGTTGGTTTATTTGATGCTTCCATCATTGGAATGTATCTCATGTCTACCTGCATTCTAGCACTTGGCAGCGGAGGTTGTTGTCCTAAGACAAGCTGTGGCCTTAAAACTCCTAATGGTCCTGGCGCATTCCCCGTAATGTATCTAGGTGGAGTAGGTGCTTCTGGAACAGGTTGTACATACCTCTCCCTAGCATTTTCCATGCTATAATAGCACTCTTCCTCCGTATGGTTCGTCCATTTTCTCTCAATTTCACACCACTTCGGCTCTCCCGAATCAGACCTTACAAGAGGAATCAACCTATCTCCTTGACTCTTTAAGTCCTTTTCTTTGTATGCCTCATAGTTATCCACTAGATAAAGAGCTTCTTTGATCAAGTCGTTTAGCGTCATCCTCCTTATCATATGCAGATCCTTCTGAAGGCCCTCATCTCTCATTCCCTGAATAAAGATCAACATCAGTCGTGCTTGCGTAGGTAATTCCGCTCCCGGACAGAGCTTCACATATCTCTTGAGCCGTAATGATGCTTTGCATACTGATTCATTCTCTTTCTGTTTGAATCTATGGATTTGTGAGACTGTGTTGTGAGCAATGCGTTTTGGCGAGAATTCTTCAATAAACTCCTCAAACAGCTCATCTAGGGTCTCAAAATCCCATATTTCCACCGAGTCGAACCATGTAGCTGCATAATCTTCTAGAGTCAATCCAAATCCCGCAAACTGTGTCGCAAAATCTGAAACTTCCTCTGCTCTAATCACTCTTTTAAAAGCCATTACGTGATCTCTCGGATTTTTATCTCCGGAGTATTTTCTATTTACCCATTTCTGGACTTGGGATGGTCTAACTCGTGGATTGTCTACAAGTCTAACCAGAGACTCTCCCAATCCTTCTCTCATTATCGCTCTTGAAGGGAATCGTGGTGGCTCTCTTGTTGGAATTCCTATAGGAATTCTCGTGTTTGGTGGAGGCATTTGTGGTCCTTCATTGACCAAATATCCACCTCTTTCTAGTACAGTCTATGGATTTTTTCTTTCTACGACTCTGTATTCTCATCCATACTTGTCCACAACTATAGATCTCCATTGACAGTCGACTCCGTATGTGTAGACATATAAGAGCTTGTAATCCGTTATCTCTTCTAGGTATGGATCTGAGCACCTATAAAGATTGACCTCATTGTCGTCAATGTATCTATATAGTCCTTCACTCTCATGACCAATCATCCAAACTCTCTCAACAAGATGGCTGGTCTTTATCAATTGCAAGTTTGAAAGATCCATTGTGGGAGGATATTCCTCTATCGTCGGGATCTCCAAGCTTGTGTAAGCTGCGTTTGAATCTAGGGTAGACATGATTTTTGGGCTTAAGAGCTTTTTCTTGGTTCAAGTAGACTTAGTCCACTGTGTTCAAGTGCCTTGGTTAGGGAAAAGTCGAAACTATGTCCAAAACTGCATCCGTTTCGTCACAATTCTTGCAAATTGTCGCTTTTAGACACCCTTGACTTCCGGATGAATTTTGAGGCCTCAAACGATGTTTTTTTCAAAATTGAACTAGACTTTCACAAACGGTATCGGATCGGAAAAGTTTTTATATCAAAACGTAGCCTGAGAGCGGCTCTACAGATCTTAGAGTGAAATGCAGTTTAGACTGGTCAAAATGAGTCCAAATTCAATTTTGAAAAAAGATTTGGGATCTCTGTGACACTGTGAACACTCCTGTATGGTCAAAGGTACATTTGGACCCTAAAACTGGCCTAGAGACATACTACGCGTAGGATGTCTATATGCTCAGAATTTAACAAAATTTGGTCGAGAGACTCTCCTTAATTCCAGCAACACAATGGTATGCTCAGAATTTAATTTGGATTTAAAAATGGCCTTGGTATGTCTTTTTGCTCAGAATGACTTGAAATTTCCACCCCAGCTTCTCCTTGATGTGTTGATCACAGTGGTGTGCTCATAAGTTGGTTTGGAGTCCTAAATCAAGCTAGAGACATCCTACGCGTAGGATGTCTAACTGTTCAGATTTTGTCCAAACTTGCACTGTAGCTTCCCCTTGATGTGCTAATCTCACAACTATTTTTACTTTTTGATTCTGACACCTATAGGTTGGTCAAATGATCAAGAATCTGTTCCAAAAGCCTGATGTCTGTTTTGATGAATTTCCAAGTCAAACCAGCTCCAAATTGGACTAAATTTGACTAGGAGGCTTGCCTAAGGCTAAACAACAGCATGGTATGGTCACAGGAGAATTTTGGTCTCAGAATTATGCATTAGACATCCTACGCGTAGGATGTCTAACTGCTCAGAATGAACCCAAATTTGAACCACAGACTCTCCGTAAGGTGCTGATCACTGTGGTATGCTCATAATTTTGTTTAAAGTTCAAAATCAAGCTGGAGACATCCTACGCGTAGGATGTCTTTTTGGCTTGTTTGACCCCATACTTGTCCCACAGCTTCCCCTTGATGTCAATAACCCAGTGGTATGCTTAGATTTTGGTTTGGATGTCAAAAGACCCCAAAAGTAGCTATCCTTGCCTTTTTCAGTCAAAAGTGCAAAAGTCCGCTCAATCTTCCCTTTTACTGACCCAAATGAGATGAAATTTATCACATGCACTCAATACAACATTTAGAACATGCCTATGGAGTCATCCTATGGTTTGGTCTCAAAATTAGGCTTTGGACACAATTTGGGTAGGATGTCTGGCAATTCTCGTCTTTTGGCTTTGATCTGTCAAAATTTGGTCAAATTTCCACTTTCCAGGTGAAAATAGGGTAAAACCTACCTTCTAAACACACTGGTCAACTCAGAATTTCAAAATTTCCGCCAGATCACCTTGTAGACATCCTACGCGTAGGATGTCTACTGTTGATTTTTTGAGACTGAAGTGTCCCTGATGCTTCCTTATGCTCTTCCCCCCAACGGCCACCCGGTGTGTGCGCGGTATTTTTTCTCGCAGCCATGGTGGCTCACTCTCTGATTCAGTGTCTGTATGGACCACCCGAGTTCTGGATGGTCCTTCTTGTGATTGGTGGCGCGACGGCTGCTCCCTATCGGACTCTGTTGTTTGCTGGCCCTCTTCCTCTCTCCAGCGCTGGGCACGTTGCTTCATTCTCCTTCTAGGTGTTATATCTTGAGGAGGTGGAGATTCAACAGTCCTCGATGACTCTCGTTCCCTACCACCATGCCCACTACCAGATGAGTTCCTGGAACGGCCAGGCGTTCGTGGCCGTTTTCTTGTGCCTTTAAGCCATGACGGCTTCTCACATCCTTGGAGGGTGTTTTTGTTGGCAGGCGGATGCTCTTTCGCGGTTTGTTTGGTGCGCGCCATTTCGTTGGTAAGAGCTCATCTGTTCTTAAGAAATGAGTGGTTTATGAGAGCATGCAATATTTATAAGGGCCCATTTAAAAAGGGCCCTGTTCACACTAATTTTTTTTAAAAAAGTATTATTTTTTAAATAAACATGTCACTAAGAGTTGGACCCTGCATTCACGTTTAGTGACTCGCGCAGTATCCACTTTGATCCTTGTCGCACTCTGGATCGCCGGCATGTAGCATGCTTGGTGGGACCTTGCGACATTTTCCACTTGTTGCTATGCTCTTGACGACTCCATTTCCGCACTTCAATAGCAATCTTGGATTGTCGCGCACGCTCCATTGTGAGCTTACGAGCAAATGTCGTGCGAAAAAACCAATTGAACATCTCCTCCAAATAATTGGATTGCACCATTCCACCACCATGTCGAGTATTTTTGAAGTACACTCCCCTTGCTCGATAATGGAACTTCTCCATGCCTTGAGTGCTAAAAATTTCAAGCGATCCATACTTGTGCATAAAAAATGCACCATGCACAAACAATATATGCTGTTCACATGAGTAAACGATCCACATTATTAAATAAAAACAATCCCTTGTAATGAATACACCATGTAAAATGACTTAATTACCATGTAATGTGTGATGTTATTTTCACCCCAAGAAAGGGTGAAGACCTTGGTAAAATCCACCAAGGCTTCTTGAAATGATTGGTGTTGTTCTTCTGTTGTGCTGTTAAGGCCCATAAGCTTGACCATTTTATCAAAATGTGCCCAAACTTGCTTGCGCTTGTTTGCAAGCTCGCCATTTGAATCATTGTCGGTAGTAGCTTTGCATAACTCCTTCCAAAGCTCCCAAAGGTTACCTGCCTACTGGTTGGAGATGTTTTGAGCATCATATCGACTTGGCTTTCCTTGGGAAACTTTCTTCAAAAAGTTTCTAGCTTTTTGTCCACTCATTGACACTTGTTGAGAAATTTCATGGGCCTCCCCTGTGTTCTTTGTGGCAACGATAGACACATTTCCACCGTGACAGCCAATGGAATTCAAGAGTACCTAACTCTTTCGATCGCTTCCTGGGACTTTTACAACGGTTTCATCGTGAAAGCATAGTCAATGTGGAGCTTCAATAGCCTATAAAAAATGCGCATGAATGCGTGTAATGTACAAAAATGTACATTTGATAGAGAAAATCGAAAGATTGGATTCCAAGCGTGGTCCTTTTGATCACGGTCTGGGGCATTGAGCATGGGACATCTCATAATAGACGTTTCCCATTCTCTACCTTCATCTCCCACATCACGACAATCTAACCCTTGTTCTCCATGCCCTTGCCATGGAAGCATGGATCCGGCCTTTGCAGTGCTCTTATGTGATTTTTTTCCATTAGGTTTGTACCCTCGAGTGCAAAATGGACAAGGCATGAGAGAAGAAGCCCCTTTTTTGCAGCCAAGCAAACACTTTATGGTCTTCAAATCCCCACCTAAGTGCCACTCCACATCATAACTACCAAAACCCTCAATCTCCAACTTCTGACCTGCAATTTGGGAGTGTATTACTTCTGTGATCCATGGAGTTCTCTCAAAAATCCATGAAAGTACTCCATTGGTCTCCTTGGGCACCTCAATAGCACCAACCACCAAATGTCTTTCTCTGATTGCACGCTAAAAGATGGGGTGGGAGATGGCTCGACTGAATCCCTTCGCTTGGTTTGCAGAAGAGCCTCGTTCATTAGAGTGACACTTAGCCTCTCTAACCTTCGGCCTTTCACTATTTGACACTCATCGAGTTTCAACACAAAAGCAAATTTTGTGTCAAGCACTACAAAATAAATAGTGCTAAGACCTTAAACTTCAGAGTCTATGATAAGAATAATACCAAAGAAAAAAGTAAAGTGTGTCACCTTCTTCAGGTAACTCGTAAAATCTAAGCATGGCTTCTTGAAGCCTTCTAAGATCCACGAAAATATTGTTCCACATTGTGTAAGGAAATCCCTTCTCCGAAGGTCTTATGGATTGTTTCTTACCTTTTCCCCTTGTCTTTGTTGCGCACGAAGCATTAAGGGAAGTTGGCATTGTGTCCTCAATGTGTAGGTATGTCCCAATGCGGGAGAACACATCTTCGTTTGTGGCCTTCTTTGCGAGCTTGACCTTGTGAGGAACGGGAAATAGGTTTTCCACAATGTCATGTTCTTTGAGGGCATCCTTTAGGAGTTGGAAAATAGCCTGATATGCTTTGGTGCTGATTCCAGCCTCATCACAAGCTTGTTGAACGTCATCATCACTAACCACATTTCTTAATTTACACATAAGGTCCTTGGTGACTGCATCCATAGAAATCACGTCCTGGGTATTGAGACAACTAGTGAGAAGGTTGACTCGATCATCTTGGCTTGTTCCACCGCATGCCTCCTGGATGAAGCTTCTAGCAACAAATAAACATAAATGTTAGAAATAGTGTGAAGTAAGAATGCATCATGCAAGTAAAGACCAAATCACCTTGTGGCTGTAACTCGTCGTTTGCGTGCTCCTCCCGAATGTGCACGAGTTTCAATGGATGAATACGTGCGTTTACGTTCCCTTGCACCAAGGGGTGTTTCTTTCAAGTATGTGATGGTGTTGGTAAGCTTCTGGATGTGGGACTTCTTTTCTTGCATTTTTTTTTCAAGAGTTTTAACTATCCTCTCCGAAGAGGCAACACTCTCTTGTAATGCGGCCGTCTTGAGGTGAAGAGCTTGACATTCGTGCATCCACATATGCAAAGAAGCACCTGCACCCATACACAACCGCTTGCAATAGCCTAACAAACCTGCTTCTCCCCTTCCAAGAAATTGAAGAAATGTGGAAAGGCTATTAAATGGTGGATGGAAGCGACGTATAGGATCGTAAGGGTACAAATGGCCATCCACCCAAATGTCAACATTGGTCTCACAAGCGGTGCGACGTTCCTGTGATGACCTTTGATCACCTTCACTAGTGGTCTTTGGTGCAAATGCCGTGGGTAAGCGAATATGTATGCTTTTGGTGTGCGGAGTACGTGGTGGTGGAAGCAAACCATTTGTGATGTCCGTGAATACCATGGAAGTTGTTGCGTGAGGAAGCAAATGATGAAAAGATAGAGGGGGAAGGGTAGAGAGGTTGAGGAAGATGGGAGGAGAGAAGGAGGGAGGTGGGGGAGGGAGAGATTGGGGAGGAGGAGGAAGGTAGGGGCAGGGAGGGAGAGGAGAGGGAGAGAGAGAGAGAGGAGGTAGGAGGGAGGAGGAGGAGAGAACAAAATGTTTATTACTTTTTGGGGGAAAAGAGTTTTGAAAAAATGGACTTTCTAAGCTTGTGGGTTAAAAAATGGGTCAAAAAATGATTTTTGGATATGTATATATGTTGGGGGGGAGTTTTAAGTTAGAAATAAGTAAAAATGATTTTTTAAAAAAAAATTCAAATTTTGTCTCTTTGTGACCCACGTTTTTGCTGATGTGGACACACCCCTATGCTTCCTTCACTTTAAAAAAAGCTAGAGAGAGAAAGTAACCCTTTAGGTCCACATCCTACATTTGTCTTTAAAAAAAGCTAGAAAAGCCTACTCAAAACTACCTTTTTCAATGCCCTTGCCCCCTAAACCCCACACAACATTACCCTTAATCCCTAAAAATTAGGATTCCTTACAAGGCCCATGCAAGGTTCATATTTCTCCTAATGAAGGATTGTACGTGGGAATGCATCCTCAATAGCACACACTGCCTCTACTGCTAGATGATGGGCTACTGGTATGGATTCTACTTCTATCTCCTTGGAGCTCACAAATCTACAGGGCACAAATAATATAGTAGATGAAAAAAAATTCTATTGTTCATGCATGCACAACATGATATAGTACTTGAAGAAAACCCATTACCTCACAATCTCACCCACTTTGAATATTACAGCCATAACCACTAATAGTTATGGGAAGTACAAACTACAAACAATAAAACATCTTAGTGAATGTCAACCTATATATAAGGACACATAGACACCACAAACTGTTCTACTCTTACCTGAAGGATTTTATGCCAATCATGGGATTTCAATCCATACAATTGAGTGGAGCCACCCTTTTTGGTTTTTGTGAAAGCACCTTTGAGTGACCGCATATATCCCGTTGGAGTTTTGATGGATGCAATAACTTGCTTTGTCCGCTCTTGGTCTGCCTTTGACATTATCCACGGTGCTTTTGGGAGAATCATCTTTCCCTGCTCCCCCATGCGGAGCGTGGCTGAAGGGGGGAGACGTCGCATGGCTCTTAAATCTTCCCTAGCACCCAATGAATCCTTCTTGCCAATTATGTGATCCCAGATAGCTTGCCCAACATTTTTGAATACATGCATAGGGTCCAATAAGTGCTGAATTTTCAACGAAGCCCGATAGGGGAGCGACAAGAAGATTGAGTACCTCGACATACCCTTTGGCAACCCATTGGGAGGCGGTGAGGTACCATGATGCTCCTCCCAATGCTTCGCCCAATCAGCCATGTTCCAATGGAACGGCTGCACTCCATTGATAGGGGGAGCATATCTACGATGTGAAGGAGGTAGGAAGCGATGGTTGTTGGGATAGATCACCTTCCCAAGAAGAGGAGGTCTCTCTGTCACAAGGAAAGGGCCACAAGTGGGACACACACTATGTCCAGATGTTACCAATCCTGCCAAGAGGTAAACAAACGTTACACATGAGATGATAAACCTAAAGCAAAGAGTACAATTAACATGTGCATACTTACCAGATACCTCTCCAAATCCTGGGTAATCATGCATGGTCCACATGAGGATGCACTTGATGACGGCTTTGCGGTCTCGTGGTGCCTGTGAAATGTCAATGACATCTATGCCTCTCCATAGTTCTTGAAGCTCATCAATAAGAGGCTGCAGATATACATCCATGTTTTTTACCTTGTGCTTTCCAGGAATGAGAAGTGATAGTAAAATGTTTCTCTTTTTTATTGCCTCCCAAGGAGGAATATTATAGTTTACAACCACCACTGGCCAAGTGCTCCATGAAGTAGAGCAGTGCCCAAATGGATTCACTCCATCACTAGCTAACCCAATCCTCAAGTGACGAGGCTCATCCTTGAACTCTGGCCATGTGTCCTCTATGTGCTTCCACGCTGGTGAGTCAGCTGGCACTCTCATAATACCATCTGTGGAGTGATTTTTTGCATGCCAACTCAAAAGCTCGCTCGTACCCTTCGATCTAAACATGTGTTGGATGCGAGGGATGAGTGGAAAATGCCTCAAAACTTTACGTGGAATTCTGTTTCTTTGCATTCCTTCTTTGAACCTAGGATCCCCGCACGATGGACATGTATCACAATCGGCATGCTCATTACGAAAGAGAACACAATCGTTCCCGCAAGCATGAATGCAATCATAATCTATCCCTAATGCAGTCACCACTTCGCGTGCTTTTCGTCTATTCTCTGGCATGTGATTGCCAGCTGGCAGCATCTTTCCTAGCAACCTATCACAAGAAGAAAGTACATTAGAAGCTAATTTATGCACTCCACAAACATCCTTCAAAATCTGTATACATACCTCAAAAGTGCGTCGACACTAGCATTGCTCCATCCAAACATCGCTTGAAGGTTAAGGACTTCGAGAGATGCCCTTAAAATGGAGTAAGAGCATCTATCATATAATGCGTTGTGTGCCGAATCGAGTAGCTCACTCCTCGTTCTTTCGGAAGCTTCTTCGCATGCACACTCTGGTTCATGCTCCTCCTCTAGTGCAAGGAGATCCTCAACCATTCTATGCAAATGGTCGTCTTCTGCATCCATGTAAGGAGATGAGATGTGGTCACTCGTAGAGGGAGCAACAGTTGGCTGATTTGATGTGCTTCCTCCCTCTCTAATGGATTCCTGGCGCATGCGCTCTTCCACCCTCCTTTCCCCTCCTCCACCAACCACACGCCAATGAGGGGTGACGTCAATAGCCGCTACAATTCGCGGATCATTTGTTTCCATCCGTGAACGCTTGCGAGGATCGTCCCATAGTCCATAATCTTCTACATGGCTCAAGCATATCCGTCGAAGTCGAGCAATGACGCATTTGCACCGCACGAATGGGCATGGTAATCGCTCGGCCAACCACCGTGATCTATCCGGTTTTGTGGACGGGCCAAACTCATCCCAAGCAACCTACATTAATAAATTACATACACTAATTAAAATCAAATTACAAAAAAATAGGGGCACAAAATCAGTAAAAAGTAAAAATTAAACTTTTAGGTAAAAATGTCATTTTCAAAGTACTAAGAATACTTTCATTTTATATATATTTTATAAAAAACATAGTACCAATAGATTTTGAGGATCAATAGTAATAATGTCAGAACGTGGCCATCTGTGTGTAGGGCCCGAAATTGCTCTGCGATAATAGCTGCGGAAATGCACGAGGTAATGCATGCGGTAATGCTCGCGGTAATATGAGCGGAAACTCAATTTTCAAACTTTTTTATAAATAGGGGCACCCGCGTGCCCCGCGAAATTCAAAACCCTAAAATTCGAATTGCATCGTCTTCTCCACAGAAGCCGAGAGCGCGAACCTCACAACCTTGAGCTCTTCCTCCATCTCTACTCTTCTACTCTCCACCATCTCTATTCTTCCACTCTCCTACCCTCTCCCAACAAGCTCTTCGATTCCATGTAAGTTTTGTTGTTATGTTTTTTGATTTTTTCACACGCACACACACACACACACACACGCATACACACATGCATACACTTATACACACGCATGCATACACATGCATACACACACACACACACTAATTAGTGCATGTGTTCTTTACACACTAATTACACACACGAATTAGTGCATGTGTTCTTTACACACACTAATTAGTGTGTGCATTATTCTAATGCACACACTAATTAGTGTAAGTAAAGACACACCAAAACCTAAATTTGTTAATTATTAGTTACTTGCAAAATTTAAACTTGTTAAATTTGTCAAATTTGTTAAATTTATTACTTGCAAAACCTAATATGTTAAATTTGGGTTTGGCCATGCACACACTAATTAGTGTGTGTTAATGTACACTAATTGACCAATCACATTGGCCGATGTGATTGGTCAATGCACACACTAATTAGTTTGTGATTAGTGTGTGCATTGGCCAATGTGATTGGTCAATGCACACACTAATTAGTTTGGGATTAGTGTGTGCATTGGTCAATGGCATTGGCCAATGCACACACTAATTAGTGTGTGCATTGGCCAATGTGATTGGTCAATGCACACACTAATTAGGGTGTGATTAGTGTGTGCATTGGCCAATGTGATTGGTCAATGCACACACTAATTAGTTTGGGATTAGTGTGTGCATTGGCCAATGTAATTGGTCAATGCACACACTAATTAGTGTGTGTGCATTGGCCAATGTGATTGGTCAATGCACACACTAATTAGTTTGTGAATATTGTGTGCATTGGCCAATGTGATTGGTCAATGGCATTGGCCAATGCACACACTAATTAGTGTGTGTTAATACACACTATTTATTGTGTGATTAGTGTGTGCATTGACCAATGTGATTGGCCAATGCGCACACTAATCACACACTAAATAGTGTGTGCATTGACCAATGTGATTGGCCAATCATGACACTAATTAGTGTGTAATTAGTGTGTGCATTGGTCAATGCACACACTAATTAGTGTATGTTAACACACACTAATGGGTCACACTAATCATAAACACAATAATCTCTTATTAGTCAATACACACACTAATATCTTATTAGCACCCAAGGCCTTGCAAGACTCTTTTATAGGTTGTAGACACACCTTGGATTCTTTCCACATTGGATTCTTTCAACATTGGATACTATAGAGAATCCAATGTTAAAAAAATCAATGTTTGAAAAAAATCAATGTGTAAATTTTTAATTATATATTCGAATTTTATACCCTAGTTTAATCTTTGTCGTAATAAATGTAGACCATGTCTTCTTCTTCCACACCACGCTTTCGCAGCATTGAGGATTTCATGGCGGACGGGATGTCATATCCCGACGCTCTCTGTGCCTATCATTCACAGCCGTCGCCTCAACAGTCATCATCAGAGTTCGGCTGTTTTCGGGACGCTCTTGGTGGGTCCGCTGCCGTACCTCTTACCGATCCAGATGTGGAGAGGGCATTGCGTCGTTGGGCTGAGTGGTTAGGTTCGCAGCAGACCCTTACGCAGCGCTATTCACCGGCGCAGCTAGCAGCTTTTGGATTATCAGAGGTCTCTACTCCGACTGGTGGCACTCCATACCTGCAGAGTTTTCCAGCTGCAGCTCGAGGTTCAACTTTTCCTTCACAGGGTCCAACGCCCCAGGGTCCGACGCCGTTGGGTGCGACGCCACGGGCGTCCACCTATCCATCACCTATCCCACCTTCTGTCCCAGATTCACGTCGACGCTCTTCTGGCAGTCAGCGTCAGGGCAGCTCGCGCGCTAGCGCCGATCGATCTCGATGAGGGAGCGGAGCTAGTTGTTGTTTTGGGGGGGGGGGGGGGGGGAAGTACTACATATTCTCCTCCCCAGTCACCGCTCCCTGCTCCAACAGAAGATGAGGACCATGACATGCCTTCACCAGATGCTCGCGGGTTATACTACCAGGTTCATATATAGAGGAGGTATGGTGGATCTCGGGACATCGCAGGGCAGGAGATTCCGCACACACGTCAACCAATTAATCCACTCCACATATATCAATTGTTTTCTCAAATTTGATCAGCAAGATCCCTACAACCTCACATATATAGAGACAACCATGCACATGCGTTTCCCCAACCTTGACGGGCAACAATTATCAAGGCAATGGTTGCAAGAGCATGTCAAAACATTTCTCAAGAACAAAAGATCTAGTGTGAGGAGAGCTACAAAGAAGACAATGGAGTCTCCAGAGCATAGCTATCGGCCAGGAAATGTCCATGATGTGGAGTGGGAGACAGCTATGGACGAGAAAGAGGACGAAAGGGCAACGGGTGCGAGGATGTATATGCGTCAAGTTGAGGCCAGATCCCATTAGACTCCTACGCATTATGGTTCGGGAGGAAAAACGGCTTGGAAAGACAAATATGTAAGTAAAAATATTTGTTTTATTGTAAAAAGTCTAATGTTTTTCATTTAATTAATTGGTTGCTATTTTTTGTCAGTATAACATTACCATGAGTCGCCCGACCAGAGATGTGCAGAGATATAGAGAGAACCATACCGAGTATCAAACTTGGTGTTGGTTGTTTGAAAATCAAATGATCTCTCGAGAGGAGTTCGAAAATGCGTGCAGAAGTCTACAACATGTAAGTTTAGTCTTATTTAAATAATCAAATTGTTGATTTTATATCAAATATTCAATAACAAAGTGTTAATTGTTTTTTTTTTCTGGTTTTGCAGAGTCAAGGAGTTCCACGCGAAATGCCCCCATCTCCCCCATGAGCATCCTCTATTTTGTATACGCGGACCCCGTTTGCCCTATCCCACATGACCATACTCTATTTTGTACACGCGGGCTTTTTTTGCCCTTTATGTAAATGCAATACCTATCATTTTTTTGCTCAATACCTCCCCCAATTGTAATTCCACTTATGTAAATGAAATTATCAATCTTTTTTTGGCTCAATGTATTGTCCAATTGTGATATTCTGTTGTAATTAATAATAATTTTGTAAAATATCTTAAATAAATGAAAAAATAGATGACCTTTTGGAAGGTCCTGCAAAGGACAATCCAAACGGTCATCTGTTTTTTTATAATAAACCCGCCCGCGGTAATGCCTACGATAACATCTACGCGGTAACTCTCGAGGGTATGCTTGAAGTAAACGACGCGGTAATAGACGCGGAAATATAGCCGCAGCCATTACCGTGATTGTTACCGCTAGACCATTACCGCAAATGTTGCCGCAGTCTTTTTCGCATACGGGAATTTTCATATTCCAAATTTGTTTGTTTTTTTGCGGTAATGTGAGCGATAATACCGCGCATATGTTATAGTGCATTCTCAATTTCTTTGCCTCCAGCTCACCATGCATTGCAAATTTTCTCTCTCAGCAAGGGGTGCCACCATTCACCTTGTTAGGTCATTCTTTGACCCATGTACCATAGGAAACACAACTTTGGACGATGTCCTATTTTTTAAAATTGCAACCTTAATACTTACCCTCTATTATTCTTTAATATCTTTTCAAAGGGATTCGAAGAGGAAAGTGAATCCAGAGAGAGAGAGAGAGAGAGAGAGAGAGAGAGAGAGAGAGAGAGAGAGAGAGAGAGAGAGAGAGAGAGAGAGAGAGAGAGAGAGAGAGAGAGAGAGTGACGCCTAGAGGCTTGAGGGATGCTTTGATGAAGGAGAACTTCACTATGCTGTCACTAAGTTGGGAAATAATAAAACCCTTGGAGATTATGGGCTTTTTAAGGAATTCTTGATGCATTTTTGGCCCCATCTCAAATGTATGGTTATGCAGGCAATCAATGCTATCTGGGCATCATAGTCTATGGACCCTCATCTCAAAGAGGGGACTGTAAAACTCATCCCTAAGCAAAAATTACTCTCAACTCTCTCACAGTGGAGACCCATAACCATGATGGGTTTGTTGTATAAGGTTCTGGCTAAGTCAGTGTCTATAAGACTGCCCCCTCTGTTAAGGAAACATATTCATATAAACTAGACGGGGTTTATCACGGGCAGATCTATCCTAGATAGCATTCTGGCTGTACAATTGGGGGCTTAATATGCTTCCAAAACTAACCAGAACACTGTAATGCTACAACTAGATAATGAGAAGGCCTTTGATACTGTAGCTTGGGACTTCATTCATGCCATTATGCAAAATTTGGGTTTTGGGGCCAAAATGAGTGCCTGCATCTTCTTGCTGGGTCAACATGCTACTTCGAGGATCTTAGTGAATGGCAGACTTTCATGCCCTGTTCATATTCAAAGATCAGTGAGATAAGGGTGCCCCTTAAGTCCTCTTCTTTTTGCAGTCAGTACTCATCCATTTTTCTGCTTTCTAGAGAAACAAGCAGCTTTAGGCAGAATCACTGGTCTAAATTTGTCCAAAGAAAAACTGCTAGCTCTTGGCTTTGTTGATGACACTGTGATATTTTTACATGCTACAAAGTTGAACTTGACTAAATGCATGTCTTACCTTGCTCTATTTTCCCTGGCTGTTGGTATGAATTTGAATTTGCAAAAACCTGTACTTATTGACATGAATGCTGATTAGGTTGACAATCTTATTTGGGCTGGCAAGAGAGTTCACATAGGCCATATTGTTAGGTATTTGGGGTACCCTATAGGGGTGCGCACACCCAATAACCAGCTGGTTTAGTGGGTTCTTTCTAGAGTCCAAACCAAAATGGCTGCATGGTACTATGATGAGTGGCCATTGCATGCAGTTAGACTCATAATTATACAGGCCATTCTTGTTCCTTATCTGTTGTATTACTTGCCATTGTTGGACTGAAAAAACACATTTAGCTCTGATACAAACTCTGCTGACAAAATTTCTTTGGGAAATAAAGGGAAAACATGTGTCTTCATCAAATGGGACTTTGTTCTCTGTGTCATAAGAACCAAGGGGCATTGGGAGTCCTAAACTTGCAGGCACACGCCCATACTAGACGAGCTACTATGGTCAAACATATGTTCAAAAGGGATACTATTTGGTCCAGATGTATGTGGGATATTATATCTTTGTCAGTGGTATACTTTCACGGGACGTGGAATATTTTTGATTGGGATAAACTATTCTCACATGCCCCTCTTAATACAAGATGTCTTATTGCTCAAGATCAACTTAGGTATACAAGGAACTCCCTTGGCTAAGAAAACGTCTTTTGGAGCTTTGTTTTTAAAATCCCTCTTGCTTGATTATTAAAAAACTAGCCATTAGGTTGTTCAGAAAAAGTATCACATGCATTGAACAAATGTTGGACTCTCAGGGATTGTTTGTTCCTTTTTTTGCAGCCAGGAGACAATTCAGACTTTCCAATGCCTTCAGAACAAGTTGGACAGATTTTTCTATTCAGACTTTTAGGTTGCAAGTCCCTATTACAAAGAACCTATGGGAAAGATTCAAAGATTGGCACCTCGCAGGGAATGTAGGTGATTGATGGAAGTCTTCTACTGCTCAATTCTACAGTTTGCTTATACCAGTCATGGACATATCTATCAGATGCAATAGATATAGAGGTTTAACAGATCACAAGACTGGTGGATACAGAGACTAGCTGCCTTATGGAGCCTCCCTTGCTCAAACAAGCACAGAGTATTAATGTGGAGACTGCTCACAGGTTCTCTCCCCTATGGCAAACTATTGCTTAAAAATGTATTGCGGATGGGAAATGTCCTCATTGTAAGGCTATGGAAACTCTTAAACATATGTTTTGGAATTGCAAAAATGTAAGGCAATGGTGGTTGTGGATTCTTCAGCATGTGTAGAGTTGGGTCCCTGTTAAACTATCTATTTTCTCCATGACTTTTGGGTTGTGCAAATATCTAAATGATGCTATGCAGTTTTGTATGCAGTCTTGAGATGTTTGCAGTTTATGGCACAATTGTGACATAGATGTAATAAGAGACGATGCAATTAATGTAAATCAAAATTCTTGAGAGAAAGAGAGAGAGAGAGAGAGAAGAGAAGAAGAAGAAAAGTATTTTAATGTCGTAGGAAACTATCCCAAGAGACCTTAAAGATCTAAGTGACGAGGAGAGTTGAACTCAAGACCCGTTATTCAAGAGGGAAATGGCATAACCAATCTACCACACTTGGATGATAGAAAAGTTATATAATTTTCCTCCTTTTCATTAGCCACCCCCCCCCCCCCCCCCCCCCCCCCCCCACACACACACACACACACCCGAGAAGAAGAAAGAGGCTTGCCAAAAAAAAAAAAAAAATCCACACCTCATAGAATAAGGGCTTACTTGAAACTCTACTTGTCCTTAAGAAAAACATTTTGAAGCTTTTGCTAATATTTACACTAAAACTTGAGACATTTGTCAATTTTTCAAAAGAAGGCAATTACCTTGAAATTCAACCAGATTTTGCATTTTTTAGCTGGTGAAAAATACATTAAGTAAATCCCAATTTTAATTTTTGCACACACAAATTCTCTCTCATAGATGAGAGTATCTCTCCCTGAGTGAGTGTGTGTGTGTGTGTGTGTGTGTGTGTGTGTGTGTGTGTGTGTGTGTTTGTGTTTGTGTGTGTGTGTGTGTGTGTGTGAGAGAGAGAGAGAGAGAGAGAGAGAGAGAGAGAGAGTCTCTCTTAATAACTTTAAAAAAACTATCATTGATGTCTAGGGAAAAAAAAGGGGGCGGCGGGGGGGAAGGGGGGGGGGCGGGTAAGTGGGCAAGGAAACCCTAGAATATTGGGGGGAAAAAGGAAAGGAAACACTAGGATAGAAGCATGGTTAGGTGGACCGAAAACCTTATCTTAAAAAAAGATTGTTTAACCTTCTATATCTCTAATGTTGAAAAGAAGGTATTAAATTTAAATTAGTTTATCTTTCAGTTTAACGCATGTGGAACAAATTTCAATTGTGGAACTCCCAACCGATGTCGAAGTGCGTTGTTCTCCAAGGTCGACTGGAAAAGCGCTAAAAACCTATAGATGGATAGTCAGTGTAGCCTCAAACCAAGGGAAACCAGTGCAGATAGGGAGATTTTAATGCTAGCAAGAAGATATAGAGCTGCTTAGAGAGAAATGGCAGAAGGAAATCACAACTCAAAACACAAATAGCAGTGAAAAATAAATTGAAACTAGTTAGCGACACTTAATTGATGTTGGTAACCTGTAGATGCTTTCAAAATTTTGATATCTGAACACCCTATTACAAATCGGTTGCATACACCATCGTCGGCGTCTGGCCATCCTTCAATCCACCACGAGCTTGGAACTCTCTCCCCTGCGATGTCCTCGCTGCTTCCACATCCCCATACCTTTCTTCTTTCCCCCTTCACACCTTGATTTCCCTCCCCCTTATGGGCAACCCTTAATTTTATGGGTGGGTGTCCACTATAGTGGTCTTTTTGGGCGACCCTTGGGTTTACAACACATTTGGCATACATATCGTCCTAGCACCACATTAAGCATGCACATCAACCAAGGAATTTTTAAGCATGAAAAACCTTTCCGCATCTACCAACTGCCATATTGGACATTGCCAAACACAACATTAGGCATATATCTTGATCACCGTGGTGCCAAGCATGACTCTGGCATCATACCCCGCTATCAATGTACTGCATGAGATGACATTTCGTACAAGATGCACCTCAAGCGCTTATTGCTCTATTATGTACATCATATTCTAGAACCTAATCAAAGCCCAAAAACTACTAGATGGCACACTCACCGCAGCGTCCAAAATGGTATAGAGCTGGCCTCGGGTGAAACTTTAACTGACAATATTCTAGAACCTAATCAAAGCCCAAAAACTCCTAGATGGCACACTCACTGCAGCGTCCAAAATGGTATAGAACTGGCCTCGGGTGAAACTTTAACTGACAATATCTTGGTAACCAGAACTTCAATTGCCGGTCTGAAAAGACCAACATGCATCATATGATGAGCACTTGAGACCCACACACTCACTTCAGCCCTAGCCCTTCATTTTCAATTGTCCAATCCGGTATGGATCTATAAACCGCTCCAACTTCAAACTACCATGACTTTCACACCGTAGCTCCAATTGACAAGCCATAAAGAAAGGCATGGAGAGCATGCCAAACACGAAAAATTTGGCTCATTAAACTGCATTTAAACAACATCGTTAAATCTTATCCTGCAGGCAACAACCTCTTTTGATGGCCTCAAAACCCACATTTAGCATACATTTAGAATTTTTCAGTAGTAGAGCATAAGCATGAGATAACCCATAAACCATAATGGATTTCACCTGGATCATATGGCATATAAGTCAGTGTCACAAACATCTCTAGCTCCACCGGGATCAAATGGCATATCAATCAAATTCCCTAGACGATGCATATAACCGTCTCCTCCTAGATGAAAAGCTAGGAGAAAATCCCCCACATCATTGGGTAACATCAAATCCCATATAGAATCAAGTATCACTAGATATTGTCATATCCCTTGTGCAATTGGCTCATCCAATTTTTGATCATCAAACATGGGTAAGAGCATTGGTAATATAGCTTCACCCCCTCTAGTGTTGGAATTCTGGTCCTGCATATCTGAGTACATTGGTTCCCTGGCCAAACTCTCTTCATTGGGCTTTTGAAATGCATCAAAAAACATTTCCCTAGGTTGTATATGCCCAAAACCAAGTAGAGAATTATCCAACAACTGCATAAGGTCATCATCAACCACATGATCTGGATAAACTTTCTTATGCATGAAACTCGATTTTTGGTACCCTTTGCATCGGTAATTGAGAAGCCCTCCAAATATTCATCCAATAAGCACATAAGCTTTAGGTCTGTTGCTTCAAAAGAATCTTCCACCCTGCATATCTCAAGTTGCAAACTAAGCATTCCACATATGGCATGCATATACTGGCCACATTTGATGTAGACTGCTCTTCAAGTTTCTCCCCCTCATCCAAATATCTTTGAACTTCTGTATCACAAAGGTCATCATGTATATTGAAAATTTCATCTACTGCAATGTTCGTATCATCGGCACAATGCAACCAATCATATGCAACAACAATAGATTGCATTGAATTTTGCACCCCCTCTAAATCATCAATTTGTAGATCTTCAAGCACATACTCTTTCTCATCCAAGCCCTCAAATCTGGTGTATCCAAACCTTGTAAATCTAATATACCCAAGCTTTGTAGATGCTCATGTACATCCACATCCTGTGAATCCTCACGTGTGAGCAAACCTTGTAAATCTATATGCCTTTCTTGAGCTCCTTAAGTCTTCAACTTCAACTTTAGCAAGGAATCTACAATTCCAAGATTTGCATAAACATTTTGGACAACCTCTTCATCATCTTTATCTTGTAATAGTGTATAATCCTCAAGCGCGCAAGAATTCATCAATGGAAGTTTCAAGCTTAGCTTGGATTTTCTTGCAAGCCTCTATATAGGTACGCACACACATTGATACAATCCTCATCATCTGCATACATGCTTGGATCCCATCGTTCTCTGATGATAGAAGCTCTAAACTTGCTCCAGCTACACAGATTTTGTTGTTGGATCTCTTGAACTCGCTCAATGAACTTTGGGATCACAAACCTATCAAACTTTTAAATCCATTTCTCTTTTGGCACCTCATGCAACTCCAGCTCCTCTTCATAGCAATCCAAGAAACCTACTCGATTATAACCATAAAAAATGCTCCACTGATCAAATACCGAGCATTTGGCATTTTTGAGTGATAATTGCTACAACATCTCTCACTTCCAGTCATCTCGCTCTTCAAGTTCTCTTGTTCCCATTCTCAATTCTAATTTCTAAAAAAAATTGGTGTTATTGTGCTCTTGAAATCCACCCAATTCACTTTTTGCAGACTGCTGCAATTCGCGATTCTCGATTTCAAGGTCTCCACATTTTTGTTCATAATAAGCACTTGACTTGGATACTATTGCTGAAAAATTACACCCATGAGCCCCATAATTTGGTGCATCTCTTTCTCTTGGTTTGTCAACATGGCTGGTTCCATCTACCTCGGTCTAACTTTGCATCGGGTTTACCAAATTGTCGGAGTGTGCTGTTATCCAAGGTTGACTTGGAAAGCATTGGCTTCTGGCTATAGACATATAGTCAGTGTAGCCTCAAACCAAGGGAAAACAGTGCAGATAGAGAGATTTTAATGTTAGCATGCAAGAAGAATATTAGAGCTGCTTAGAGAGCAACCGGGGAAGGAAATCATGACTCGAAACACAAATAACAATGAAAAATAGATTGAAACCAACTAGTGACACTTAATTGATGCTGGCAACCAGTAGATGCTTCCAAGAGTTTGATATCTGAAAACCCTATTACAAATTGGTTGCATACACCATCGTTGATGTTTGGCCATCCTTTAGGCCGCCGCCACGAGCTTGGAACTCTCTCCCCTGTGTTGTCCTCATTGCTTGCACACCCCCATACCTTTCTTTTTTCCTCTCACAACATACTTTCCCTCCCCCTTATGGGAAACCCTTAATTTTAGGAGAGGGCGGCCACTATGGTGGTCTTTTTGGCCGACCCTTGGGTTTACAACACAATTCGCATACATATCATCCTAGCACAACATTGAGCATGCACATCGACCAAGGAATTGTTAAGCACGTCACACCTTGTTGTATCTACCCATTGCTATATCGAGCATTGCCATAGAATACATTAGGCACATATCTTGATCACCGTGGTGCTGTGCTCAAATCTGGCACATACCCCGCTATCAATGAACTGCATGGGATGACATTTTGGACAAGATGCTCCTCAAGCACTTAGTGCTCTATTATGTACACTCTATTCTAAAACCTAATCAAATCCCAAAAACTCTAAGATGGCACACTCATCGCGATGTCCAAAGTGGTACTGAACTGGCCCCCGTCTGGTGAAACTTTAACTGACAATATCTTGGCAACCATAACTCCGATTGTTGATATAAAAATACCAATGTGCACCATATGATGAGCACTTTAGGCCCATGCACTCACTTCAACCCTGACCCTTTATTTGCATGTGTCCAATCCGGTACAGATCTGGAAACCATTCCAACTTCAAACTGCCATAACTTTCACATCATAACTCCAATTGACGAGTCGTAAAGAAAGGCATGGAGAGCATGTTGAACACAACAAATTTGGCTCATTAAAGTGCGTTTTGATAGCATCACTATAGCTTGTCCTGCATACAACAACCTCTTTGATGGCCTCAAAACCCGCAGTTAACATACATTCTATTATCTTGATCTAGCTTTGGGAATAAATCATAAGTTTGGCAAAACCTTGAAATGCATGCAAATTCACATCTTTCACCCCGTGCTCGCAAAGTGGCATGACAATAATATCACATTCCCACCAATTTGAAGCCTCCAACACAGAGCCTATCAGGTATATACCATCCGTATAAACTGGGCCACCTAATCATGCATCCACCCACTATTATTCCTTCTTGTTCATGAGCATACTATAAGACTTGGAAGATCATTTTCTATATTGATGACCTGATCTTGGGAGGGTGTGGTATCCAAAGCTAGGCCATTTTGATGTGCACACAAATTATCATATATTGTTGCCTGAACCAGGTCTGGAAGACTAGGAACCTTTGAGTTTTTGAGGGCAAAAGTGGATGTAGCTCATTTTGACGATAGTGTATGTCGAAGCATTGAGCTCATGGATGGGGTAGGAGCAAGAGGCGCAACTGACAAGGGTGAATAATGGAGGTCTCCAATGAGCTGCTTAGAGCACTCAACATGGTATCTTTTTATGTGTACAAGCCTCTGATGGAACCCTAGCCCCTCAAGGCACATGTAATGCTTGAGGGAAATTTTATTCTTTTGGAGTTAATATTAAGTCTCTCAAGTCACAATTGTGAGTATGGAAAAAAAGAAAAGACTAATAAATACATACGAATTCATTGGTGTGAAGCCAAGGATTACTTCTTTAGATATGTACACTTAGGCCTAGATGCACACTATAATTTGACCGAGTCAACAAATTTGGCCAGCACTTTCCTTTTTACTAGATTAAAGAAGATAATTTGGCTTTTCTTGGCCAAAATTGTGAGAATTATGCCAAGTCTTCTTTTGGTATGAAAAATAGTAGACTATGAAGAATTATGTCAAGATTTTTGCTATGTGGAGATCTAATCACATGTCAATGATGTTAATGCAAGGCTAGTTTGCTAGAGAAAGAGAGCTTTGATAGAGCACACTCTAAGAACATGTCCGATGGAAAGATTTTGCTTGATTTATTGGTTGTTGAATATCAATATTGAAAAATCATACTTGATTGATGTGTCTCATCATCCCTTTGATGCAAGTAGTGGAAAACAACTAACAAAGGGACATGTATCTAAACATTTGTGACAATCTCAATGTGAAAAGCTCCATGCATGGGAAGCTAATAATGTGAGTGAAGATCACCTACTCAAAGATACTATCAAAAATTTGCAAATGACCTTGGGGATGAAATCTTTGTGAGATGCTACATGATGTGGATGATTAGAAGATCTTAAAATTTTGAAATTTGAAGGAATCAAGTATTGACTTAAATGGGTTAATCCCCATGTGCTTTATAGCAGAAGGTTCTTTGTCTAGAGAATCGTCAATGACTCACTTCGATCTACAAATCTAGTCACGAGGACGAAGCAATGAAGAGGTTTCTTTGCTAAATGTGGGAAATTGAAGATCTTGCATGGATGTGCTCTCTCTAATGGAGTGGTGGCCTCGGGTTTTAATTGGATCTAGTTAAAGATGGGTGTACATGTCCAACTACTTTGTGCTCTTTGTTACTTCCCATGAAAAGGAGCTTTGTGATTTTTCATTCATTCTCTCCATGGCTCATTAATATGGTCAATCATGAATGTCTTTTTGATTGTTCATCTAGTACCTATAAGCAGCTGGATGCATAACTGGTGCCTTTAATAACTTTCAACAATAGAAACAAAGTTAAAAATATCTAAGGAATGTGAAATAAATATGAAATTTCTCTAGAGCTCAGAGATGGATCGAGAACACATACCATGAGTTAGATGTACAATACCTGCAAAACTCAAAACCATGATGAGGAAACACTAGGTGATTACCCAATGATTTGTGAATTTGTGATTGGGGAACTTTGGGCCACAAATAATATGCCATTGCAGGCAAGTGCAAAAGATTCAACAGCTTTCTAAACTTGCAATAGCACTTTGTGTCGCATGAATTGAACATGCATGAAGATTATATTTTGGTAAAATATGAAGTTGTATGCCTCACTCATGAGTGATAGAGGAGATTGTAGTGATACCTCTTTTGCTTGCTTGATGACTCTAGAGGATCATGAATCAAAAGTTCCATGTTTCTAGAACTTTAGGCGATGGAAAGCCAAAATTGCGTTTAATTTAACCACCTCTCAGTATGCACAACAAAACTCCAAGTTAGTGCAAGATCTAACATTGTTCTACAAAGTTGGAGATCACGATGATTTGAGTAGGGCACATGAAAAAAAAATTTGAAAAGTATTTTGAAATTTAAAAATAGGAAATGACACGCTCTCTCCTCCTAAGACAATCCATAGAGTAATACGAGAGATATTCTCCTGCCTTCTCTACCTAGGATCTAATACTCATGCAAGAGCATGAGTGCTCACCTATTCATCTCCTCCCCTCCAATGCCCTTAAGTAGAGCTCCTTGGTTCAAAAACTATAGGGACCCCTTGCCATGCATACCATCCATATGGCTCCTAGCTGGCCTTGCCCTTACAAAACCCTTGTCGTAAAGGAAATTGCCTTGATAAGGCTATATTAGATTCTGCTCTTATGTCCTAATGTCAAGAAGTTGACTAAGCTTTTCCCATAGTATTACACCTTACCCTGAGTAAAAATGGGTTTTGACAAATTCCCAAATCTTCTCATGGTAAGTTGTAAACCTATTGGAAGACAGATTATGTCAACATTATGGAGATTACTTACAAGGCTAATGATCAGCTAAAGCACCTCAGAAGGCTTGCTTTTCGTTCTAGTCATAAACTAAAGTGCTCATTCTACTTAGCTACATCAAAAAAACACAGCCATTTGAATACACCAGCCTTCTTTCGAAATTGACATCACATGAGGTACTTGAATTGGTGCTTCAACTCTCAAACTTGACAACACTATGCAATCAACTTTGCACCAATGATTCGATAATTATAGGAAGTGATGTGGAGAGGTCACACTCTTTACACACATATAATTGTGGTTTTTTTTCCCGGGGGTGGGGGGTGTTAATAGCTAGTCTCCCATGTGTGTGAAAGCACCCTTAATTCCACAAGGCAATGTGGAACCACTATGATGAAGATTCACCTTGTTTAACCATATTTGAGATCCAATTACTTCCCATGCAAAGGAGCTTTGTGATGTACTTAAAGATGGGTGGATCTACTTTGTGCTCTTTGTTACTTCCCATGCAAGGAGCTTTGTGATTTTTCATTCATTCTCTCCATGGCTCATTAATATGGTCAATCATGAATGTCTTTTTGATTGTTCATCTAGTACCTATAAGCAGCTAGATGCATAACTGGTGCCTTTAATAACTTTCAACAATAGAAACAAAGTTAAAAATATCTAAGGAATGTGAAATAAATATGAAATTTCTCTAGAGCTCAGAGATGGATCGAGAACACATACCATAAGTTAGATGTACAATACCTGCAAAACTCAAAACCATGATGAGGAAACACTAGGTGATTACCCAATGATTTGTGAATTTGTGATTGGGGAACTTTAGGCCACAAATAATATGCCATTGCAGGCAAGTGCAAAAGATTCAACAACTTTCTAAACTTGCAATAGCACTTTGTGTCGCATGAATTGAACATGCATGGAGATTATATTTTGGTAAAATATGAAGTTGTATGCCTCACTCATGAGTGATAGAGGAGATTGTAGTGATACCTCTTTTGCTTGCTTGATGACTCTAGAGGATCATGAATCAAAAGTTCCATGTTTCTAGAACTTTGGGCGATGGAAAGCCAAAATTGCGTTTAATTTAACCACCTCTCAGTATGCACAACAAAACTCCAAGTTAGTGCAAGATCTAACATTGTTCTACAAAGTTGGAGACCACGATGATTTGAGTAGGGCACATGAAAAAAATTGTTGAAAAGTATTTTGAAATTTAAAAATAGGAAATGACACGCTCTCTCCTCCTAAGACAATCCATAGAGTAATAGGAGAGATATTCTCTTGCCTTCTCTACCTAGGATCAATACTGATGCAAGAGCATGAGTGCTCACGTGTTCATCTCCTCCCCTCCAATGCCCTTAAGTAGAGCTCCTTGGTTCAAAGCCTATAGGGACCCCTTGCCATGCATACCATCCATATGGCTCCTAGCTAGCCTTGCCCTTACAAAACCCTTGTTGTAGAGGAAATCGCCTAAGGTTATATTAGATTCTGCTCTTGAGTCCTAATGTCAAGAAGTTGACCAAGCTTTTCCCACAGTGTTACACCTTACCCTCGTGAGTAAAAATGGGACTTGAAAAATTCCCAAATCCTCTCATGGTAAGTTGTAAACCTATTGAAAGACGGATTATGTCAACATTATGGAGATTACTTACAAGGCTAATGATCAGCTAAAGCACCTCAGAAGGCTTGCTTTTCATTCTAGTCATAAACTAAAATGCTCATTTTACTTAGCTACATAAAAAAAACACAGCCATTTGAATACACCTGCCTTCTTCCGAAATTGACATCAGATGAGGTACTTGCATTGGTGCTTCAACTGTCAAACTTGACAACACTATGCAATCAACTTTGCACCAATGATTCGGTAATTATGGGAAGTGATGTGGAGAGGTCACACTCTTTACACACATATAATTGTGGTTTTGTTTCCTGGGGGTGGGGGGGTGTTAAGAGTTAGTCTCCCATGTGTGTGGAAGCACCCTTAATTCCACAAGGCAATGTGGAACCACTATGATGAAGATTCACCTTGTTTAACCATATTTGAGATCCAATTACTTTTTTAGTTCAAAAATGATGATGATTCGCATAAACTTCGATTTAAAGAACCTTTATACAAGTACTGAAATTGGATAAGTCTTTGGAGCTCTCATTTATAATACTACTTCATAGGATGATGATGTTGGGGATCAAACATCTCTATCCCAATTGACATCTTTGAAGATTAAATAACACGTTCATTGTTCAACATGACCACAATTGTTACAATTCTAGGCACCTTGAGCGACAGTAAAGCAATACGTGAACCTAATGACATGCCCTGTTATTAATTAGTGCCCTAGGCGACAAAATAGATTCATATTCACACTCCTATTTTGTCTATTTTGCATACGACTTTGTTACTACGTCAACTTCTTGCTTAACGCCACATGTCTCCAAGATGTAGGCAACACTGATTACATGTTGAAAGAAGCCATCACTCCCATATGCATATAGAGTGTCGGCTTGCCTTGCCCTTTGTCGCGGCCATATCTTGCAATCAATGCACTCGAAGCGACCATGTCCGGACATGAAGCTCGTGGAGCACTTTTTATACTTTCCTTGATTAAAGCTTAGAGAATACTTATGAATAGACATACCTTTGTGTATGTATATGGATATATAAATAGATACATATAAAAATATAAGGTATGGGTATGGGTATGTCCACACCGAGAGGAAGTAACGATTATGAGTTACTCCCTCCCCCTCCAATAACTGCACCTCAAAAGGGTGCAGTTCAAGTTTGGGCATATTACCATCGCCTGTGTTCGTGTGTGCGTGAAGAGATGCCCAATCAAGCGTTACTTCTTCCACTCTAACAAATTACCCCCTACCATGTTGTGTTTTTTTTTGGGGGGGAGGGGGGGGGGGGGGGGTGCAATTGTAAGAGCAGTTTCGCACGGGCGGGGATGCCACCCTTGTCGTGCATCAGCTAGTTCGACTTTTACCCATTCAAAGCAGCAACCATTGTGTACGCAAGCTGTTCGCTCGTAGCACCTCGTGGGGGTAAAAAATACAATTTCCAACTCTGTCGAAATCGGCAGAGTTGAGCAAGGAAGGCGTAGTTGACTGGCATCAACAAACAGGGCTTAATTCCTACCCGTGCGGACGTGCCCTAACATGCCCCACAGAAGTGCAAGGTTGTTCTCTCGTTGTAAGAGTTTGCAAAACCTTACCTTCTTTGTGCTTATAGCAACCACTATTTTAGAGTCAAGGGTTTCAAAACAAGGATTTAAAAGTTGAAATTTTTTGTACAATGGATATATGCGAGTTTGGCTTTAAATTCCAGGTTTCCTTAGGCGCAACCTTTAAAGTGTGCAATAAAGTTTGACAGAATTGTATGTCTCACTTTATCTTAGTGACGCCCTTCAGTTATTGAGCTAATGCATGAGGCTTCAGCTTCTTGGTTTGCATATCTTTTGAGTGAGCCAATAAGTCTAGTGCGTCACTTTTTTGTGTCTGCATGTTTTCCATACTTCAAACTTCTCATAAATGTCATGGGATCATGTGCCATTAACGCTTGAGCGCTTGAGTACTGACAAGCATATAAATACCTTATCATTAACCGATGAATAGTGTCACTTGTGGTATAAAATATTTTTACAATATAGCACTAAATATTTTGACAATCTAAATAGCATAATATGGGAGAAGGGAGCCCTTTACGGGTGTCAACATGGAGGTTAAACTCCAAAACTTAGAGAAGGCTCTGTGCACGCAATAAAGAGAGAGAGAGAGAGGTCGTCGAAAGCGATCGGTCGTATTAGTATAGATTATTAAACACTGCTCGATTTATTAAAAAAACCATTTTTTTTGCAATGTTTTCATAGGGCAACCTAATCGGACAATTGGGATTTATGTCAAAATCTAGGGTATTTGTCGGGATTTATAACTCAGGTGCCCAATTTGTTACCTTGAAATCAAGGTCCAATGGGATTTTTCATTTGCAACCAAAAACTTTACACCACAAATCGGGATATGTGAGCATTGCCACTAAGGTGCCCCATACACACTATGGGTGGGGGACTTTTCTTTTTTGTGGGGGGATTCAGTCATCAATGGATTTCCCCCACCCATCTCCTTGCCCAAATTTTATATATGCTTAAATTATTTTTAAAGAGTAAATTAACGATTTCTTCATTTTTTTTCAGAAGAATTGTGACATATATTGAAACCAAGAGGAATTTTACAAGATACAACCTACTTAACAACATCAGCTGACAAAGTATCAATATGTTGAAGCGGTCTATTGCTCTTAAAAGATAGCAAAAGAAATGAAAATTTCTTGTTGATTTTTTTTTCTCCCAAACTCACAATAGTGAGTGTATGTAAATATGCAGAAACCTAAGAAAGATACATTAAAAGCCATGCTCCTACCGAGCCATGGCATCATCCAACAGCCAAGCATACATAAACTGATACATCGACACATTAAGGGTGCCACTCGAAAGTTGCACGACATCATCATAAAAGAAACTTGGATTAGCTGGGAATTGCCACGAAAGAGAGAGCCCTGCCACAACCCACCCCTTGATCGCCAAGCCGTATCCGAAGACAAAACCCGACGAAGCGAGATGCTGCAGATATTACTTTTTTGTAGACAATCTTTTAAGCAAGCCTAAGGTTTGTCAAAGACTATTCGCACTTCTTTCCGTCTTTGAATTGCTATATGTTCTTTGCGAGTAGTTTTCGGGTGTGTTTAATTTAGTTCAAGCGCTCTAGACCACGAGTGTAAGTGCAAGTAATTTTAGTATTTGTTGAACACCATGACACCAATTATACTACAAAGAAGCAAGTTAAAGGAGCTAGTGAGCCATATGCAGTAGTAGATACATTTGCAAATGAATCCTAAAATTTAAAACTCAATAAAAGATGATTGCATACTTAAGAAGAAACACTAAGTATAGATGATTTCCCATGAAATACAAGGTCAAGAGCTTACATAACTCATTTAGGCCTTTTATAGGGGTTCATTGAGGCCTTCTTTAGGGGAAATACAAGAACAAATAGAATAAACTTTTACTTTTTTCTCATTAGGGCCTAAGTGGAGTCTTTATGGACCTTTTTATTTGCATGTTCGATAAAACACTGAAAATGATAATTCCCTCTCCCTATTCTATCTATAGGATGTGTGTATGACTTTTTCTCACTTTTCCTTTCCTTAATTTACATTGTAGTTCATTCTGCCGGTGAGTATGTATATATATCGGTATAAGAAAGTCAGGGATGCTATTTTCAAAATTGGAGAGCTAGTAAGGTACATCACAAGACTCCACTCAACTACACTTTTTTTCATGTACATAATAATCTCAACTAACACTTAGTGTATCTTTGTGTGTTTTCTTGCAGATTTGTGAGCTCCAAGGAAATTGAAATAGATGCTATCCATGCTTCTCAAATACTTGCAATAGAAATTGTGTGTGCCATTGAGGATGCATTTCCTCGATCGGTCCTTCTTAGTCAAATCCACCTCTTCGTTCACGTGGTGGAGGAGATCGCTATAAGTGGAGTAGTGCACGCACGATGGATGTTCTTCTTGAGGAGCGTGTGTTGCGTATATTGGTTGTAGACACCTTGCATGTTTCCTAGATCTCATTAGTGCAGAGTGGATTCATGCGAGAATGACCAAAGCAACAACGCACGGAGAAAACAACACCAACAAAGAATGGGAGTATGCACGAGGCTGCATACCAAAGGTAGAGTACTCATATACCTAAACCATATTATAATTTTATTTTATTTTTAAGCTTTGTATTTGACAAAAGATATTTTTACTACTTTGTAGTGCGTTTCCTTTAACTCTATGTGGTCAAAGGGTCGTCACTTTTGTACGTGCCACATTAACGAGTGTAGAACCACCATGGATTGTGGCATCATGGGCAACTTTGACACAAACAGTGATGAAGCCAAGTACTATGGAACTATTGAAAGGATACTAAAGGTTAATTTTAGAACCTTTCATACCTTCATTTTTGAGTGCAAGTGGTTTGCAAATGTGTCTAAATGACATGAGAATGGCCTCTACATGGTGGACTCTAGTGTGCATCACACAGGGATGTATGACAATTTAGTTTTACTGTGCAATTGTGAGCACCTGGGTGACTATCGTTTTATTCATTTTTGCTTGTAACATTAATTATACCAATGTTAGTCACTTTGAGCTTTTCTTCTATAGGTCATCTATATCCTAGCAATCTACCAATCAAAACTTTGGTTTGTATTTCCCATAACACCTCAAGGGAGAACCATTTTTTCCACTAATTAAGTGGAGACCATCTTCGACCCTCTTCCACCTCCTACTTTGGATGAGGTGGAGACAGAGGAGAGGGAGGTCAATGAATCAAGTCCGGCGGTGGCAAGTCTTAGCGAGGATGATTGTCATGATGATGAAGATAATGAGATGGGAGGATGACGAATTCGAAGATGATGAAGCCAACGCATCCACAAACGACAATTCCGTCTCTCTCTTTATTGATTTAGGAGCCATGGGCTTAGAATTGGATGATGCTTTACGTAGGGATGTTTTGGAAGATGATTCATAAACATTTTTCATACTTTAAGTTATGAAGATTTTTGGTTTTTTATTCCATTCATCTCTCTCTCCTCCCTCTTCCTCTCTCTAATTTTGTGAACATGCTCAAGTGTAATCTTAAATAGCTAGCTATTGTTATATGTTTTCATATCTTTTCTTTTTTAAATTTGAAAGTTTCATATAATATATTTTAATTTTTATTGAGAGGAGGGAAACACCAAAATTTGATAAGGGGGGTAGGACGGGGGGGGGGGGGGGGGGGGATGTTTAAGCCAGAATTTGAAAGTTTAGGTACTAAATCTCCCCATGAAAATAAATGTGGTAATAATAGCGGCAATAACTGAGGTAATAAACGTGATAATAATAGCAAAAATACTCGTGGTAATAGTTTAAATACACCCCCCCCCCCGGGTGCCCTCCTCTTTCTTCCCTCTCTAGCTGAATTTGGACCTTCTCTCTACAAAACATGGTAAAAGACCACAATAAACAATTACAGATTTTCATAGTGATTGGTCTTCTTTTCTTGGTGAAGAAGGGACAATTTAAGGGCAATCACATGTATGGGTGCTATGTGAATTTCCCATTCACAC
The DNA here is from genome assembly GCF_014529385.1 of Adiantum capillus-veneris. Classification (NCBI taxonomy): domain Eukaryota; kingdom Viridiplantae; phylum Streptophyta; class Polypodiopsida; order Polypodiales; family Pteridaceae; genus Adiantum; species Adiantum capillus-veneris. The sequence continues at coordinate 87,152,396 of NC_140947.1, read as the reverse complement.
GAAAAAATTCACAATGTTTGATGCCCAAGAAATTGGCACAATTTTTTTGTCATGAGTTTTAATGATGATGATGATGGTTGTGTACAAGGAATGAATGTAATAGATATTTCACATGATGACTACAAGAAACATGAGGAGATCCTAAAGTTCAAGCAATCATCAAGGTATAATTACAGGTTATTAATTTAATTTCTCCCACGGAACAAGTACGAGCTATGGAGACTATTCCAGAGGAAGCAATCCTAGTTCTTCAAAGACTGATAAAAAGAGAGGGAGAAATCTCTCTCAAGAGACTTCTCCCTTGAACAAGAGGCAAACTGCCGCTAAACAGAGAATGGGCTCTAGGAGCATCTCTTGTTTTGAACAATTTAAGGGAGCCAAACCATTAGTTTTAAGAAGGTAATCAAAGGACATCTTTTAAATTCAAGCATGCTAAACATCTAGTTTGTTTGAATTCAAATTTTCCCCCAAAATGAAATTCAAAAACTTGGAGGTAAAACCATATCATGTAACATATCTATCGAAAGACCTCAACATTTAGATCACATCTATAATCTCTTCTCAAATCGGGGATCATATGTAGGAGTTATGGAAGGCTCCAAATCATAAAATTTTACACCTCCTTTTTTGGCAAATAAAGTGCATCCTTTGACCACTCTTACACACCCACCATTTTTGTCCACATGGCATGCACCAATTTGTCAAAGTGTTAATCACCTTCATAATCTTATAAAGAGGTCCTCCTAGACCCATCCTCTTCCTAATTGACTCACCTCGTGCACATAATCTTCCTTCACAAAATAGAGTTGTGCTGCATCAAAGAGGAGAAGATCAACTTGTCCTAAACAACACTCTCCTATACAAAAAAGAAGGACTAATCATGTGAACCACTCTAAACAAAGTAATGGCAAGATAAAAATTTTCTCAAACAATGAGATAGTTTCTTGAAGAAGATGTGTTAAGAACTCTCGGATGGATAAAACTAATCATAAATAGACTAGCCCCAATTATAGCTTTTTATCTTCTCTAGAGGAGTCAAGCAATCACAAAAGATCGTCCAAAAGATGAAGACAGAGGATACCACCTTCATCCTCTTCTCCCTCTTTTGATGCATTGGAGAAATTTTCTGTCGATCAAGCTTGTCATGTCTCTAAAGGTAAGAGACAGAGAGGAAACCACCATTCTTACCTTGCATATGGAAGAGAGCTTGTTCAGCTAAGCATACATTCAAAGAAGGCAAAAACATCACTTTCCTTTCTCTTGATGGAAGTAATGGTAATGTTTCTAGATTATTCTATTTTATTCAACAATTTGATGATTCTTTTGGTGGAGAGAATTTCCTTAATCGCTAGAGTCAATCCAACATGCTCCACTTTTTCACTTGATCACCAGACACTCAGATAATTGAAGGAGAAATATAGTCCTTCCATGTGTCTCCTCAATGGTGAGGTTTTAGAATTGAATCATGACCCTTGGAAGCTCCTCCACTTTGATATAAAGATGTTGTGGGAGATACAAGCATGAGCACATCACACATCCAACAACACCAAATACGGCCATATTTTCTTGATGTTCAAATTTTCTTGCCATATGGGTTTTGTGTGGAATTCAAGGTAAGTTTTGCACCAATGCTGAAGTAACTTAGCAACATACGACCATATAGTATTACTAGATGATAGCTACTAGATTGCATACATTGAGAATCTCACTTGGATTGAGGACCTCTATTATGTCCCTTAAAACATGTTGACAAAGGGGCTATTGAAATCTCTCATTGGAAGGACTAGATATCATATTTGTGATTAAATCTTCTTTGTGAATGCTGAAGGAGGGATTCTTGTACTCAGGTATTATTTTTCTTGCCTGCTTTTATTTCTCCCAAAACATTCTTTAACATAGTAAAGAGAATTTTTGACATCCACAACAACTTCTATGGTGTGGTATTCAACTCAAAAATGGGTATCTAGTTGCACAAATTCTTTAACATAGTAAAGAGAATTTTTGACATCCACAACAACTTCTATGGTGTGGTATTCAGCTCAAAAATGGGTATCTAGTTGCACAAGGCCACATTTTGCATGAATCTCCATGCTTGGGAATAAGTTCAAAACCCTTACTCTTCTTCCATTTCATGTGGTAGCTCATGAAAAGGTTCTTTAGGTAGTTGATGTAGGACCTAAGATTGTGATAAGTGGAGGATTGAAGGGGAATGTAGTTGTCTGCTACTTGATTGGTCATGCACATACACTCATGGAGCTCCTTCCTCTCTGTCTTAAGCTCTTGTGATAGATCATTGACCCTACCTCTCTAATATCCTTGTCTTCTTGTCTATCAAACACACTCAGAGTTTCCCCAATGTACTTTGCATTTACTTCCTCTTTACAATCTCTTTGACATAGAAGACAAACAATCTCATTGAAACTACCATCGACAAAGTGCATAAGCATATACTTTTATGGAAATGTTGAGGTACATTAGATATATGGATCATGCTGATAGCATTTTCTCAATGTCTAAAGGTCAATGGCCTTTGCTTTTTGAATTCACCTAATCCAATACAATGGTGGCCTTCGCTCTTTGAATTCACCTTTGGCTAAGGAAATATTTATTCCTTAGCCTTTGTTGGATTTACTTATTAGATTTCCTTTCTGGCCAAATTTACATTGCAAAAATAGGAACGGGCAATTTAAGGCCTAGTCCACGAGGCTCGGTCAAAGTGCCAATCATGGGACTTCAACCCATACAATTGAACGCTTCCATCCTTCTTTGCTTTTGCGAAAGCTCCCTTTAGCGACCTCATGTATCTTGTTGGTGTGCGAATAGAAGCAATGATACCCTTCACTTTATCTAATTCTTCTTTGCCAGCATCCATGGTGATTTAAGAAGCACAATCTTTCCATTGGGGGCACGACATGGAGTAGCAGAGACAGGGAGACGTTTCAAAGGCCTCAAATCCTCCCTCGCATTCAATGAGTCCTTCTTGCCAATAATGTGGTTCCATAGTGTTTGGGATACATTCTTGAATACGTGCATGGGATCCAAGAGGTGTTGTATTTTTAAGTCCTTCCAATATGGAAGCCTTAAAAATATGGAATACCTTGACATACCTTTTGGTGGAGGACACGGAGCTGGATTGTTGTTGTACTGCTCTTCCCAAATGGTTGCCCAATTTGCCATCATGAGCTTTAGAGGTGTGTCTTCATTTGTTGGAGAGAGAGAGAGAGAGAGAGAGAGAGAGAGAGAGAGAGAGGGATAGATTTACAGAGAGAGAGGGAGGGAGAGAGGGATAGGTAGAGAGAGACAAAGAGAGAGAATGAGAGAAATAGAGAGAGAGAGAGAGAGAGAGAGAGAGAGAGAGAGAGAGAGAGAAAAGAGGGAGAGAGAGACACAGAAATAGATAGAGGGAGAGAGGGAAAGAGGAGAGAGAGAGAGAGAGAGAGAGAGAGAGAGAGAGAGAGAGAGAGAGAGAGAGAGAGAGAGAGGAAGATAAAGAAATATGGAGATATAGAGCAATGGTTGTAGGCAAAGCAACCATTTTGTGGTGTGCACAGTGCGGGTATGCTTTTGCTTTTGTGGAGTGTTATGAAAATGACCTTCTTTACGTGAAGCCAATGGAATTAAAAAATTACTTTCTACCCCCTTCTCCTTACCTTCTCTATCTTTATCTTTCTCTTCCCATCTCTTTCTCCCCACGGAATAGGCATTAGGTTGGACAGTTTTCACGGTATTGTACCTCAGAATGGAAGCAAGCATGCAATGTGCAAAGTAATCCCTCGAACAAGGAGTTGCTGCACAAGAAGCACAATAAAGAAGCTCTTCTTCATAGCACTCTACAAAAGTAGGAGCACTCTTGCACTGCACACGACACAAAACGATGGCTACATTTACGTAATTGTATATATATTTGTGTGTACATATATATTTCTTAATGCATGTATGTAGGCACTAAGTAAGGGAGCATAGAACCCAAAGGTTAGACGCTTCCTCTTTGGTATAGTCCTTTTTTAATCGTGGCGTTGAGGTCATTGATCCACTCATGCATGGATTACCAGTTTTACCACAATTGAGACTGTGATGGTATCTAAAGAGGTGCCACTTGACCTTTGGCACTACTAGCCTCTACTTAGGTCTACTGGTATGTATATGTATCTACATGCTTGTATGCTAATATACTTGTGTACGTACTTATAGAGTGAGTAGGGGAAAAGCTAAATCTCATATTGCTCTTTATAATGTAGATGTCAGACGAGAGACCGCCTGGTGGGGAGCAGCCATCTGGCGCTTCTTTTGGTGGTTTCACATCCAGGTGGGCTCCCACCAGAGGTGGACATCGCCTCTAGTGGACCCGAGTCTTGAGGCCATGAGAACAAGCAAAGAAATAAAGATTATTTCAGGCTAGTTAACCCTAAACCATGAGTGTCATAGGTTTATTTTTTGTTATATGCAGGCATGGCCATCCTACACCTACTCTACTAAGATTCCTCCACCGATGGTAGATCCAAATGTACAACGGGGCTCTCTCTTTACGAGACCAATACCTCCGTTCGACGGAGGGATTGTTTGGCCGCTACATTTTGCAGCAGCTTGCGACCTACGGACTTTCTCTGCAGTCCACGGAACTCCTTATATCCAAATCCTCGCACCGATGGCACCTCAGTCTACGGCCCCTTCTTATCATCCTCCTCCCCTTCCATCACAGGGTACCACGCCCATGGCATCACAAGGTCCCATTCCCATGGCATCACAGGGTCCTACGCCACTCCATTCCACTCCTGCTTCACCAGAACACCGTCGACGTACTTCCTCTAGCCGCGTGTGTCGACGCTCGTCTCAAGGCAGTAAGCACTAGGAGAGACGAAGCGGCGGGGCATCTTGTGGCTTTGCTTGTTTTGGTAGTGGTGGGGGAACGTAGTCTCCTATTTTAGAGTGTGCCGCCCCTGACGCAGAGGACGAGGATACTGATGCACACGTGCCAAACACGCATGGACACTACTATAGGGTAAAATATGACGGGGAGGTGGACTTCGATACAACACATGGCAGTGCATTTCGATGCCATCTTCAGATTCTTATACATTCGATGTATAAGAACTGTTTTGTAAAGTTTAGAGACCAACTCCCCAATCATGCACGCTACATTGAGGACATACTGCATACTAAATTTCCAAATGCCCCTGATCAATGTTTTTCACAATAGTAGTTGGAGGGCTACATAAAAAGGCCAAAGCATGTATTGGTGGTACCAAAAAGGGGTGTCTTGGACACTCCTTTGATAGCACTTGACAAGTCTCACCTTCATGTATTACATGTAAAATAAACTAGCATGTTATATATATATCAATGGATATATGTTTTCATGTAGAATCTAAAAGTATTAAGCCCGACAAGTTTTGAGTTTTTTGCAAAAAATTTATCAGTCCCCACTTTTTTTGAAAGGGTACACCAAAACGTGCAAAAAGTGGTACCACCAATACATGCTTTTACCCAAAAACATTTTTGAAAAACAAGCAGCCCATGTACGACACGCAGCAGCCAACCAGGTTAGAGATCCAAACAGGAGTCATCACGGTGGAAACATGGCATATGCGGAGTGGGAGTGGACAATGCAAGAAAAGAGCAATCAGGCTGCGACGACGGGCTCATCCTACAGACGACAACGCGAAGCTCGCACCAAACAAACTCCCACGCACTATGGTTTGGGAGGCAAGGCACCCTGGAAGGACAAATAAGTAATATTGATTAAATTACAACCTAAATAAATGATTAAAAAGATTATAGCTAATGATTTGTTATTGCTATTGCTAACTTAGGAAAATATCACTCTTACTCGACCAACCAGAGAGATGGTCATGTGTCGGGAGCGACATACAGAATTTGATACTTGGCAATGGTTGTTCAAGAACAACCATATCTCTTGCAAGCAATTCGACACAGCGGTTAATCACTACAAGCGGTAATTTTAAACAAATTATTTTGAGCTATTGATAATTGTTTAATTTGGTTTAGTTTTATGTAGAGTCAAGGTGATCAAACGTACGTGCCTTTGGACGATCACGAGAACGAGGAGGATTAGATAGAAAAATAGTTGTCCAAAATTTTGATAAAGTCCCAATGTGGCAAAGTGTATATACAACTATTTTTATTTTATTTGTAACTTTTTTAAATAGTAGATCTTCTGCACATTAAATTGTCAAGGTAAAGTAAATTCAATTTCAATTCTTTGGTTTTTTTGTATACTCTTTCAAAAAACAATTGATATTTCATTGTTTTATGCAGGTAAAAAATAAAGTTGCTCATTTGGGCCACTCAATTTTGGGTGGCCCAAATGAGCACTTTTATTTTTGAATGGGCGTTTAGGGTAATATAGGCGCAATAGACACGATAATATAGGCGGCAATAGACGTGGTAATAGCATTGGGTATATTATCGCGATTATTTATTTCAAACCAATACCGCGACTTGAGTCGCGGTTATTGCGGCATACACAATATTTTCTCTTTCCATTTTTCTTTGTTTTTTCACAGCAATGCTAGCGGTTATAGACTACTCCTCTTATAGTGAATTATTCTTTGATGTCAATGTAATCTAATTGAAACTTACAGAATTGATGAAGATGATAACTATTGCTTAATTAAGAAATTTAGTGATGATGAAAATATTCAAAACAAAAAAACTTTACCATCAACACAATGTATAAGAGGGCTAGATTGCATGAGGCTTGCCCCATTTGAAGGACTTTACATTATGAATAGACAAACTACAAATGTATGCAAATAAATTGTGAATCTATTGAGATTTCTGGTAGTTATTGTGCTATGTGAAGACTTACAACTTCACAAATTGGGAAGTTAGAAGATTTATTTTACCCAATGTTCTCTTGTCATACCGGCCTTTATCTCAAAGACATCCAATCATGCAAATCAGGTAGCCTTGCATGAGAGAGAGAGAGAGAGAGAGAGAGAGAGAGAGAGGGGAACTAGAAGATATGTAACTACTCATGCCTACGCATCTTAAGCAAGAAGCTTCTAGGACTAAGAGAATCCCTTAAAGTTTTTGTTATTGTTGTAATAGATTACTTGATAAATACAAAGGCGAATAAAGGAGAGAAGAAGAAGCACCTTGAGAAGAGATTTCCCATGAGCCTAAGCACACTCCATGGCTCCTAGTAAGCTTTACGCACACACACACTACTAAACAGAGCAAGGGCACCCTCTAAAGATAAGACTTGTGCTATTTTTAGCCGTTGCCTCCTCCCCTACTTTTTTGGGTCAACCCCTCTTTTCCATGATTATATGGGAGTGATTTGCTTATCATAGGTAGGGGGTACGCTTGTCACAAGCCTACTTTTGCATGCAGGCAATTCTCATACTACTGATCTCGAAATACTAAAATCGAGGTTTGGAGGTCATTCTAAACCAATTCAATCCCGAAAAACTATGCCAAGATCCTTAAATATTTTGTCGCATCCTAATGGACTTTCCTTGAGATTTTGACATCCTCATTTCCATTACCTTATTTACTGTTACCATATACATGTGGTAGTGATGTGTGTGAACACACTTAGGACCCCGAGGACATTTTTTCCCTCACTAGGTTTTCCCCCCCATGCATTGTATATATGCCCATCACTCTAGGGCTATCTTATCTTTTCATTGCACACTAAGTAATACACTCTTTGTTGTGTCATCTTCTCCAAGATGTGTGTGTTTTCTTGCAACCCTAATTCCAACAATTAGTATCGGAGCAGACTGCTACATGCTTCTGAGCTTAGTAGCCAAAAACTCCACACACACCTTCTCCGATTTTAGTGAGCTTTGGCGAGCATTTGCAGGTCAACAAATATTTTGGATTGGGCTCATTTTGGCCTCCACTTCCACTACACGCAGTATTGCTACGCAAGTTATTTTGTCATTTTGTGGAAAAATTCTATCAATGTTGTTCTTTGTATAACAGGTCCCTTACACTCTTCTAAGGTTTTTGCTATATAGCAAGTGTTGTTCCGCTTTCTTTCTCCTGTTTTCGGTGGCAATTCTCACATCAAGTGCACCATTTACAATGGCTGACAACAACATAGATGTGTTCAAGATGTTTGCTGCCGAGGACAGATTGGATTGGGACAATTACCCTATGTGGGCTTATTTGATGCAACATGTTCTTGTGTCGAAGGGCATTTGGAACATTGTGCAGGGCATTGATGTACGTCCTAGTTTCAAGGATACAGGCGATGTTGAGGATATTGTAGGTCTTGCTGCAAGAATTGTTGTTGTTAGAGTTGTTTTACCTACGTCTGAGCAAGCTCGTTGGGATGTATATGCGCATAATCATGCATTGATTGCATTTTCTGTGAAGCGCACTATTACTCCCCACATTTGTTTGGCAAAATCTACAAAACAGGCTTATTTTGGCTGGTCTTTACGCAGGTTGCAATGAGGCAAAAATTGGATTGTTGCGTAAAGAGATGGAGTCAAAGATTATGCATGAGGAAGATGAATATGGACACTTTCCTTGCTGGTGTCAAGGATACCAATGAGAAACTTATTTCTACAGGTGAAGTCATTTCAAACAATTCCCTTGTGCAGACTGTTCTTGATGCCTTGCTAGATTCTTGGAGACTTATGACCCAAGGAAATCCTGAAGTTGTCAAGTTTGATGCATTATGCACATTGATGTTGCAAGAGTCACTTTCCAAAAGAACTAGGATTAGACAGCATGCAGTTGAGCATGCCTTTATTGTTGCTCAAAGAAAAAGTGGTAAAAGCAATGTAGCCACTTCCCATGGTTCTTCTGCAAGTGGTAAATCACCTATTTCTAGTGCTTCTGCTGGCAGCAATCCCTGTGGGAATTTAGGTAATAAGGGCAAAAAGAAGATACGTTTCCATTATTGTAAAGCTAATGATCACTTGATCAAGCAGTGTCCTAAGTTGAAGGCCAAAGACGCTAAGAAGAAAGAGGCTGGTTCCACTACTAATGTTGGTTCCACTACAAATGCAGCTATTGTTGAGTCTTCTGTGAAAGGAGACTGTGATGTTGATGCTGATGCAGAATGGGATTTTGGTTCAAAGTGCACTTATAATCCTGTTGTCCATGATGCATGCATGCCAGTTGCTATAGATTCACATGTGTGGTATTGACAATGGTGCTACAAAGCACATTACCTCACACCCTGATTTGTTCACCTCTCTTGAGTCTGTCCTTATGGGAATTCAGTTACTTGTGCCAACAATGCCTCTTATCCGGTTCACAAAGTTAGAAAGATCGTGCTTACGGGTGCAAATGGCAGTTTTTTCACACTTGTTGATGCACTGCATGTACCTGGGATCAAGAAGTATCTTTTGTGTGTAGCTGCACTTGCTAGACTTGGTCTTGTTGTGAAATTTGTGGATGACAGATGTACAATACATGATCTTAGTTTCAATGATGTATTGAAACTAAGATCATGTATTGTACATCTGGAATTTCAATGAAATTCGAGATGCAATGATGAAATCATTGCATCTGGAATTTTATGTCATGGGGTGTATAAGCTGACTTTGTATGGAAACTGTGGTCAAAATTTTGCAACTGCACTTGTGGATTCTAAGGCTATTTCAGATGCAAAATTTTCGCATGTACATTTTGGACATCTGAATTTTTCGAGTTTACAGAACTTCGATATGGTTGCTTCTTTGCCACCTCTTGAACCAACTCACTACAAGAGGTACTTAATTTTAGCGACGCTCGCGGTGTGACGCTCAAAAGTGAAAACCCACGGCATCGCTATAGGCGTCGCTATAGGCGTCACTATGGGCGTCGCTAAGTTACAAGTAAATTAGCGACGCCTATAGAGACGTCGACAGGGGTAAAAAAATAACCAAGATCGTCCGAAAACTCAGATCTTAGATTTGAGTTTCGGCGCTCAAGCAAGCAAAGGTAACCCGCGCTCTCCCTCTCTCTCTCTCTTTCTTCCACACACACACACACAACACACACACACACACACACACACACAGACAAGAGGATAGAAAGGAGACCCATATATGCTCCTTCCCTCTCCTCTCCCTCATGTTCCCTTCCCCTCTTTCTCTCTCTCTCTCTCTCTCTCTCTCTCTCTCTCTCCCCCTCACGCACACGCACACACACACCCACACATTGTGTTTTTGAGAGAGAGAGAGAGAGAGAGAGAGAGAGAGAGAGAGAGAGAGAGAGAGAGAGAGAGAGAGCACATGCATAAACAAAACACACACACACACACACACACACACACACACACACACATGCATAAACAAAGAATGCATACACACACATTGAGAGAGGAAGAGAGGAAGAGAGAGAGAGAGAGAGAGAGAGAGAGAGAGAGAAGAAGAGAGTTTTAACGTCGTAGAAAACTATCCCAAGAGACCTTAAAGATCTAGTCAACGAGGAGTTGAACTCAAGACCTGTTATTCAAGAGGGAAATGGCATAACCAATCTACCACACTTGGGTGATAGAAAGGTTATACCATTTTCCTCCTTTTATTGGCTCACATACACACCCACACACACACACACACCCGAAAGAAGAGAGGTTAATTTAACATCGTAGGAAACGATCCTAAGAGACCTTAAAGATCTAGCCGACGAGGAGTTGAACTCAAGACCTGTTATTCAAGAGGGAAATGGCATAACCAATCTACCACACTTGGGTGATAGAAATGTTATACCATTTTCCTATTTTTATCATTAAGATTAGGTTAGATTTAGATTTTATGCTAGATTAGATTTATGTTTATTTTGAGTTAGATTTACGTTAAGATTACTTTAGGTTTATTTACGCACGTTAGATTTAGATTTACATTAGATTAGATTAAATTTAGGCTTATTTTGAGTTTAAGATTAAATTAGATCTAGATTTATGTTTGATGGACCATGCGAATCAGCAATTCCACGACAGTCTATCGGGGGATGATCATGTAGACCACATTCCTAACGAGGCAATGTTTGAGCCCGAGATCGATGAAATAATCGAAACGATCATGGATTTAGAAAGGCTTATCTATTATGATATGAAAAGTGAAGCCGATATGCCATTGTATGATGGATCACGTGTGTCTAGATTGAAGGCACTCCTGGTTCTTCTCAACATGCAAACAAAGTTTGGATGGAGTGACACTAGCGTCATAGTGCTTTTCAGGTGATCTATTACAATTAGTTTACTTTAATAAAAAACTCTAGATGTATAATGATCTGATAGATTTTTATAATTACACAATTGTATCGTATTTTTTCGTTGTGTAGATTGCTCAAAGAGCACATACTGCCAGCTGATAATGTGATGCCAGATTTCAGAGAGGAAGCAAGAAAGATTTTGTGAAACTTCGGGATGGATTACAATTCGATCCACGCTTGTCCCAACGACTGCATTCTTTTCAGAGGGGAATACATAGACATGGAGAAGTGTCCGAAATGTAATTTCGAGAGATATCGAGCAAAAAGTTTTGTGACATTTTCCTCTGCTTCCTCACATCAAGCATTCCTTCGAATGTAAGTCCATGGCCGCCCTAGCATCATGGCATGAGGAGAATAAATCTTCGGACGGTGTGCTATGGATTCCTGCAGATTGCGCAGGCTGGAAACATATAGATGAAACATGGTCGGATTTTTCCAGGGAAGCTAGAAATTTGCGCCTAGGCCTGGCTATGCATGGCGTAAATCCATTTGGTCAAAGATCAACATCTTACAGTGTATGGCCCGTTGTCATCGTCAACTACAACATTCCCCCGTGGTTGACTACGAAGAAGGGGCACCTATGGCTAAGCTTGATTATGCCGGGGCGATATAAAGTGAAGAATATGAATGTGTATCTTTGTCCACTATTGGAAGAGCTACAACAATTGTGGATTGGCATAGAAGTGGTGGATATGAGCCGACACACAGGTCGACGGAATGCTTTGATTAGAGGCATTCTAATGTGGACCATGCATGACTATCCCGGACTAACAGAATGCTCAGGTGATTTACACTCCTCACTCAAACACTATAAATCTTGGTTTTTCTCAAGCTTATCTATTATCACACTATGACATTTGGAGCACATTACCGCTCAGATAGACGCACAAAAACAAAGGAAAATTTCAAGTCAAAAAATCTCGGAGGCGGTAATGCTAGAGTCAATGTTCGCGGTAATCGGCCCGGCTATATTTCCGGGCTTATTTCTACGGGCGTTACCGCAAGCATTACCGCCAACATTACCGCACATGCAAGTATTTTAAAAAAAAATCAGATGACCATTTGGATGGTCCTTGGTAGGACCCATCCAAATGGTCATTTGCCTTTTTTTTCCTATACATTTAATAAATAAAAAAACAACAATTTCATTGCACAAAAACTTTGGGCCAAAATCAAATGTTTAATTATATTGGAGAAACTGTTTATTACAAAATTTCCCAAATAGGCGATGCATGGCAGCTATACAACTGTGGCCAAAATAAGACTTTGGGCCAAAATCAAGTGTTTAATTGTATTGGATATTACAAAATTTTCCAAATAGGCGATGCATGGGGGCTATACAATTGTGGCCAAAAGAAGACAGGCCCAAAAACAGTCGGAGGATTGAGCTACTCGGATCCTGGGACCTCTCCAGAGACTCCCTGACTCTGGAAAAGAAAAAAACAACAAAACCTTTAATTGATACAAATGGATACATAATTCTCCATGCACTCATTTTTTAAAAAAGTTCACACTTACAGGCTGAGTGTACGACATGAATTTTCAAATTCCTCGCGATTGATTTTGTTGTTTTCATACAGCCAACACCATGTCTGATATTCGGAGTGGCTCTCTCTGTATCTCTGGATCTCTCGGCTTGGGCAGGTCATAGTAATATTTTGCTATATATCAATTAAAAAATATCACAAACCTAACCTTATTACCACAAATTAAATCAATTCAAATGAAAATATGTGCACTCACAAATTTATCTTTCCATGCTGCTTTTTCGCCCGAGCCATAAAGCGTGGGCGTTTGCTGCGCCCTCGCCTCCACCTGTCGAGTGTGCGCCCTAGCACCTGCCGCTCTCTCGTCTTCCAGCTGGCCTTGGGCTTTCTCTCACTCCTCGTCGTGAACATTTCCAGGGCGATAGTTGTGACCCTCAGATTCAAATGTTCGCTTTGCCGCCCTCCGCACACTGGACTTCTTATTTTTCAAGAAATTCTTGACGTACTCCTTGAGCCACTGCCTGGAGAACTCTTCCACTTCCGGATTAGGGAACCGTATGAGCAATGTCGTGTGAATGTACGCCAAGTCGGCTGGGTCCTGATCTTTGAAAGATTTAAAGCAATCTTGGTATGTCGAGTGGATCAGCTGGTTAAGGTGACCTCGAAATGTCCTCCCCAAAGAGGAACCTAGATCCACCTCCCTCCTGTGTCAGGTATGTTCATAGTGGAATATATCATAGTGGGAATTGTGTAACAAATTCCTGTGTGGACTTTAATATCATTGTTGCACTTGTTTTAGAGTTTATTTTACAAGTGGCCATTGAGGGATATTTATCTCTTGACGTCCGTAACACAATCTACAAACTTGCGAAGTTGGTGCAATGGATCTCACAAAAGGAGATCAACGTAGACTCCATACCATTCGCCAAACTAAACGCTGCGGAGGTTGTGTGCATGTTTGAGAAACACTTTCCTACTACCATGCTAACCATTTAGGTGCATCTTCTTGTTCATATAGTTGATGAGGTGGAAATAGCTGGCACAGTACAGTCCAGATGGATGTTCTTTTTAGAAAGTTTCATGAAAACGCTCAAGGGTTATGTGTGTCAAAAGGCACATCCGGAGGGTAGCATGGCAGAAGGTTGGCTGGTATCAGAGTCCCTATTGTACATTGGAGAGTGGCTAGACAGATTTGATAAAGCCCGGGACACGCTATGGCGAACCATAGATGATGAGCGCATATCTGGGATTTTTCGAATGTGCAATCTCGGTGTTGAGAAGATGATGACGGGAGATCTAGAGGCTAAAATCAACCAATTTTGCATGCTTCACAATCCAATGATGCAAAAGTGGATTTCACAATATGAGGATGCAAAGCAAGAGTGACAAAGAGCACAAATCGAGTGGAGACGGGGAAGACGACCACCAATGCACTATCCGACAAGTCTGGAGAGCCTACCAACATTCATGAGCTTCAGTTGGTTGCACAACCAATTGAAAAGCGCACAAGAATGCGGTAAAGAAGTGACTGAGGAGAAGTGGGAGTACTCTTGGGGTTGCGCGACCAAGGTAAGTTTGCAATGTACGGCTAATGACTTTCTAGATGTTTGAACAGCCACTCATGATCTTTGTTGGTTGGAGTATAAGTCATACACAACAACATGGTGTAAAGGTTGAGATTTTAGGATGGAACGGATCGACAAAAAGCGTTTTACTCAAGATTGTGGAATCATGGCAAAATTTGAACAGTCTAGTCGACGGTCCTCTGATGAAAATCCTGTGGTGGCGGAACTCACTTAGTACGGCACGCTACAAGAGATTTTCACTACAAGAGGCTCTTCACATTAGCGACGCTCACACAGCGACGCTGAAAAAAAAAAATCCCGGCGTCGCTATGAGCGTCGCTATAAGCGTCGCTATGAGCGTCGCAAATTTCTTTGTAAATTTGCGACGCTCATAGCGACGCTCATAGCGACGCTCATAGCGACGCTCACTGGGGTAAAAAAAATAACCGAGCGCGCCCAAAAACTCAGATCTCAGATCTGAGTTTTTCGGCGCCCTCAAGCAAAGAGCAGGTAACGCTCTCCCTCACTCTCTCTCTCTCTCTCTCTCTCTCTCTCTTTTTCTTTTACACACACACACACACACACACACACGAAGAGAGGAAGGAGAGCCAGGTATGCTCCTTCTCTCTCCTCATTCTCATGTTCCCTTCCCCTCTTTCTCTCTCCATCGCGCTCTCTCTCACACACACACACATACACACACACATATAGTGTTTTTGAGAGAGAGAGAGAGAGAGAGAGAGAGAGAGAGAGAGTGCAAAAACGCACACATACATAAACAAAGAATGCACACACACATTGAGAGAGAAAAAGAGAGAGAGAGCATGCATAAACAAAAAACGCACGCATTGAGAGAGGAAAAGAGAGAGAGAACATGCATAAACAAAAAACGCACACATTGAGAGAGGAAAAGAGAAAGAAAACATGCATACGATCCAAAAAAACGCACACACATTGAGAGAGAAAGAAAGAGAAACTAAGGGAGCGTCGTAGGAAACTAATTAAAATTAAAAGACCTAAAGATCTAGCCGACGAGGAGTTGAACTGAAGACCTATTATTCAAGAGAGAAATGGCATAATCAATCTATCATACTTGGCATGAGTGATAGAAAGGTTATACCATTTATCTCTTTTTATTGGCACACACATCCACACACGCGCACACACACAGGAAGAAGAGAGTTATAACGTCGTAGGAAACTATTTTAAAAGACGTTAAAGATTAGGTTATATGTAGACTTACATTAAATTAGATTTAGGTTTATTTTTAACTAGATTTACATTTATTTAAGCTAGATTTAGATTTATGTTATATTAGATTAGATGCGGGTCTCCATAGACTGCGATGCCTGCATGAAGCGGGTGAAGAAAGCCCTCAATGGAATATAGGGTATTGCTGCCTTCACTCATAGTGGGCTCCGTCGATCCAAAAGTACTGGTGAAATGTCTTCAGAAGATAGGGAAGAAGGTGGATCTTCAGGGCGGCAAGAGTCACTACATCCCCGACACAATGACCATCTAGACAACCTCTAGTCATTAGACTTACGTTAAATTAGATTTAGCTTTATTTTTAGTTAGATTTACGTTTATTTAGATTTACGCTTATTTACGTTAGATCGAGTCCACGCAAGAATTACTTACGGTTTAGGGTTTAGAGTTAGACGAACAGTGAAAAGATCTACTGTGAAAAGATGTTAAGATGAAGTGAAGTGCTACAGCTAGAGAAGAGGCAAAGGGATTTTGTCCACTACATGCAGTATCATGTAGACGTGGGTGTCTAGATTTCTTGTACCCACAAATATAGGTATTGACCAATAAAGACGAGATTATAACCCGGTGGTTCTGATCTCCGTGCACCTCTAGACCGAGGTGTGCGGGGATTGGACATGACTAGAGAATGTGAGGTAAAGAGAGAGAGAGAGAGAGAGAGAGAGAGAGAGAGAGAGAGATAAGATGAAGAATGCCAATAGAATATTAAATTTGTTGTCTAGGTTATAAGTTTTTTATCCTCATTATGAGTAGCGACGAGGATGTGGGACCGTCCAACCGAAACACCTATCTCTCAACGAGGGTCTTATGTCCTTGTAATCAATGCAAGCATGCTGTGCGACGGACAAGACGTGTTTCTTTGCAGCACGTTCGTGAATTTGGCGAGTTCGATCCATCTATTATAGATCGAGTTGTTGCCAATTATAACTCGTCGGACTCTGACGCTGGCCAACAAGCAGCAATCTTGCAACCCAATAGACGTATTCGCAGGCGCTTTGGTCAAGCAGCATATGTGAGGCCACAAGATGTAGCCTCTGACAGCTCGGGGGATGATCATGCAGAGCACATTCCCAACGAGGCAATGTTTGAGCCCGAGATTGATGAAATGATCGAGACGATCATGGATTCAGAAAGGCTTATCTATGATGATATGAAAAGTGAAGCCGATACATCATTGTATAATGGAGCACGTATGTCTAGATTGAAAGCACTCCTGGTTCTTCTCAACATGCAGGCAAAGTTTGGATGGAGTGACACTAGCGTCACAGCGCTTTTCAGGTGATCTATTACAATTAGTTTACTTTAATAGAACTCATGGTGTATAATGATCTGATAGATTTTTACACGACTGTATCATATTTTTATGTTGTGTAGATTGCTGAAAGAGCACATTCTACCAGCTGACAATGTGATGCCAGATTCCCGAGATGAAGCAAGAAAGATTTTGCGAAACTTGGGGATGGATTACAATTCTATCCACGCTTGTCCTAATGACTGCATTCTTTTCAGAGGGGAATACACAGACATGGAGAAGTGTCCGAAATGTGATTCCGAAAGATATCGAGTAGATCTCCACGGGACAAAAATTCCACAAAAGGTTTTGCGACATTTTCCTTTGCTTCCTCGCATCAAGCATTTCTTCGAATGTAAGTCCATGGCCGCCCTAGCATCATGGCATGAGGAGAATAAATCTTCGGATGGTGTGCTACGAATTCCTGCAGATTGCGCAGCCTGGAAACATATAGATGGAACATGGTCGGATTTTGCCAGGGAAGCTCGAAATTTGCGCTTAGGCCTGGCTATGGATGGCGTAAATCCATTTGGTCAAAGATCAACATCTTACAGTGTATGGCCCGTTGTCATCGTCAACTACAACATTCCCCCGTGGTTGACTACGAAGAAGGGGCACCTATGGCTAAGCTTGATTGTGCCAGGGCGATATAAAGTGGGGAATATGGATGTGTATCTTCGTCCACTATTGGAAGAGCTACAACAATTGTGGATTGGCATAGAGGTGGTGGATATGAGCCGACACACAGGACGACGGAATGCTTTGATCAGAGGTATTCTAATGTGGACCATGCATGACTATCCCGGGCTAACAGAATGCTCAGGTGATCTATTGACACTCCTCTCTCAGACACTGTAAATCTTGTTTTTCCCCATAGTTGATCTATTATCATATGTATACATGCAGGGCTTCAAACAAGCGGATACAGAGCATGTGTCACATGTGGACCTAGACTGAATGCACGTAGGGCACCCTCACTGAAGAAGCAAATCTACGAAGGTCATCAAGCGTATCTTCCGGAGAATCATGTGTTACGCGACGGCTTTTTGGGAAGAGAGCCACCAAGGATGTCTGCACAAGCATGGTTAGAGCAGAAGGAGATGTGCGATGACGGATTGCCTCCAGGGATGAAGAGACTATCTCTATGGTACGAGTTACCATACTGGCCTCGACTCGTGATCAATCACTTGCTCGATCCAATGCACATATTCAAGAATGTGGGTAATCTACTATGGGACCATTTGACCGGCAAGAAAGATACTTTGGGAGCCAGAGTTGACCTTAGAAATGTGGATCGTATGGAGCAATATTGGCCGCAAACAGCGTCTGATGGATCGATAAAACTTCCTAAAGCACCATGGATTTTCACAGGAGCCCAAGAACGCAAAGTAAAAGAGGCCATTCGATCTTTGCGGACCCCCACTGGCGTAATGCACTCGCTCCGAACGTGTTTTACTAAAGAAGGAAAGCTTACCGGTTTGAAGTCACACGATTGGCATAAAATGTGTCAGGTACGTTCATAGTGGACTTTAATATCATTGCATAAAATGTGGACTTTAATATCATTGCTGCACATACTTTACAGTTTATTTTACCGGTTGCCATTGAGGGATGTTTGTCTCTCGACATCCGTAACACAATCTACAAACTTGCAAAGCTGGTGCAATGGATCTCACAAAAGGAGATCGACGTAGACTCCATACCATTCGCCAAACTAAATGCTGCGGAGCTTGTGTGCATGTTTGAGAAACATTTTCCTACTACAATGCTAACCATTCAGGTGCATCTTCTTATTCACATAGTTGATGAGGTGGAAATAGCTGGCACAGTTCATTCCAGATGGATGTTCTTCTTAGAGCGTTTCATGAAAACGCTTAAGGGATATGTGCGTCAAAAGGCACGTCCGGAGGGTAGCATGGCAGAAGGTTGGTTGGTATCAGAGTCCCTAGTGTACATTGGAGAGTGGTTAGACGGATTTGATAAATCCTGGGATACGCTATGGCGAACCATAGATGATGAGCGCATATCTGGGATTGTCATGTGCAATCTCGGTGTTGAGAAGAAGATGACGGAAGATCTAGAGGCTAAAATCAACCGATTTTGCATGCTTCACAATCCAGTGATGCAAAAGTGGATTTCACAATATGAGGATGCAAAGCAAGAGCGACAAAGGGCACGAATCGAGTGGAGACGGGGAAGACGACCACCGATGCACTATCCAGCGGTTCTGGAGAGCCTACCAACCTTCATGAGCTTAAGATGGTTGCACAACCAATTGAAAAGCGCACAACAATGCGGTGACGAAGTGACTGAAGAAGAGTGGGAGTACTCTCGGGGTTGCGCGACCAAGGTAAGTTTGCAATGTACGACTAGCAAGTGACTTTATTTATAAACGTTTGAACGGCCACTCATAATCTTTGTTCGTTGTAGTATAAGTCATACACAGCAGCATGGTGTAAAGGTCGACATTTTAGGGTGGAACGAATCGACAAAAAGCGTTTTACTCAAGATTGTGGAATCATGGCAAAATTTGAACAGTCTAGTCGACGACGTTCCTCTGATGCAGATCCCGTGGTGGCGGAACTCACTTACTTCGGCACGCTGCAAGAGATTTTGAGGATCGATTACAGAGGATTTTTTGTCGACTTGTTCGACGTGCAATGGTTCAAGATAATCATGGAGGGTCGAAACGCTACTGTGCGTAGAGGAGAGTCTGGTTTTCTTGAGGTGGATTCTACTAAGAAATGGACTGACCTAAGAGACACTTTCGTACTACCCGAGCATTGTGAACAAGTAAGTATATAAATAGTTAACATCCCCCTTTTACAAGTTATGTGCTTGAAAGCTCTCATGTAAGTTATGTGGCTCTGGCAGGTAGTATTTCATCCTACAAAGTCTACATCAAATTGGTGGTACGTCATAGAGGTAGCCCCTCGTAGTGCAAGGACGTATGAAGGCTACCATGTGCCAATCACAACGACATCAATGGAGGAGATCAGAGAAGATGCTCAATCAGAAGCCGCTGCGGTGGTGCCAGACGAGCATCAAGATGCTACTGCTCTATATGGGGTGCATGCAGAGGAGCTACAAAATGAAACAGAGGATATGTGTTTAAACGGAGAGCTCTATATAGATATAGGAAGTTATGCTGAGTTATGCGAGGATGAGAGAGAGATCTCTTAAAGCCACAAATATTGTATTTGAACAATTTTGCTCCGTGCTGTAAAAGCTCTAGCTCTTTTGATTGAAAATTCTGAGTTTTCGACTTGCCTCTTCTACCACTCGATTCATTGCGCCATTGTATTTATATGCGTCATTACGTCATTGTATTTAATGGTATTTGCGTCATTGTCTACTCTATTCATTCAATATTAAGTTTAAATATTCGTGTGTTTAATGCAGGTATGGATGATGAGGAGTTTCTTTCTTCTTTGTCACCGCAGCAGAGACAGTGGTACGTGGAGCGTCATCGCTCTGGCGCATCATCGCGCGTTCCTACACCATCCGCATCTCCCTCTCTTTCGGAGCATTCGGCGCGCTCCGAAGCTTCGGCGTCGACGAGACGAGCGTCACACTCTTCTAGACACCGGCGCTCTAGTGGTGGCGGTGGCGGTTGTTGTGGGGATTCCGCCACCGATGCCTCCACACCGCCTCGTGTTCGACGAGGCTCTTTACCCTCCCCTTCTTTGCCCGCCCCCACACCAGCCACAGCATCGCCGTCTACGCCAGGTTTTGCACGGCTGACTGTTCCTAGAAGCTACACACCTCTACCTACTCCGCCAGGAGCCACCCCACTCGACACTCCTCGCTTCGGGGCCCAGACGCCGGTGGAGACACCTGACGTCCGTACCCCCATCGACACGCCGCTAGAGACCCCTGCCGGGACACCCAGGTTCACGCGTCACCGGCCAGAGGGCTTGCCTTACTCCGTCGACATCAGCGGCGGCATCATCATGGATGATGACGGCAAGAAGGTGATCTCGCGCATGCGTGGTCTTTGCTCTCAGCTGTTTAGACACTATATACTAAACAAATGGAGTGAAGTACCAAGTGATTTAAAAAACAGAGTCATCAGCATACTTCATGATGAGTTTCCCGTTCCAACACGGGATCAGCGCTTCAATGAAGACCTGATGAAGATTCGAATGCGCGAATACTGCAAACACAAGCGTTCCGAAGTGCAAAAAGCAATCAAGAATGGGTGGAATAGGCCAGATTGGCTGGCCAAAGAAGATTGGAAGAATGCGAAGAAAGCAGCGCGCGAGAATCCCGACAAGTGGAAGCAACAAAAAGATGCAGCCAGAGCGCGAGTAGAGGCAGGGAGCTCGCACCACTTGGGGAGCGGTGGATGGGCATCATTTGAGGCCGATTTTGTAAGTCTTTTCACATTGCTCTTTATGCATGTTTGATAGTTTAGGGTTTATGAGTTTTTTAGTTCTAACATAATGAAATCTTTGTATGTTTTGACAGTGGTCGATGACAGGACGTGATCCCACACCGTACGAGCGCGAGTACGCAGGCAGGAAGGGCTTAAACGCCCTGATGGACATTCTCAGTTCTCGCAGCGGCATGGTTAGTATTACGGTTTACTCTTTTTTATTTTTTGTATTGTTTTATAAATGTCGTTATATGTTTATACTTACTGAAAACTGTCTTATTGTCTTTTTTTGCAGAATCCGACAGATACGCCGCTTGGACGCGATGAGACGTCTGATTAGACGACGTCAGTTTAGCCGTAGCTAGATAGCATTAGTTTAGGGTTTCTCATAGCTTATGTATCATGAGACGGATTTTATACGTCTTTTTGAACCATGTATATTATTACATTTGTCACCGCAATTCCTTTTGCCAATCAATTCTTTATGCCTATGATGTTGTACAATTGTCATTATTACATTTGCCAATCAATTCAGTTTGTCTATGATGTGTACAATTGTCAATTTTGCAAACAATGCGTCTTGTGGGTGACTATTTTGGGTCTATTATTTACCTTTGCACTTTTTTTAAAAAGTGAATCAAGTACAATATGGTTGATGGGTGGCAGGGCATTCAATGCCCTGCCACCAAAAAAATATTCTCTCAGGCGTCGCTATAAGCGTCGCTATTTATGGCTCTGTAGCGTCGCTATATGCGTCGCTATACTCTTCTGTGAGACCGTCGCTATAAGCGTCGCTATAGACGTCGCTATAAGCGTCGCTATATAGCGACGCCTATAGCGACGCTTATAGCGACGCCTATAGCGACGCTCTCGTAGCGACGCTTTTAGCGACGCTTATAGCGACGCCGGGGGTTATAAAAACCCAGTGTATTTCCGTCGCTAAGAGCGTCACAAGAGCACATAACCTCTTGTAGTGTTTGAGGATCGATTATAGAGGATTTTTTGTCAACTTGTTCGACGTGCAATGGTTCAAGATAATCATGGAGGGTTGCAAACGCTACTGTGCGTAGAGGAGAGTGTGGTTTTCTTGAGGTGGATTCAACTAAGAAATGGACTGACCTAAGAGACACTTTCATACTACCCGAGAATTGTGAACAAGTAAGTATGTAAATAGTTAACATCCCATTTTAGAAGTTATGTGCTTGGAAGCTCTCATGTAAGCTATGTGGCTCTGGCAGGCCGTGATATTTCATCCTACAAAGTCTGCATCAAACTGGTGGTACGTCATAGAGGTAGCCCCTCGTAGTGCACGGACGTATGAAGGCTATCATGTGCCAATCACAGCGGCATCAATGGAAGAGATCAGAGAAGATGCTCAGTAAGAAGCCGCTGAGGTGGTGCCAGATGAGCATCAAGCTGCTACTCTCTATAGGGTACATGCAGAGGATCTACAAAATGAAACGGAGGATATCTGTTTAAAGGGAGAGCTCTATATAGATATAGGAAGTTATGCTGAGCTTTGCGAGGATGAGAGAGAGACCTCTTAAAGCCATAAATATTATATTTGAACAATCTAGCTCCGTTTTATAATGTATATTGTATTCACGTGGCTTTTTGTCCATTTCTATCTATATGCATCATTGCGTCATTGTATTTAATGGTCTTTGCATCCACTCCAGGTACGTATGCTCTAAGTATGTTCTCACAAGCAGGGACGACGAGCACTGCGCTCCGAGTGGGGGATGGAGACTGAAGCTGCAATCGCGAAGCTGGTTTGCTCAATATAGATGCTGCTCGTCCCACCACTAGATCTAGCTGATCAAGTGAAAGAGACACTAAGAAGTACTACTACTGCTTCTCAATGTCTCTTTCACCCGATCAATTAGATTTAATGGTGGAGTAAGCAACTTCTATGAGCAGACCTTCGCGATGCAGCTTCAGTCTCCATCGCACCCGGAGCACAGTGCTTTTACAAATTCACAGAAATTCAACAAAATCTCTCTACACAGGAATCCCTCTCCCTTTATGAGTCCCCTCTCTCTCTTTCTCTCTCTCTCTCTCTCTCTCTACTTGTCCATGTTTTCTTCTCCATTCATTCAATATTAAATTTAAATGTTCGTGTGTTTAATGCAGGTATGGATGATGAGGATTTTCTTTCTTCTTTGTCACCTGAGCAGAGACAGTGGTACGTGGAGCGTCATCGCTCTGGCGCACCATCACGCGTTCCTACTCCGACCACGTATCCCTATGTTTTGGAGCATTCAGTGGACTCTGAAGCTTCGTTGTTGACGAGAGGATCTTCACACTCGTGTAGGGTGCGCACTAGCGCTCTAGTGGTGGCGATGGCGGTTGTTGTGGGGATGCCGCCGCCAATTTGTCGACACCGCCTCGTGTTTGAGGAGGCTCTTTACTCTCCCCTTCTTTGCCTGCCCCAACACCAGCCACGACATTGCCATCTACACGAGGTTTTGCGCGGCTGACGGGGCCGTTCCTAGTGGCTACACACCACTAGCTACTCCTCCAAGAGTCACTCCAGTCGACACTCCTCGCTTTGGGGCCTAGACTCTAGTGGACACACCTGACGTCTGTACCCCCGTTGACACGCCACTAGAGACCCCTGTCGGGACACCTAGGTTCATGCGCCACCGGCGAGAGGGCTTGCCTTATTCCGTCGACTTCAGTAGCGGAATCATCTTGGATGATGAATGCAAGAAGGTGATCTCGCTCATGCGCGGTCTTTGCTCTCAGGTGTTTAGACACTACATACTAAACACTTGGAGTGAAGTACCAAGTGATTTAAAAGATAGAGTCATCAGCATGCTTCATGATGAGTTTCCCATTCCAACACGGGATGACCGCTTCAATGAAGACCTGATGAAGGCTCGAATGCGCGACTACTGCAAGCACAAGCGTTCTAAAGTGCAAAAAAAAATCAAGCATGGGTGGAACAGACCAGATTGGCTGGACAAAGAAGATTATAAGAATGCGAAGAAAGCAGCGCCCGAGAATCCCGAGAAGTGGAAGCAACAAAAGGAGGCAGCTAGAGCGCGAGTAGAGGCAGGGAGCTCGCACCACTTGGGGAGCAGCGGGTGGGCATAATTTGAGGCCAATTTTGTAAGTGTTTTTGCATTGCTCTTTAGGTTTGATAGTTTAGGGTTTAGGGGTTTTTAAATTCTAACATAATGGATTCTTTGTATGTTTTGACAGTGGTCGATGACAGGATGTGACCCCACACCGTACGAGCGCGAGTACGTAGGCAGGAAGGGCTTAAACGCCCTGATGGACATTCTGAGTTCTTGCGGCGGCATGGATAGTATTAGCGTTTACTCTTTTCTATTTGTTTGTATTGTTTTATAAACGTCGTTATATGTTTATACTTACAGAAAGTTGTCTTATTGTTTTTTTTTTTGCAGAATCCGACAGATACGCCGCTTGGATGCGATGAGACATTTGATTAAACTATGTCAGTCTAGCCGTAGCTAGATAGTATTAGTTTCCTTTTGTCCTAGCATATGTATCATGAGACGACTTTTATACGTCGTTTTGAAAACCATGTATATTTTTTCAATAATGACAATGGTGTTGTAACTATTACATTTGCAAACTTTAACAATCAAGTGATTTTGCCTATGATGTGTACAATTGTCATTGATTTACTTTCATCAATTTACTTGTCACTTTTGTATCTTTATTCTGCAAACAATACTATGGATGATGGAGTTAATGGTTATATTGTCTTGCGGGTGACCACTTTGGGTCTATATTTAAGCTTGCACTTTTTTTCAAAGGTGAACCAAGTAATGAAACATTCAATATGGTTGATGGGTAGCAAGGCATTCAATGCCCTGCCACCAAAAAAAATTCTCTCAAACGTTGCTATGACCGTCGCTATATAAGGCTCTGCAGCGTCGCTAAAAACATTGATATAGATGGACTGTGATCGTATCTATGATGGTCGCTATAGGCGTCGCTATATAGTGACAAATATAGCGATGCATATAGCGATCGTTATTGCAAGCTCATAGTGATGTTTCCGTATCGACGCTATTAGCAACGTCGAGGAGTATAAAAACCCAATGTATTTCTGTCGCTAACAGCGTCACGAGTGCACACAACCTCTTGTAGTGCCTGTCAAACATATTTGTGAAGGCTGTATTTTGGGTAAGTTGCAGCGTTCAAAGTTTCCAAAGGATGGTTCATTTAGGGCTTCATGCAGGTTGCAGCTTGTGCATAATGATATTTGTGGGCCCATGCAAACTCCATCCTTGGGAAACCTTTACTTTGTGACTTTTGTTGACGACTACTGCAGGCACGCATGGGTATATCCGCTTAAAGCAAAGTCCAAAGTGTTATGTGCTTCAAACAATTTCTGGCTATGAAAATGTCTTGAAATGTACTATGGGCACCCTTCGTTCCGATCAAGGGGGGAGTATATGTCTCATGAATTTAATGGATTTCTAGCTAGTAGTGTGATAAAACACCAATGTAAAGTGCCTTATACACCTCACCAAAATGGTGTTGTTGAGAGGAAAAATAGGTCACTTTCGGAAATGGCATGATGTGTGGTCAAAAGTCAAGCTTTACCGCATTTGTTTTGGATTGAGACCATCATGTGTGACACTTATGTACTAATAAAGAGGTTTCCTATGAAAGCTTTGCAGTCAACGACTCCATATGAATCATGGCATGATAGAAAGCCTTCTATTGAGTGCGTGCGTGTTTTGGGCTATTTGGCATATGCTTTGGTGCCACAAACACAGTGTAGAAAAGTGAATGATAAGCCTGTCAAGTGTATTTTTGTTGGTTATAGTACTGAAAGCAAAGGTTACAGGTTGTATCATCCACAAAAAAAGCGTGTCTTGGTCTCATGGGATGTTGTGTTTGTGAAAGATTCTATTCAACCATTTTTGTCATGTAATAATGTAAGCTCACAGGACATTTATGACACTTTGTTGCCTCTTTTCAGTGTGGTGGAAGTTAAAATGTAAATTCCAATGAGGTAAATGTACATCCTATGTGGGTTTTTGAAAATGATATAGATCAGCCTATTACCGATGTAGATGTACATGATGTACTTGATGAGGAAAGGGCTGAGAATGTGTAGGCTAGAGGTATGCATAAATGGCTGGTGCATACTTTTCTTGATATTAAATTGGATTCACCTTTGTCTAGTTGTACTCGTTTATGTTCTCACCATGCATCTTATGCATTAGATTGTTATGCTTTGGATGTGTCTAGCTTACATGATGTTGAGGAACCTCTATCTTTTGATGAAGCACAAAATTCAAAAAATTGTATGGCTACCATGCGATGAAAATATGATGCACTTATAGAAAATGACACATGGACTTTATGTGATTTGCCTCCTGGCAAAAAGGCCATTGGTATGAATTGGGTTTACAAGTTGAAACGCAAGCTGGATGGAGAGATTGATCGTTATAAGGCTCAAATTGTTGCAAAAGGTTATGCACATAAAAAAGGCATATATTGTGAAGAGACTTTTTCTCCCACTTGTTGTATGACTACTATGCATTTTTAATGTGCATTGGAAGCTCATTTTGATTGGGATGTACATTAGCTAGGCATTGTTTTACTTCTTTCTTGAATGGTGATATATTTGCAGAAGTTTATGTAATGCAGCCTCGCAGCTTTGTCAAAAAAGGACAAGAGGATAAAGTATGCAGATGTAATAAATATTCGTATGGGTTGAAGCAATCTCCTCGTGCTTGGTATGATAAATTTGACACTCATTTGGTCAAACGAGGCTTTCATAACAGTCCAACACAAAGAACATTGTATGTAATCATTCTCTATGTGGATGATTTGCTGATCACTGGATCAAATGAGAGACATATTGCTGAATTTAAGGATGATTTGAATGCTTCTTTCAAGATTGGGACTGTTGCATCATTACATGCATATACAGTTTAAGTAGTGTGATGGTGGTATTGCATTGTGTCAGAAAAGTTACATAGAGACATTGCAAACCTATTGCCACTCCGATGGAAACATGTTTGAAATTGAGTCTTCATGATGCTGGTGATTCTGCAGATGTCACTCTTTACCAAACTACTATTGGATGCGTCATTTATGTATGCAATAGGAGGCTGGATATTCAGTTTGCAGTCTCACATGTCATCATATTTATGCATAGCCTAGGGTCTAAGCTGCTACAAACGGGAGCATGGAGATCCTTGCAAAATACCGAGAATAGTGCATTACAAACCATAAAATGATAAATATGCATACCTGGCACATTCACAAGCATGGAATCAAAGTTGTACGTGAACATAGAGAGACAAGGAGCGAGAGAGCAAGCAGACGCTCCTCCTAGAGCAGAGTGCTATGCCAGCACGATGAAAGTGGAGAGAGGACATGAGAGAAGAATAACACAGACACCGGGTGCAATCTTCCCTCATGCAAGAGTGAGAATCTCCATCTTGCACGTATTTACTTATAGATGTCTTGAATGCTCAATGTGAGTACAAACTGGCCAGCCGATCATAAATGGTCAAAGCTCATAAAGAGAACTTTGAATAATAACATATACATAAAATGAAATATCCTTTCACATAGTCCATTAGTTGCTAATTCTTTTTCCACCTGTCAGAGCTGCAATAAATAGTAAAATATCAATTCCATTACATACCTTGCCACCGTTAAAAAGCAACTATCCTCGGTTGCAAAGATAAGAAATTTGCAACTATATTGGTAAAAAATAGTGATTAGTATTTTGTATTAAGAACATCTCATAATAAAGGGAAATTTTTATTAAACTAAACAACGTTGTTTATGCATGTTGTCATCCATATAATACCTATTCTAGTGTCCCATACCACTAGAATAAGCAATTTATGCTATAACGAAAGTAGAAGCCATGACATTAGAAATAATGGATTTTTCCACGTTATGTAAATGAATAAGGAGGTTCTGTCGGCTTAAAAGTATCTAGAAGAATTCTTGCGTGCTGCAAAGTTTCTTGGGTATCTATAGGGGTGTGAGAATATCGGCAAAAAGACTCACTTAAAAGAAATTAAATATAATAAACATTAATTCATCAAACTACTATTAAACTAGATGATTCTCGCATAAGGAGATGTTGTGAAGGTTGGGGAATTTGGAGAGGCCAAGATAAGAGAAGAGATGAAATAAGCACTTGTGTTGAATTAGATAATGTTACATTTAGTTCTAAAGATACATAAATAGATCGTGCTTATCAAGGATAATTGAAATGATTTTTCAAGAGGGGTATTATCATTCTTGGAGCTTGATATGATAACATTGTAATTAGTTTTATCTGCAAAACTTTTTTCTCAAAAACAAAGAAATAAAAATGACTTCCTTTTAAATTCAACAACAATCTAATCATACACTAAATACATTAACATTTTAAAAAAAACTATTAATGATAAAATTGATACAAAGTTGGGATTGAGACAAACAAATTTCAATACAAATAAATAGACAATAAAGGTGCTATATAAATTTGCAGAGTAGTTTCAAAAGTTGGGAAAACCAGTGGGTATTGGTCTTGTAACAAAGAGGTACTTATAAGCTCAATGTATAACTGTTTGGATAGGCTACGGTAGTGTTCCAAAAGTTGTTGGCATCAAATTCAAGTGTAGAGGTAAGTACCCATCAGTAAGCATTGCCCAACATATGCTTCATTAAAATCCAAATAAGTGCCATGTAAAGTGGCCAAAAGCTGGAATATCTTGAGTCTATTGATTTTAAAACTGATAATTCTAGAGAGAATTTGTACTAAATTTGAGCAATCACATTGATAGAAATACAGTGGACATGCCATGTTAAAAGTTAGAAGTCTCCATGAATGTGTGATATTTCTGCTTACAATTGGCATTAAAAGGTGAAAGGTTATAGTAGCCTTCTTTAAAATGCCAAAATTACCTATGAAAAAAAGTAAGACAATCCTTGTGGTTCTAATACAATGTTTGGGTATCAAAGTAGACTGAAGGAGAGGAGCCGAGAGCACCTGGAAGCGGAAGATGAATACACACATACATTTTCACACACACCACCATAGCCACACACACAGTTTGGAGGGGGAGAGCCGACACACAATGTGTGTCCCCTTTCTTTCTTCTTTGTCTTATGCACTAAGGCACAATACACACTATACTTAGTGTTAGTGGCTCACACAAATGTATAGCTGTACACTTAGGGTTAATAGCAGTTAGTGATGGGCGGTCGGCCACATAGCCATCAAACCTAACATTCTCCCACTTGATGGCCAATGTGGGATACCATAAGAATGGAAGATAACCACTTTTCACCCAATGCCCATCAACTCACAACAATGCTAAAACTGATGGCTGGAGAGGCTTTTAGTGAGTGCATCCGATGTGTTCTTTGACGTAGGAATCTTCACTAGATCAAGGCTCTTGTTTGCCAAGCATTCACGACTCAAGTGATAACACACATCAATGTGTTTCATTGTGGAATGAAACACTAGATTGTTAGCCAAGGTGATAGCACTCTGACTGTCATAGTGAAGAACTAGTGTACACACTGCTCCAATCCAAGATCTTTCACTAGGCGAGCAAGCCAAATAGCTTCTTTGCATGCCTCACTCAATGCAGCATACTCTGCCTTTGTGGTAGAAATGGATGTACAGTCTTGAAGAACGGATCTCCAAGAAATAGCAAAACTAGCAAATGTGTAAATCCAACCTGTTTTTGATTTATGACTATCAACACAGCCTGCATAATCACTGTCTACAAATCCCTGAATAGATGACTCTCCACGGCCATAGCATAACTGTCTATTTGTAGTGCCACTCAAGTATCTGAAATTCAACTTGACAACATCCCAATGCTTTTTACCAGGGTTAGAATTAAATCTATTGACAACTCCTACTGCATGTGCAATGTTAAGTCTTGTAGCCACCATGGCATACATGAGACTACCACAAGCTGAAGCATAAGGAAACTTAACCATTACAACTTTTTCCTCATCAGATTGGGACAATTGTTCTTGCTAAGTTTAAATATGCAGGCAATAGAGTACTCAAAGCCTTCCCCTTTGCATGTTGAAACGATCAATAACCTTGTGCACATACTCTTTTTGAGAAAGGTACAACAACCCCTTCTTACAATCACGAGTAATGCGCATATCCAAAATGTGATTGGCTGCACCCAAATCTTTCATGTCAAATTGACTTTTTAGCTTGGTTTTCAAGTCAGCAATGTCCTTCTTGGAATGACCAGCAAATAAGCATGTCATCTACATAAAGGATAAGCATAATAAGATGTCCATTGGGTTGTATTTTCACATAAAGACATGGATCCTCATTACTACGATTATAGCCTAAGGAATTCATAAATGCATCAAACTTTTGATACCATTGTCTAGATGATTGCTTCAAGCCATAGAGACTTTTTAGAAGCTTACATACCAAATGTTCCTTGCGCTTTAGCACAAACCCTTCAGGTTGTTGCATATAAATCTCTTCCTCAAGATCACCATGTAAGAAAGTTGTAATGGCATCCATTTGATCAAGCTCCATATCTTCAGTGGAAACCAAAGCTAGCAACATTCTTAGTGTGTTCATCTTGACCACCGGAGAAAAGATTTCATGGAAATCGACACCATATTCTTTCCTGAAACCTTTCTCCACTAAACGAGCTTTGTAATTGTCAATATTTTCCTTGTAAACCCATTTACAAGGCAATGCCTTCCTACCTTTTGGCAATGGAACAAGTTCCCATTTTTTGTTCTTTGCAATACTCGACAACTCCCTCTTCATATCATGTTCCCACTGAACCTTACCATTTGCTAGCATAGCCTCTTTGTAACAGAAGGCTCACCACTATATGTCAACAAAGCAAAATCCATGCCTAGAACAAAACTTTTTGGCGGATGTGAGACTCTTTGAGATCTCTGCGGCAGCAGATCAGAACTCGTCCTAGCATGTGTAATAAGTGGCTCGGGAGCTATCTGGGTAGGAGGTGATACATAAAAAAACATCACTTTCCAAAATTCAACCTCTTTCACCGGTTCTCTATGCATCTTAGTCTCATTAAAGATAACATCACTGCTACAGATCATTGATGGAATTTCTAAATTCCGTAAACAATAGCCAAATTGAACATCTACACCATAGCCAATGAAGATGCATTTCTTGGACTTAGGATCTAGTTTAGCACACAACTCCTTGGGTACATGTGCATAAGCTTCACAGCCAAATATGCGGATTTTTTCATAAGACAATTTATGTCGTTTTGACCATAACTCCAAAGGTACACAAAACTGTAATGAAGCATGTGGTGAAGTACATGGCTGTGTATAATGCTTTGACCCAAAATGCTTGCGGTAAATTAGCCTGGTGATAGAATAGGCATAATCCTCTCTTGGATGGTCCTACTCATTCGTTCCGCGACACTATTTTGTGTAGGGGTATAAGGAGCTGTAAACTCACGCTTAATTCCCCTACTTGAATAGAAGTTTGTAAACTATTTGGAGATATATTCTCTAGAGTTGTTTGAGCGCAAAGCTTTCAACTTATATTCAGAGTGAGTTTCAATACTAGATAAGAACTTCTTGAAGCAAGGAAAGGTCTCATCTTTAGACTTCATGGCATAGACCCAAACATGTGTGCTGCATCGTCAATAAATGTAACATAATAGGATGCACCACCATGGGATTTAGAAGGCATAGGCCCACATAAATCACTGTGCACAAGCTCTAAGGGTTTTCTTTCTTTGTCAAAATAATGTGTACGATGTGTCCATGTTTGCTTTCCATATCGATAGTTCTCACAAAAGGGAAAATAAAAAAAGTATCTCCATTCCCTTCTTTGACATATGTCCTAACCGGTTATGCCACAAAGCAACGGTTGGCAGCTTGGTTACAGAAAGAACACTGTTTTTATCAGATACATAAAGAGGATAAATTGAACCAACTTTACAACCATGGGCTATAATAAGATGACCCTTCGCAACATGCCACTTGACTACTGATGAAAAGTGACTTTGTAAACCAAGTCATCAAGACGTACAACCAAAATCAAATTGCGTGTCAAGGCTGGAACATGACGCACATTATGGATGATAAAATTCACCCCGTTTTCCATAACCCTGGCAATATCACCTACGCCAACAATCTCACAAGAGTAGTCGTCACCAAGTATAATAGAGCCAATGTTTCCTTCGTATGTAGTAAACCAAAACCTATGAGGTGTGACATGCAACGAGCACCCAAATCAAGAATCCATGTATGGGATACTTCACCACTAACAAGGAGTTCAGTTGACATAGAACTCTGCAAAGATAGAGTATCTTGTGCATCATAAAAGACATCAATATTTTTAGTCAACATATTAATGTCTTGCGCATCACTGTCATCCTAAACTATGTTCAATTCTTCAATCTTGACCAAACTCTTTGGTTTCTCCTCTTTATCAGCATAATCTTTGCTTTTACCTTTGCCCTTCTCTTTGTCATGCTTCCAAGCATAACAATCCTTCTTTATGTGACCAAACTTATCACAATAATGGCATTGAACATTGCGGCAACCACGAGAATTTGATCTACCCTTTGATGCATCTCTATTGCCCTCTTTCTTGGACTCACGTTGCAAAGAACGGCCCTTACGTTGCTTATCATTCCTTTGCACATAATGAGCTTTGCCATAATGCAAGCTAGTCATGGTCTTCTGACGCATCTTCTCTGACAAAAGTGCACTAGTAACATCATCATACTTTGGCGTACCATTAGGAGCAGTGTTACTAATAGCCGTGCAAAAGATATCCCAAGAGGGTGGCAATGAACAAGGCAAAAAGATTTCTTTCATCTCATCATCAATGGTCATGCACTATGCACAAATCTAGGCAAAAAGAGAATCAAAATCATTGATATGACTGGCAACACTAGCTGACTCCTTCATACGAAGGTTGAAAAGTTTTCGCATCAGGAAAACCTTATTGCTAGCTGTATCCTTTGCATAAGTGTTTCATAATTTCTGCCATAAAGCATGAGTAGTTTCGCATTCTAACACTAAAAAGTACACCGACTCACCAAGATGCAGTCTAATCGTAGACATGCATAGCTATACGACTCTATACATGTCCTATGGCGAGGTCTCGTAAGGAATGCTCCAGCTACCTGTATCACCGAAGGTATCTTCACATTTGAGAATACCCCAACTCAATGAAAACCTCATGCTATTGAACCTTAAACAACGTTGGAAGCAAAACATATATCCAAGTCTCAAAAATGGCTATCATCCGGACCAAATCTCAAAAATGGTCGGGACTGCCGTACTAGCCAAAAGATGGTTCCACAAAATTGTATAATGGAAATATCCACAAAGACATACAAGATTGTCACGATGCTCAAAGATGCATGAAAAGCATGTGCATGCAGAGAAATATTCTTGCGGGGAATCAAATCGCTCTCAGAAGAGATCAAACACTGTCAAAAGTGTCAACATATGCATGTATGTGTAAAAAACTGCTCCCACTAGAATCAGAATATTGCAAGCACTGAAACCTGTAGCTTGTGAGTTGATGCTTATGCCGTATCCAAAGCCAAAATCAAGCCTAAGAATCACAAAGAAATCTAACCAAGTCGCTCTATGTACATGTACATGTACCTGTATCTGTACCTATAGTCAAAGAAGACAATGTCATCAAAATCCCACTCTATGTGTGTGTATGAGGCCACTCCAAAAGAGGCTACACACTCCTGAATGAGCTGTGGGCTCTTGTAGCAGTTGGTGAGGAGATTGGGCAATGTCTACTTCTGTACGCAGTCATACTAGGGGAGAGAGACAAAGAAAAAGAGAGATACTTTGACTCCAGTCGTTAAAGAGCTTCAACAATGTCTACTGATGTAGGTAGTGTGACTGAGAGGGGGGAGAGAGAGAGAGAGAGGGATTTTGATATGGTTTATATATGAACAAATGAAGGGAGGAGGTATAGAATCATGGCTGCAGGAGTGAAAGAGGGAGAATTGGTTGGTTGGCGTAGGGCCTTTGCATGCAGATTAGGTGCCCTTGTACTTTACAATCCGTAGATACGCCACTCATCACTAGATGACTTGAGGGTATCTACAATGTTTGGCCACGATTTGAGATTGTTAAACTGTCTGCCGCTGATGGTTGTGATGTGTGTTCCACACACTTCATCATCAATTAGATTGATAAACTCTCAATCAACATCACAACAACGTCCATGACTTGTGTTGAGCGTACCTTATACAAGATGGGTTGTTCACATGTATGCTTCAATTGTTTATGTGTATTTTGTAATGCACATAACATGGTCCAATTCTTGTGATGAGCATCCCTCACACTGTTTACCTCTCTCTATCTCTCTCTCTCTCTCTTTGTGTTTGCTTTGTTTATTCTTAAACTTTCAATCATTTATTTTATAGTGGATGGTTTGCAATCATAATATATCATTTTTTGCTACAATGTATGTCAGTTGTTTATGGTTTAGGGTCATCACACGATTTTGATATTTTTTCCTCTCATCTTATAACGTTTATGTTTTGAAATTATATCTTATAGATATGGCAAAAATCAAGCTGGCGCAACATCGAAAAAAGTTTGCCTTCAAACTTAAAGTACGCCACTTTCATCACACGTTAGAGCTTGAGCTTTGTGGATGTCTAAACCCTTTAGCTTTGGAGCATTATTACCAGTTCATAGAGGTCTTAGAGAAGCTTGTATTTGAGCAGCTCTAGCTTGTATTAACACTCGTTGCTTTTGACATATCTCTAGCGACATCAAATTCATTATTGAACATGGTCAAGTAGTCTATTGAATAGATCACAAAGATTTTTTAGGACCTACAAAATCCTGAAATCATTACATTGCCAGGCATAGCTACTTGCATACAACTGGTGCAACAATTGTATACTGAGTTCAAGTGCAAGGAGAAGCTAGAAAGAGTAGCAAAGAGAACGAGAGTGGAAGCCAGCTCTTTAGATGTTGCCAAAGAACCAGGAGCTACCATTATAATATAGCATGTTGCTAGTTCCTCTCTCGCTGTGGATCAATCTGAGCTCCCCCTTGTATTGCATCTTTTATCAAATACTACTGAAATCTTCAACATACAAGCCCCACAGCTGGGAGAAGGGAGATGAGCACACGTGAAGCATGGAGGTGTAACCCATCTTGCATTTAAAGATCCAAGTATGCGGAAAATATCTTCAAAGTCCACTTGCATGGACCCACAATGGATTAGCAGGTTAAAGACGAAGCCACAATTTTGGACATTGCTCATCGCGGAATTATTTATCCACTTGTCATGGTTTGACACGTGGAGTGTCCAATGATCATTTCACATTTTTGGAATAGCAGCCATGTAGAGTAGTGGATAAACTAATGCAATGTAGATGGTAGTCAACCTGCCATTTTTTATTTGTGACCAATGAAGGAGCAATAGAGATGCTCCAAAATAACATTTTGAAAATAATTAACACTCTTCTTCAGACCCTGAAGTATTTACATATGCATGACTATCCCCACAATGACCTGCACTCCTGCAACATGATGCTTCATTTTGGCCAGAGAAGGGGGTCTATGCAGGCATTGTGGATTGGGGGTCATGTACAAAGACCAAAACAAGGGCATTCTTTCCTCCACTTGCAAATAGAAACTAGAAATCAGATCAAGAGAAATTTTCCATGGGCCGCACCAAAATGCATACCTACTAATCCCCCTTCTTGGAATAAAGCCATGGAAATATTCTCCGTGTGATGCTTGTAAACGGATCTTAAAGTGCATGTTGGTGCCTCAAGAGCAAAACAAAAGGGTTTTTTTATGCAATGTACTTACCCACTTGAGAGTGGCAAGCAAAACAATCCCTCAACCTGACCCAACGCTTTTGATCTTTCTTTATGTCTAAACGGTGCCCATAGAGTGGGCTAATGATTTTTGTTCTACGACTAGATGATGATTAAAGTGATGATTTGATTGTTGTATTATCTCTACTTGCAAATGTAAATTATATAATTGATCAAGTTATCTTGTCTTTTTCTTTCAAGGTTAGAAGTAATATTCAATAAGAAATTTAAATGTGATGACTTGTTAACTTCACAATTTGGCTTTCTAATGATGACATATTGGCTTGATTTGAAAATATGGAAGAAGAAATTAACCACGCTGAAGCACAGGTGATCTACAAAGAAGAGAGAGCGCACTATGGCCTGGATAAAGACCTCAAAGCTATTGCTAGAATCAAAGAGGATGAGTCCGGGTTGGAAGGAAATCCTCTCAGCCTCAAAGAGTGCAGGAAGCTTTGCCCAAACCACTTTGTGCATCAGCAACTATTTTGAATCAGTGGCAATGCAAAGGAATCAGCTTCAGTAAAGCTATTAGATTTGCAACACAAAGGGCTCGCACGAGTATTGCTACAAAGATTCATACGCCGGGAGAGAGTTATGCCATACAATAACCAAATGGCACTCTACTTTATATAGTAGTGCTATGTTTACAATATCCTTGGAAGATGGGTAGATTGGTTAGACCGCCCAAAGAATTTTGGCATTGGGCATTGTCGGATTCCAGAGAAAGTGGTAGCAAGGAACGCCAATAACACATTGCCTGCACGTAAACATCCTATAGTTCTACTTCCCAAAGAATCAGAGATGCTCATTGCATTAGCGAGTCAAGGGCAAGATCTTGTAGAGAAGAAGACACACCTAACAGTTTGCATGGCTGAAGATAGAGCTATTAGTGTCCCAAGCCAAGTTGCGACAATATGCATCATTGTACAAACCATTTCTAGAATGGGATGGTCCTTTACAGCAAGGACTTGTAGACCCATCTTTTGAGCTTGCAAGTATTGAGTTCAACATAGATGAACTACTCAATGATCTAACACAATCTTTGGCTTGAGCACCTCGCTCATTTTACCCCTATCTATTTTCTCAAGAAGACAATGAAAAGTGCTACACTTTTTGTAATCACAGAGTTTCATTCATCCCCTCAGCTATCCCTTTTTGCATTCTCAATTTTAAATTTTATTGTATCTATATGTAGTTATGAATCTTATTGCAAAAGTAGCTAGAGAGAGAGAGAGAGAGAGAGAGAGAGAGAGAGAGAGAGAGAGAGAGAGAGAGAGAGAGAGAGAGAGAGAGAGAGAGAGAGGTGAACATCAAGTAGTATAGCATGACTATCTTTCATAATTTTCAAGTAATCACACCGGGAAAAACTTATAGGACTTAAGTCACACATCTTCGTCTGCATTAAACACACCAACCAAAGCATCTATTTCATCCATATCAGAGCATTATGAAGCTATCTCCTATTCCATATCATCATCATCGTCAACTTTTGCAACTATAGCTTCATGGGTTTGGAAGACACCGGAGTGCTTTTGTGATGCTCTTTTTGCAATGTTCACTTCTCATGTTGTAGAAAACATAGACCAAATCAGCAGCCTGTTTACAATGAAACTGGTTTTGTTTCTTGGTATGCATAAAGTCGAATATTGACCAATTTCTCTCACAACTTCCACTTGATGCTGCAATAGATAAAACCCCAATTGCAATGTGTTTCAATGCCACTTTCTCCCCACCATACTCCTTCCACCATAGAGGCGCACTTGGGTGTGCAATGGCATCTATATGCCATGGATGCTTGAACATACCAGTTCTATTAGCATAATCAACTCGCTGATGAAAATCAATTTTCTCATCCTCATGTCCCAATAGTTGAGCGCACACTATTTTGAAGTCAGTCATGAATTCTTTATGGATGATTGTTGATGCATTTAGAGTTTGGGATCCATTACAAATGCATCACCATGCAACTGCACCCATCGCTTGTTGGTAGCTATGATTATGGTAGCTTTTTCCTTTGCACCAAAGCCAACATGCTGTCTTACTTTGCATAATGCTATACCAATAAATTCAATCAAAGATGAAAGAGTATTTGTTGACTGTTTGCAAAAGATCTATTGGTTTGGCTATAGTCACAATCCTCTCTACATTCACTACAAGGGTACTTCACATTAGCGACCCTCGCAGTGCGACGCTTAAAAGTGAAAATCCATGGCATCTCTATGAGCGTCACTATTCTATTTGTTGCATAGTGACGCCTATAGTGATGCCCATAGCGACGTCAACAGGGGTAAAAAATAAATCGAGAGCGCCATAAACTTAGTTCTCAGATCTGAATTTTTGGCACTCAAGAAAAAAAGGTAACCCGCGCTCTCCCTCTCTCTCTCTCTCTCTCTCTCTCTCTCTCTCCCCCCCCACACACACACACACAAGGAGAGGAAGGAGAGCCAGGTATGTTCCTTCTCTCTCCTCTCTCTCATGTTCCCTTCCCCTCTTTCTCTCTCTTTCCCTCTCTCTCTCTCTCACACACACACACACGTTGTGTCTTTGAAAGAGAGAGAGAGAGAGAGAGAGAGAGAGAGAGAGAGAGAGAGAGAGAGAGAGCACATGCATAAACAAAAAACACATACACACACACATGCATAAACAAAGAATGCATACACACACATTTTGAGAGAGGAAAAGGGAGAGAGAGAGAGAGAGAGAGAGAGAGAGAGAGAGAGAGAGAGAGAGAGAGAGAGAGAGAGAGAGAGAGAGAAAACAAAGAGAAAGAGAAAGAGGAAGAAAGAGAGAGATAATAAAAAACCAAAGAGAGAAAGAGGAGGAGAAGACAAAAGAGAGAGGTAAGGGAGAAAACAAAGAGAGAGCGATTAGGTTAAGATTTAAATTAGATTTAAGATTAGGTTAGAGTACATTTAGATTTATGTTTATGTTGAGTTTAAAATTAGGTTAGATTTAGATTTACCTTAGATTAAGATTAGGTTAGAGTACATTTAGATTTATGTTTATGTTGAGTTTAAAATTAAGTTGGATTTAGATTTACGTTAGATTAAGATTATGTTAGATTTAAAATTAGAGCAAGATTTAAGATTAGCTAGCTGTGTTAGATTTAAGTTAGATTACATTTAGGTTTAGGATTTAAGATTGGATTAGATTTAGGTTTATGTTGAGTTTAAGATTAGATTAGATTTAGATTTAAGATTAAGACAAGATTTAAAATTAACTAGATTACATTTAGGTTTAAGTTAGATTTAAGATTAAATTAGATTTAGGTTTATTTTGAGTTTAAGATTAGATAAGATCTAGATTTATGTTTGATTTAAGGTTAGATTTTAGTGCATGTCAATGAAGACGCGCTTTCCCAAAGAGCAAACACGTGTTACACAACAATATGTATATTCCCATTAGAATCTAACACCTATTAACTCACACACTAACAATAATCTATTAGCTGCGAATCACCACATGTTCAATTAAGTTAGATTTAAGATTAGATTTTGGATTTAGTTTTTATATTAAAGTCTACCTTTGGGATTACGGTAAAAAAATTAGAGTTAGGCGAACGGTGATCCCTAGATCTCTTCCTCTCTACGGATGTGACCTTAAGTTGGAAAGCTTTCAATGGCATGATACTCAGATTGGAGGCCAACATGTAATGTGCTAAGTAATCCCTCGAACAAAGATCTTCTGTGAAGAGATTTTAAGATGCTGTGAATTGCTACAGCTAGAGAAGAGGCAAAGGGGTTTTGTCCACTACATGCACTATCATGTAGACGTGGGTGTGTAGATTTCTTGTACCCACAAATATAGGCATTGACCAATAAACACGAGATTATAACCCAGTGGTTCTGATCTTCGTGCACCTCTAGACCGAGGTGTGGGGATTGGACATGACTAGAGAATGTGAGGTAGTTTATAGTG
The DNA here is from genome assembly GCF_014529385.1 of Adiantum capillus-veneris. Taxonomy (NCBI): domain Eukaryota; kingdom Viridiplantae; phylum Streptophyta; class Polypodiopsida; order Polypodiales; family Pteridaceae; genus Adiantum; species Adiantum capillus-veneris. Next base: position 87,112,491 of record NC_140947.1, on the reverse strand, counting down.
TGAACAAAGAGAGAGAGAGAGAGAGAGAGAGAGAGAGAGAGATAAAAGATGGAGGATGCCAATAGAAGATTAAATTTATGACCAGGTTATAAGGTTTTTACCTTCATTATGAGTAGTGAAGAGGATGTGGGGCCGTCGAACCGAAACACCTATCTCTCAACAAGGATTTTATGTCCTTGTAATCAATGCAAGCATGCCGTGTGACAGACAAGACGCGTTTCTTTGCAGCACGTTCGCCAATTTGGCAAGTTTGATCCATCTATTATAGATCGATGATGAGCCTCAACTGTCTTTGTCAAAATGGAGATGAGAGTTTTGTTGGTACTCTCAGCTTGGTCATTTGCTTGGGGATAATAGGGTGTAGACTTGTGGTGAGATATCATGAAGTTTGATGTGAGTTCTTTTATTACTTCATTTATAAAATGAGTTCCATTGTCACTCACAAGTTCAAAGGGGCATCTAAAATGTGTTATAATGTTCTCAAAGAGGAACTTAGCTGTTGTTTTTGCATCCGCCTTTCGTGTTGCTTTTGCTTCAGCCCATTTGGTTACATAGTCGGTAGCCACAATGATATATCGCTATTGCGTGTTACGTGCAGCCGGACTAATCGGTCCTACAAAGTATAAGCCCCACTTTTCAAATGGTTGGGTTACCTTGATGGGATGTAGAGGCATCCTATCACTTCTTTGTGGCTTCTTGAAGCATTGGCATTCATCACATCCCTTTGAAAAAAGTGATGCATCCTTAAACAGAGTGGGCCACCAATAGCCTGACTGTAAGATCTTTCGGGCGGTCAACTTTCCTAAAAAGTGACCACTAGCTACGCCCATGTGTGCCTCTTGTAGAATATATAAATACTCATCCTCGCGGGCACAGCGTCTAAGAACATCATCTTTTCCTCTCTTATAGAGAGTTCCAGCTAGTAAGCAATAGGGTTTGCATTCCTTGATTAATTTTTGAGCTATATCTTTTTGCAGCTCTTTGGGTGAAAAACCATTAACTAAGAAGTTAACAATCTTTTCACTCCATTCAGGCATTGTCTCAACAATGAACAAAGGAGTATCAGGCAATTCATCATCAACCCCCGTAGGAGCTTCGCCATTAGGGATACGAGATAAATGATCCACCATGACATGTTTCCTCCCAGGCCTCACAACAACGGTGAAGTCAAACTCAAGAAGAATTAACAACCATCGTGTAATTCGACCTGTGGAACATGGCTTGTTTACCAAATATAGCAATGCTTGATGATCAACATAAAACACAAATTTGGTAGCAAGAAGGTAATAGCGAAATTTCTTTACTGCGTAAATCATAGCTAGACCTTTGCGCTCTGTAGTAGTGTAGTTCATCTCGGCATCATTTAATTGGCGACTTGCAAAGCTAATAGGGTAGTCCAATTTATGTTCTCCTGGTTGAGTTAGAACACACCCAATAGAAAAATTTGATGCATCAATATGCACATGAAAAGGTACATTCCAATCAGGTGTTCGCAAGATTGGAGCACTTGTTAGGGCCTTCTTTAATAACTCATAAGATTGATGACATTCTTCCGTCCAGTAAAACTTGATAAGAAGCTTGTATAATGGACGCGCTATCTCGGCAAAGTTTAAAATAAACCTTCGATAATAACCAACATGGCCAATAAATCTTTGAACTCCTTTATAGTTCGTAGGTGGTGTCAAATCGGCAATGGATTTAATCTTACTCTCATCTGTGGATATCCCGTTCTTGGACACTATATGCCCTATAATGACTCCATGCTTAACCCAAAATTGGCATTTGAAAGGGTTCAATGAGATGCGATAAAATCTACACCTTTCAAATATTTTTCGTAAATATAACAAATGCTTCTCCCAAGAAGAATAAACACAAAGGTCGTCTAGGAAAGCTTCACAAAACTCCCTTAGAAATTCTTTAAACGCAGTGTTTATTAATCATTGGAATGTAGCAGGGGCATTTGTTAAGACAAAAGCCATAACACGAAATGCAAACACTCCAAACTCTATGATAAAAGCAGTTTTAGCTTGGTCCTCTAATGCAATTGTGATTTGATTGTAACCAGAGTACCCATCTAAAAAGCTATAAGCTTCCTTGCCCGCAACTCTTTCAAGCACATGTTCTGAATATGGCAAGGGATAATTATCTCTCCTAGTAGTTGCATTAACTTTCTTGAGGTCCACGCACACTCTTAGTTTCCCATTCTTTTTTGGCACAATGACTATTGGAGAAACCCATTCTGAGTTCTCAATAGGGTATATGAATCCACATTGGATAAGTTTTTCAATCTCCTCTTGTACAATTTTGGCGTACTTAGGATTCATTGGATAGGGTCGTTGCTGGACGGGTTTAGCAGTGTTGATCATGGGAATTGTATGTTGCACCACAGAAGGTGGAACGCCCTTCATGTCATGATATGTCCAAGCAAAGATATCCTTGTATTCCTTGAGGAGCTCCTTAAGTACAGCCTCTTCAGTTTCGGTAAGGTCTTGAGCAATAAAGACTGGTTTAGATTTCTCACCTGGTTCTGCTAATTCTATCTCTTTAACTACCGCTGGACCATCATAGACTCCACTGCTTCCATTGGTAGGTATTCGTTGGGCTTTGGCATACACAACCTTTCGCTCCCCCGTGGTATAAGATTTAAAATGTTCAGGAGCCGTATGTAAGTCAGCAGGCTCTTGTCCTCCTTTTGTTGTTGTGCTAACTCTCAGTTTTGACGTCTTCTTATAGTTCGACTCAATTTTGGCTCTGTAACCTCCAATTGAGCGAGGTCAATGGGTCACGGGCTGCACCACATGACACTCCGGAGATGTTCACCCCAATTGTCTACTAGCTTTCGATGAGCATCACATGCCCCTAGATAGCTAAGCCATTCTGCAGTAGATCTTTCCTTGTTTATCTTAGCTCTCACATTTTCTCGATATCGTTGTCTCTTATATGACCTTTGTTTCTTGTTAAGGTTTTGATTTTGGTAAATGTTTGAACTCGACTCGCCTAATAGGTCTTCGCTTGTATCTTCTTCACTCTCATATAAATTACCATAGATGGTCGTACTAGGCCTTGAGTGTTCAGTTTCTATACTTGGTTCACTCGATGTTTCCTCAGGTTCTGAATCCATTTCTCCCTGAGATTCCGTTTCTGATGTGTATTGGCCTGAAGCCTTTGAGGAATCATCAGTTTCACTCTCAGGTAGGTGTGCCTCTTTCTTATCATCGGATGTTACATGCGCTACAGCTAACATGTTTACTGGTGCAATGTGTGGTATCTCTTCCCCATCTGGTGTTACACAGGTTGTTCCTCTAGCTCCCCATGTATCTATAGTTGCCGCTAGGTGCACCCAATCGACATTGTCTGACTCAGCCATTCCGGGTAGGATATCCATATAAGGAGAGTTCTCCCGAATATCCGTGTCTTCGTTACACGTGTAACAATACTGTAATGGAGTTGAGTGAATTGTTGTGTCTGATCGATTATCAATGATGACTTTATTTCCTAGAGGATGCATTCGACCACTTAAAAGATCAACTCGAATGACAGAGTCTTGGAACTGTAAGTAGACGTGGTTTTTGGACCAGTCATGCACCATTTTTGCTTCCCTCATGAATGGACGCCCTAAGATCATCTGAAATGACATAGGATGCTTGGAAAAATCCATAACAATGAAAGTATGCCTTACCTTGTGTCCCAAGACCTTGATTCTAAGATCCTTTAGCATTCCAATAGATCCATTAGCCATTTTTACCACTACGCTTGTGGCTTCAAGGTGAGGTCGCCCCATAGACTCCCAACAACTCTTTGTCACCATGCTGACTCCCGCACCACTGTCAAGGACCCCCTTTATAGTTAATCCTTTAGTAGTGATTGGTAGAGTAGCATTAGATTCATCACCTTCAAAGTATTGCCCCAACTTGTTAACGGGTGCTTCAATTACAGATTCATGTCCTGCTAGGTCAGATGGTGGTGCTAAATGTTCCTCATCATTCATTACCGAGTCAGGTTTGTTCATATGTGCAAACTGTGGTAATCCGGCCTGTAATTCTCCATTGAGGAAGGCTCGAAGAGCTGAGACTAGATCGGGGTCTTTATATAGTTTGGACATGATGGTGGTTCTAACTTCTGAAGACATGAAATCCATCAATTTGGCAACATTTAATGGCATCTTGTGGGACATAGGACCCTGATAGGAGAATGGTAAAGATGGAATCTCCACTTCCTCAAGGGGGTCGGGCATTCCCTCACCAAACATTCTCTCTAGTAGGAAAGGTGTGTGTCCACTTTCAGATGTCCTACCCTCACTCTCTTCCCGAATGATATTGGGTATAGCTAACGGCCTGTAGTTCTTGTGAGGTTGAACTTGTGTGGGAAACACTGTGTCCGACATCTGGATATGTTTGGGTTCAGGTTCTAATGTTCGTTGAGTTTCTTCCACCAAACCCCTCAGTTGTTGGACTCCTTCAATTTCCACTGTTGGGTTTGGATAGGTTCCAATCTTTCTCTTGCAATCCTCATTTTTTGTCTCTCGTGGCTTATCTTGGGGGTTCGCAACTGGGTGGTTTAACTTTGAATACTCTTTTGGTGTTCGTCGTAATTCCCTCTCGTGATCCTCCTCACTGGATTTTTCCTTTGTAGTAACAGTTTTGGTCTCCGTGGTCTCTATCGAGTCTGAGTCATCCTCAGGGTCATTCATATACACGGGATCCTCTCCTGGCCCTATGTTAGTCTTTGAACTAGGTTTTGAGCTAGAAGCATTAAGGGATTTCTTTCTTCGTGTTTTCTTCTTTCTCGCTCGGCAAATGGATGCCTCATCTCTCTCTTCAAGGATGTAATTTTGCTTTTGGAGCATTGACCGTGTGAGTGCATTCACTGGTGCTATGTTTATAGTTGGTGGTGTCCCATCAACAATCTCTATTATGTTCAATGGTGTGATTTTCGGTGCGTTTGGATTGTTAGGACACTGTACGATCAAATGATCTATGCCACAACGATTACAAGTGAGTATTGGCATTGCCAATGCACTCCATTGACTTGTTTTCATTAGTGCAACATTCTTTTGCATTCTAATGGGGCACTCAGCTACTCGATGTGGTCCACCACATTCGTAGCACTGAAGAGGTGGTCTCCTGGAAAAACTATTAATGTTTTGGCCTCTTGCTGCTAGCGCAGTAGCTTGATATACCGGTTTGATTTGTCCCCAATGGTCTTCCATATAGTACATGGGACACTCCTCAAGCATGTCGACTCCATAGGTGATACTAGAGTCTATGTCCTCTTTGGAATCTACATAAGTACTAGATGACTCGCAACCTATTTGGTTCATAGGTGTAACTCTTGGATGAGGGGATTACGGTCCTAGCACTGGAGGTGGAAACGGTGTGGTTTGGACCACATTTTGGGTTCTAGGGACCATGTGCTGTAATGGCAACTGTTGCTCCATGGGTGGGGTAGGCATCAATGCAGGAACTCGAGGTGAGTCTGCCCAAGCTATAGGCGGTCTATTTTCCATGATGCGTTTAAGCATTAGGCAATCCTTCGCTTGATGGCCATACCTACCACACGCGTTACAAGTCCCGTTAAACTTTACTCTGAAAGTAGGGCATTCACTTGTAGTATGTGGGCCCAAGAAAATTGAGCACCATTGTTGCTCCCTTCTTGGATACATATGAGTGTTTTGTGGAGCACGATTACCCCTAAGGCTTTCTTGGATGGCCTTGGTGAGATCTGCCAAAGTCATCTTAGATATCGTTTGCTCTTTCACGATTGGCTTTATCTTCATTGGCTCATGCCCTGACGCTTGCGAGCTACTAGACTTCGGCTCGGCGGACACTCTTTCTCCTGAAATCATTAAATTATCCTCCAATTGGATTGCATTCATGGTGACTGCTTCCCAAGTAGTGATACCTCTAATGACTAGGCCATTATAGATACTTTTATGTCGTAGTCCCCTAATGAATCTATCGAGCAATTGGTTGTTGTTGAATCGCTTGTTTGGATTGCATCGAGAATTCAAATTCTTTAGGCGACTAATGAAGTCTCTCACGGATTCACCTTCTTCTCGTTGGGCTTTCTGGAGCTGAGAGGCTACACCCCAAAGTACTCCCTCTCGTATGTATTCTTTTAAGAACAGTCTCCTAAGAGTAGAGTAGATCGTTTTCTCTTCTACTCTGAAGGTTCTATACCAATCTCCAGCCTTTCCTCTTAGGGTCAAACTCAAAGCCTTACACTTATGTAGCTCATTGTGCTCTTCCAAGGAATCGCACACATGTTCAAAGACTTCCATATGCTTTCTAGCATCTCCGTCTCCACTGAATTTCTGTGTGAGCTTAGCTACTTGAACTGCCTTGCTCCTAGGCTCTCTATCAGGTGCACTACGCATGTTTTCCGCAATAGAGCGACCGATAGTTTGAGCAAATGCTGCCAAATCTCCTATTTGAGCAGGTATAATGGGTGTATGTGCTCTTGGAACCACATGTGAGATGGGAGTTGGCCTTGGCCTTCACATACGTGCGGCTCTTGGGTCCCATATTTCGTATGGTGGTGTACCAGACGATGGACCAAAGCTTAGAGGCGTGGCCCTAGGCATAGGGGGTGCCTGATATGGCATGTTATTATTAAATGGCATGGCTCCACTTGTATAAGAGCTTGGATAATGCCATTGTGGATTGTAAGCTCTTGGAATAATCAGAGGTGTAGGAGCTACATGAGGCTGAGGTACGACAGGTGCACACGATTGATACATACATGTAGGTATAGTTGGGGGCACTGTGCTACTAGGCATCGGCGCAATGTTAACAAATGAACTCCATGGTGTACTTCTTGTCATGCTCACCACTGGGATATGCATGGTAGCCATAGTGTCATTAAGAGAAAGATGAGCTAGATCTGGGAAGGTAAAGCTGCCACTTGTGGGCTCAGATTGTACTGAGGCTCCTGGCGAAACAACATATGGAGGATCAATGGGGCTCACTGAGGGAGTCTCCATTTGTGACAGGGTTGGTTGGTTGGCCTTTCCCGTATCCAAGAATCTCATTAGGCCTATTGAAGGCATGTTGATCCCTGTGTTCTGTCTTTCTAACTCGACAATCCTATGGAGGACATCACAGACTTTCTGTTGTTGCTCATCTATGCTAGTAGCACCCGATGTGGATTGTAGAACATCTAACCAGCCCACATGATAGGTGTGTCTTGTGTACCGATCAGTTAAAGCTTCTGCTTGTAGGTCATACTCCCAATTTTTGTTTAGGAATATCCCATCTAGGTCTGGCGTGCTGGAGGTTTCCCTCGAAGTGGAAGCATTATTGCTCCCCATCGCTTGCCCCTCCATGACTGCTACCTTGGGAGCACTCGGTTGCTCGGCTGGCATGATTGTTGTCATAGGAGCCTTTGCTTTCAGGGCTCGACTTTGTTCTAGCCTTCGTAGGTTCTCAATTTCCCTCTCCCTTGTTGCTTGCATATAGCGTTCGATCTCTTGCACTTCGGCAAGACTCCTACCATCGGGTAGAAAATATGTAGACGTGAAGCATCGTCATCCCTTCTAGAGACGACACATGCTATCTCAAGGTTATCTAAGAAATCCGAAGCATCTTCCCCCACCTTACCCGTGAAGGTTGGGAAGGAAATGTTTGCCATTGCAAAACAAGATTTCTAATTTTTTTTTTCTTCTTCTTCTTCTTCTTCTTCTTCTTCTTTTCTTAAACACAAGTAACTTAGCGGCTTATAGCGGCTTTCTTACAAGGTTGGGTGGATAGATCAAAACAGGATGAAAATTGAAACATTAAAGGAGTGATGGTAATCCAACATGGGGAGGATAGTGGGATTTGAGGAGCTAAGGATCTCCCCTAGCACCGCAGCACCAAACAAGAACACAATCTTTTGTTGATACAAGATCTTCCTATCTACATATATATGTATGTGCATGTGCTGCAAAAATCTAAATAGAAAAATGGTTGGTCCATTTTCCATGATGCACAACATGTATAGTACTCACTTATACCCTTACCATGTCGGTGTTGACAAGTTGGTACATCCACAGGAGGTCATCGCCCTTCATAGGCTCCACCTTCCCTTTATTGCTCAGCACGTATGGAGTAATGGCGATGTGTTTGACCACTCCTACCTTTTAGCTAGCAGCAATTGCAAGTAGTTATTGTAATCAGCTCATTGCATGAATTCCACACCATTTAATTGTAGCTCATCTTCGCCCCACTAGGTTTCACCCGTGGTAGCTTCTTCAGGATAAGCTGCACGGGGAGAGAAGGAAGTCCCTCTACCCGCCTTCCAAAACAACGATGACAATAGCCAAACCACTCTTCTCTAGGACATGGGAACCTCCTTATCACCTTCGCTTCGGGTTGTCAAAGTGAACTGGCAGTACTCGCACACGCGCCACAAAACGAATGGCGATCTTTCACCACTTTACCTTGGATGACTTTCTTTCTGGCAGCCTAGGCACGATTTTGCTTTCTAGAGCCGAACTCAAAGCACTCACATGGCCAGGTGTTTCTTCTTCCTTGGGGGTCATGTCATTTAGGATTGGCCTAGCCCTCCTTTTCCCTTGGCACGAGCAGCCCCTTTGGGCCACTTAGGAGTAGAGGCTATACTTTTATTTTTAGATTCCTTGGGGAAGAGAGGCTTTACTAACCTCTTTCCTTCGTTAATATGGATGATTCTTTTGCAGTGGACGTCGATGTAGAGGATTTTGCTTCTCCTTTACTTCCGTCGATGAAACTCATTGATAGATTGCGGTGGGTGACGGCAATGAGAGTAGCCTGCTGCCCTCCCTTCAGTGGCTCTTGATTCACGGTTAGAACAAGAGATGCGAGATGGAGAACTTACTCCCTGAATGTTGACCACGATGTATCATGGCAACGGCACTTCGATGAAGGTTCTTAGTGCTTCTTCAATTTCTTCCTCCTCCATTCTCCAATTGGAGAATTCTTGCAGCCACTCATCCATGGTCGACGATGTGCATCATCTTCAGTGTTGTAAACTAAAGGATTCTAGAAATCCCTCCTCAATGGGGGCCCCAAATGACAAGTCCAAGCACAAAACGGACCCTAGCGGCCTCTACGCCAGGCCCGCACACGCAGAACTCGTCACGGGGAGTCAGGGGGCACCACCTAGCTTTGAGTGGCTAGGATGCTAATAGCAACAATTCAAATAACACTAACATAGCACACCGTGTGTGTGTGTGTGTGTGGGGGGGGGGGGGGGGGGGGGGGGGGAGAGAGAGAGAGAGAGAGAGAGAGAGAGAGAGAGAGAGAGAGAGAGAGAGAGAGAGAGAGAGAGAGAGAGAGAGAGAGAGAGAGAGATGGAGATGGAGACCTAAATGGAGAAGATGAAAACCCTTCAGAATGTGAGGGCAAACTTGATTCAAGATGGTATTTACAAAACCCTTCATTATGACGAGATGGAAACTGCGGTGTGAGAGAGAGAGAGAGAGAGAGAGAGAGAGAGAGAGAGAGAGGGAGTCTATAGTGTGTTCTTAGGGAAATTTCATGTGTGTGGAGATCCTACTCCTATGCATAGTGGACCCTTGGAGTCAGTGTGTGTGTGTGTGTGTATGACTTCTCTTTCATGTGCTGACTGTCCTGATAATGACCTCTCGGTGCTCTTTTGTAGGTGCAGGCTGCTTAGTTTAGTATAAACTAATTAGGTTTAGGGTCCAAAGCTAGAGAGACAAAGAAAGCAGTCGAGTCTTGGGCGGTTGACTGGTGCTTTGTTTTGGGAAATCAGAAAATGATGTTCTCCTAGGTGGGCCTTTGTGACAATCACCTAGAGAGAGGTCAAATATACAAATGGTTTTTTTACAAAGTTTGACTTGGAAAACGGAAAATGAGTTACCCTACGGCTGTTACTGAGGAAGTGCGTCATGGATGAGATGCTGGCTTGGAAAACGAAAAATGAGTTACCCTACGACTGTTACTGAGGAAGTGCGTCATGGATGAGATGCTGGCAAATCACAAGCTTCACTTGTGTGTTGTTGGTGTAGTGTGCTCATCAATTTCGGTGCCGACTGGGGCATGGCTTCAGCATCATTCTTTGATTTGTTAACGCCATTACATGTTTTTTTCGTCGTCCTTCTTTGTTTGTCAATGTTCCTTCCTTCTTGTGTGTGCGTTTTTGGTGCATATGTGATTATGTATGTGTGCTTATGCGTGTAGTGTATGTAGGTGTGTGTATATGTATGTTTTTGTGAATTTGTGTGTGTGTGTATGGAAAGAGAGAGAGAGAGAGAGAGAGAGAGAGAGAGAGAGAGAGAGAGAGAGAGAGAGATTTGGTTATTTTTACTATTTGGGCGGGCAATGAGGGTGAGCGAGAGTGAGGGAGAGAGTGAACGAGCAGAGTGCGGGGGTGGGTGTGAGGTGTGTGGGTAAGTAATGGTGGGAAAATTCTGAGAGGGCGAGAGAGAGTGAGAGGGTGGAGGGTAATAGAGGCAGGGTGTGTGTGGAGGTGTGTGTGTGGAAGAGAGAGAGAATGAGACCAACCGTTTTTGGCTCATACGGCCAAAGAGGGCGCGAGAGAGATGAGAGAGGGAGGGTGATGTGTGTCGGGGGTGTGTGTATGGCAATGTGTGGGGGGTCGAGGCGTGGCCCGCAATCGGGCCCAAGGGGTGATGCAAGGCGTGGTGTGGGTGACGGGGTCCGTGAAGGCTAGGTGACGGCAGTGGGTTGGCCAGAGAGGGTGCAAGAGAGCATGGGACCGAGATGAGGGGATGGTGACGGGGGGTGAGGGAAGAGGATGAGCAAGGGTACGGGGGGTGGTGGCGGGCCAGCTGAGCCACCAGAGAGACAGAGAGAGAGAGAGAGAGAGAGAGAGAGAGAGAGAGAGAGAGAGAGAGAGAGAGAGAGAGAGAGAGAGAGAGAGAGAGAGAGAGAGAGAGAGAGAGAGAGTTTTAGTAGTGGTGCCAAGCAAGAGGGAGAGGGGGAGGGTGGTGGCCCCATTGCGAGAGCAAGTTGGAGAAGGTGGCGGCCCTTCTTGCTGTGGATTTTTTATCTTGATAAGGCTCCCTTGTGGGGTTACAACCTTCTTTCCAAGGTGCTAGAGGCCATGAGGGGTGTCTACGCTCCGAGTTGCCACTTCCGCTTAGAATTGGGCCAGTTGTGGCACTTAGACCAAGGCATTGCCGGGGCTATCGGCCATGTCGCACGTGCTTCAGACAGAGGGGAAAAGAAGTGATTTTTTTCCTTTTTTTTTAATCTTTGAAAACCAGCTATCACTCCTATAAGAAGGGTCACCTATTGCTTTTGAAAGTAAAGAACTAAATTCCACTCAGCAAAATTACTCTATTTATGAGTGAGGAATTTACACCAATATTCATGTCCAATAAATGCCAATGAGACTATCTTTATGGTGCTCACTTTGCAAAATTTTATATATCACAAAAGCATCAAATGGTGTGCACAATAGAAATATTTGAAGAAATGTAAATCTAGGTGGAGGTGGAGTGAAATCCTTCGTGAGTATCATAGTTAAGATACCATAAAGGTCAGTACGACGTGGGAGTTGTTGCCTTGAGTTGCATGACCGAGATAAATTCTCATGCATTTACATAAATTTGCAGGGACTTACAAACTAGATTAAACCAATACCAATTTGAGATAGCTAGGCCCATACATTTGAGAGCTCCTCTGGGGCCACTTTAAGACCCCAATTAGATGCTAGAACCTCGGTGAGATCGATTGATCTGCCCTAAATATAGGCATACCCTACATATAGTCCATTTCTTACTATCTCCCTTAAAAAATTATCCCCGCATGCTCCTTGTCTTAACGATTCCCTTAAGTAGAAAAAGAACAAATGTTACAAGTCTTTCATGCATCGAGTGAGAGTGAGCAAGGACGCTATCTTTGATGAGATGAAAGATGGTACATTGCTATGAAATATTACCTTGGGGATAACATCAAGGAGAATTGGTTGCCAAAGATGCAAGTGCATATTTACATGTTTTAAGGACCGCAACGTTCAATCGACATAATTCATACTAAAAATCCATGGACGGGAGGTTATGTGATTGAGTAGACTTTTCTAGATCATCAAATGTATCAAGGGAAGGAAAAGAAATTCATGATGATATCAAAATCATTAGGGAAAATTTGCACTTGAATTTGGGCCAAGTTATCATCTTATTACAAAAAGGATGCATGTACACTTTGTATTGGTCAACATTATATCTTGTAGCTTATCATTGGAAAGATCTCAATGAAAAAAGATGCAAATGCAACAAACTATAACAAATTTGAAGTTTCTACGCAAAAGCTATGGCATTCTCACCAAAATGTAACGTTTAAAATCTCATGATAGATATCTTATCGTGATTAATCCACATGGAATACTATCTAGAACCCTTAGAGACTTTAAGAGCTTGAAGTGAGTCCCATAGTTAATTGTGATGAAATCCAATTTAGATTCTAATTTATGTTGATGATGGACGAAAGTCAGATATTGTAACAGAGTAAGTGACCCCTTTTTCCCTTGACCCCTCTGTACTCACATAAAATACATGTGTTTCATTTGCAACAATAATAACCTTTTTCACTAAATCTCCAAGAAGGGTTCTCGCAATGCCAATTCTTGTTTGAAATTCATTTGTCAATTTAGATCTCCACTTCACAAGCTTCCCATCTCTACACCTAGGATGTAAGGCACTTGGGACTGCATTGCCTCCTCTAACACCAGTGTGCACATTTGATGAGCTTGCCTGTGTTTGAAGCACAAATCCACTTGCTTGAAGTTTAATTGCCTCAGCCTGCAACAAGTTTGTTCCTTGAGAAACAACCCAAACTCCATGTGCACGACCAGGTGCGCCCACATGCGTGCAAGTTACTTGAGGTGCAAAACTAGATATATCCCTCCACCACTCCCCCTGGAGTTGAACCCGATTAGGGATACTTTCGGCATCCCCAAAAGCATGGTGCCGCAACCCCACTGCCACATACCTTAGCGAAATCATTTATATATCGTCCGCAGCTAGCACCTTGCTCATCAACCACACCAAAACAAGTCATCTTGCAACCCTGTTCTACCCTTTGAATGGCCCATACCGACTTCACAACATTCACTTCTGGCCAATAATCCTTCATGGTAGTGGCTAGTGAAGCTTGGTTGCTTTGAGCATGCACAGGTTCTATGACAGTAACATACTCAGTTCTATGGCTATCCTCTTCAGGTTGCTCATCTGCATCAACAAATATTGGTCTCTTTCTCACACTCTTTTCTCTAGGAAGACCTCTATTCATTTCAGGCGTGTTAAAACCCATATCAAGCATTGAAGAATTTGCCACATCAACCAACTTCTTTGCAGCACATGAAGTAGATTGTTGATTGTAGAATCTTTGTGCAAGGTCTTGTATTCCTGGACCAGTTGAAGTCCTTACTCCCTTCAAGTAAGCATTGTACTTCACACTCTGCAACACTACCATTGACATGTCTGCCCCTACTGCTTCAAACAAACTAATTTTATCTTTATAGCCAACAGATGCTCGCATGCTAGCATGTTTGGTTTTGGCCAAATTAGTCGAGGGCACAAAGACACCAGATGCATCTTGAGTCAAAAACCTTCCACCCCAATGTGATACTCTTACATCCCACCAAGCCATCCACGTTTCTAAGCTAGCCACCTCAGAATCAACAGCATGTCCCGCCTTCCAAAAATGATAGAGCTCATCCTTGGAAATGTTGTCTTGGTTTTCTGATGGTGCATTACACCACTTTCTGCAAAGGATTTTGTGCTCTTCTTGAGAAGATGGACGAATACACTTCACAGTGTGTCAAATCATAGATTTCTCCCAATGAAACCCACAAGATCGTTCTTTAGACGAGACACTCCTTTTTGCACCCCCAAAGTACACTATCCTTATTGCAATCCAGTTAGCATTAGCTTCATCTACCATGAACCCTTGAAATTCACGCTTTTCAAACCCTTGGTCTTGGACAACCTTATTCAACATTCTCCAAAACTCTATCTATGCATGCTTATTCTCCACAGTAAACTCACATGTTTCTAGTGTCAATAATTCACGTACAAAAGGATCATATACATGATCTGACATTGTAGGCCACCCTTGTACATGATGCACATGGTCAAAATGCACCCACATTTGTTCTAGATTTCCTCCCGGTCGCATTCTATTAACCAAGTCAACCCCACTCCCGGGACCTTTTGTCGACATCTTGAACACGTGCGGTTGCTCATTGCCTTCAAGTTGCCCATGAAAAAGCACACTGTGAATGAAAGGATATCTACATCTAGCCTTCAAATCAAGAAGTGATTCTAAACCTTTTGCAGTTATATGCCTATTTTGTTTGGTAGACTCCAAGCATCTCTCAATTCTTTGCTTGTTTGACAAAGGAGTGATTGTGTCCAAGAACTCTGCAAATTCACTTTCATCAATCTTTTGAACCATTGGACCACACTCTGAAACAAACTTATTCATTATAATGTCATGAGTTGTAGTATGCTCTAGCTGCTTAGCTGTTGTGAAGGGGTCAAATTGAGCTCTAGCTTGCAAGAAACTATCAACCTTTTGCTCAGCGGCTCTGCGCTTTCCTTCTAAACATGGATGCTTGTGTTCTCCCAAGTGAATAACACATCGTGTACATTTATGTTTATCTTATGGCCAACAATAATAGATAAGTGCAGACAAATCAAAATGCACTTAAGAAGGTGTCCATAGTGGATGCAATTAACAGTGCCATACTCTGGTGAAAACCGCCCGGGAAGACAATTTTTAGAGAGCCGGCCTCGCCAATCAGCTCCAAGCTCAAAGTGTTGTCGCACTGCAGATACAAAAAGCTCAGACATCCTAGGTTGGAACACCAGAACAAGATTTTGTTTAGGATTTGGCCCATACACAGTAATGTGTCTTGCCATTTCTACAAAGTTGTGTTAAAAAAGTTATAGTTTTGAGAAACTTCTACTGGCAAAAAGCTGCAGGCATTAAGTTGCTTCAAAAGTTACAGTTTTGTCTCCACGTGCTACAAGCAGAAATTCATGCGAGAAGTTGTGCAAAGGTGTATGATATTGTCTCCAGCTCAAAAAATAGTGAAGTCTACAACATATCGTCCATGGTCATGCGATCAATCACATCAAAAAACGGCTTGAATCAATCTATCACACTGGCTTTAGGAAACACCTTTTAATGAATATTGTAATGAGTGCTTGGCGTTATGAAATGGCCTTTAATGAATTTGACCAGATATCGAGCTTAGACGGCAAGACAAAATTACAAAGCAAGAGATTTTGATTTATAGAGTTTAAAATTGCTCAAGTTTTGTCTCCAACAATAATTATTATTGCAGTATATTTTATTTCAAATTAAAAACACTTGAAATATTACATGCATTGTCCCGAGCCTATTGAGATAGGCTATTCACTCATTGCTCTGTGCATGCACTTTCTAGATGCGGACATGATTGGTGGGATGCTCCCATAAATTGTCACAAAGCCACATAGTACCTAGACCTAAATGCGGACATGATTGCAAGGATGCTCTCATAAATTGTCATGAAGCCACCTAGTACCCAACCCACCCACCATGTACAGGCTTTAAGCTATCGTCCATCAAAAAAGCTGTCAACAACTTAAAAATGCACTCAAGCATATTTATCACATTTCAACGATGGCGTTGCAAAGTAATAACACTATTCAATCTTTTTAAAATTGCTTGGATTATAGTCTGCGTCACTGCGAGCTTGTTGAGACAAAGTTGTTTTTTAAAAGGAAAATTACCAAAATACCCTTCTAATGTGTGCAAATTTCTAAAATACCCCTCAATTTTCAAAAATTCCCAAAATACCGTTGTGTTTGGCTTGGGTGGATTACTCTGGATTGTTTAGAGTTTATTCCTTTTGACAATTGAGATCCTTTTTTGATTGCTTTACAAATAATTTCTCATGAATTAGCTAGCTCTAAAAGGCATTTTTTTGCAAAAAATAATGAAGCAATCCATTGTGAAAGCCTACATAGCCAGCTCAAATTATTCTCGTTTTGACAGCTTACAATGATATACAGTCAGTCTTCTTATGAAAAGCTACAAAAAAAATTGTCTTTGGAGATGGTTAGTCTCCTATCTAGGGGTGATTTGGAAATTAAGAAATATTTGAAGGGCATTTTTTGATAAAATATGGGTAGTATTTTGGGAATTTTAAAATTTGAGGGATATTTTGAGAATTTCCATGAATTCTATTTATATAAATTACGCCTGGATTAGGGTATGCATCGCCGCGAGGCTCTTGAGGCAAATTAAACATCTATACTATATATTAAGGAGACTGGTTTTCCAGTGCCACGTGTCGCAATTTCCTTTATCTGGCTACAGTGAGGACAGTGAGCACGCAAGGGGGGAGAGAGAAAGAGAGAGAGGCGGCCGAAAGCCGCCGGCCACACTAGTACAATAGAAGGCGCTTGAGGCATATAAATATAACACGTGGATTATATATTGCGTCGCCGCGAAACTGTTAAGCCAGTTTTAATTATTCATTAAAAAACTTTTGGATAATGGTCCTACGGTATTTCTTCCTTGGAACTGCCCTGTGGCGCCGCGAGATGCTTACCCGAACTACCTTGCTTTGGCTCACAAACTGTCCCAAGATCCCCTGCGGTGCCACGAGGTGCATGAGGCCGATTAAAACTACCCCACATCAACTGGATTGAAACTGGCCTGCGTCGCCTCCATTTCTTCCTTGAACTACCCTGCGGCGCTGTGTGGTCCTTATGCGAACTGCACTGCTTCGGCTACTTTACTGTTCAAAGCACCCTTGCGGTGCTGCGAGGTCCATGAGCTGGATTGAAACAACTATCCTAAACTACATGCGGCGGTGCAAGGTGCTATAGGCGATTTTCGATTCGTTCACTGCAACAGTGCTGGTGTTTGAGGCGGATTGTAAGCCATCTCGGAACAGTCCCTAACTCCCCTGTGGCGGTGGTGCAGGGTACTTGAGGCATACAAGTAGTCCTGCTACGGCTTGAGCGAGCTCCTTGAGACAGGCTCGGTGGCATTCAGAACTCCAGCTTGGAACTTCCTTACGTCTGCGCTAACATCCCTCCTGCTGCGGGGCGAAGAAAATCATTGAGGTAGAACTTTTATGGTCTTTTCTATAATTTGTAAGGTCTAATGTGAGGAAGCTTAAACAAAAAAAAGTAGTCTCATCCTCAAAAATTTGTTTTCGTTCGTGAAGTTAAGGACTAGCAAATCGTGAGCTTAAACTTTTAGCAAATCAATCTCTCAAGTCTTCCTAAGTTTTTGAGCTTAGCGATCGCCACAACCTTAACTTATTAGCGACAAGTTCTCTTAATAGATGACAAGCTTCAAGTTCCTCATGATGATAGCTACTCAAAGATGGGTTTTGTGGCTTGCTAAAGAGCTGCTTGGGGCACTTTATAACTGTTATATTTTGTCATAGCTCTTTAATCCTTTAACACTAGGTTGGTAACCTAATAGGACATAAAAGTGTCCTTTCAGGGTTTTGAAAAAAACCTCCAAAACCATAGTAGATCCACTCATTTTGTAAAATCCTTTCATGAGGTTATAGTTCAAGGCCTACTACACATGAAAAAAATAAGAAACTTGTAAAATTTATCATCTTTTGGTCACACCAAGCCTCCAAAGTTGATGGACCAGTGCATTTTCATCAAAACATTAATTTCTTACGTTTTGTTGCATAAAAATAAGATTAGGGATTTTTGTAGGACTTGAGATAAACTCCCTAGTTAAATTCAATGGGTTGGTGATAAGAGCATATGATTGCTTCTCACTCACTATTTTTTGTTTTGCCAAAATAAATAGGTACATAAAAGTTGAATTTTTACCATTTTGCAAACCTATCATCAAAGTTTCTATAGCCACGCTCAATACAAATAATATATGCATGTTTTCTTAGTTCCCTATTGTCCTTTATGTTCATAAGGAGCCATGGAGCATGTCAAAAGA
This sequence comes from Adiantum capillus-veneris, assembly GCF_014529385.1. NCBI lineage: Eukaryota > Viridiplantae > Streptophyta > Polypodiopsida > Polypodiales > Pteridaceae > Adiantum > Adiantum capillus-veneris. The sequence continues at coordinate 87,094,561 of NC_140947.1, read as the reverse complement.
ATAATACATCTCTTACCAAGGGGAATCTTGGGGACAAAGATGAAGTGCTAAATACAGCAAACATGAAAAAACTGGGTTCAACATTATGAGTTGTAGAATCCCATAGAAACTATTCAATATCTAGCCAAATTTGATCCTTATGAGTAGATATGGTTACTACCTATAAAATGCATGTAGTTGTCACAAGAAACTAACAATATTGAAAAAGCTATACTTGATATAGTAGAATGTTTCATTTTCTTCTATAATTGAAAAAATCAACCATCGTTGTATACTATGCAAAATAGGGTATTAGGTGCCCCAAAACTCAAGGAATATTAGCTTTATGTTACAATATGCGACATAGAAAATCAAAAATGCATTTGGATATCATGAAATCCACCAAAAAAATCATAGAAGGGCTAAAATTGGCTAAAAAACAGGATTTGACAATTTTTGTAATTTGGTCATAACTTACAACTTTAATATTTATTTCTCCCTAGAAGCATCAGGACATGTTGAGGCCTACTAAAGATAGTTCTCTAGCATTATAGACCTCACAAAAATGAATTCTAGAGTGGTATAGTTGCAAAAAGTTGAAAAAAGCCAAAAATAGGACCCATTTTTTCACACAGTTTAGGTTGTGAAATGTTGTGCAAGGACAAGGTTAAAGATGGAATTGATATTCCAAAAAAATGTCGAGTTTTTTTCAGCTCATGAGACAACTTTCTAAATAGATAGCACCTCAAAATCCATTTTGAAACTCTTGACATAATTCAAGGAAAATGGTCACTTAGCAGGACATAAAAGTGTCCCATTACCAACCTAGTGTTAATGTATATATTCTATTTCTCGGATTGAAGTGTATGTATACGTGTTTTGGCAAGTCATTGGAACTGCTAAGCAGAAAGTAGATCGAACAGAGTAAATACTAGTGTGTTGTCGGGTGACTTGTTATACCACCCATTGATGAATGTTGGAAATATGCCCTCTGAAGCCATCATGCATTTACAAAACTAACATAGTAATTGCCTTTGAGAAGGTAGTTTCAATGGCCGGAAAAGACTCTTCTAGAAGACAGTCTGCAGATGGAACATCAAGAAAAAGGGGAAAATGTGGACGTCCCTTGCGTAGGTGAGACAACGTAGTTGGTCAAGAGTTTTGTTTTTGGGGATTTACATTTTTTGAAAGTTCAAAGGGTTCTCTCGATTCTTTGTGTATAATGTTATAGATTGAAATGTTTCTCTAAATATCAAGGAGGTTTTGTTTTTGTTTCAGTTTAAAGTCACCAACTGATTCCTCAAGGTTTGGAATCTTGGAAGTTGACAAAATATCCATAGTTTCTGCAACACAAATGACAGAAGAATTGGATACACAAGAAGAAGAAATAGTCTCCTCTGAAATTGGTCAGGGCTCAGTGCATGAGGTTGATGATACTCTTGCTCCTGCTGAAAATGCTATGCAAATAGTCCCTTGAAGGATGAGAGACGAGGTCACAGCCACAATAGAAGAAGAGGATGAAGATGAGCAAAAGCTTTTTATGCATAGTGGTGCTGATGTCATGACTAGCACAAGGTTGTTTAGTTGCTTTGATTGCCCTCCAATCCCATTGTGCAGATTGATTCCCTATGCTAGAGTAAGAGGACTTAGAGATGATCTTAGTGGATTGAAGGCAGCTTTTTCCAAGGAGGGCTACATGCAGGAGAAGGGAGCATTTATTGTCTCGGTGTGGACATGTAAGAAGGAAGTTTCGGCTCTCACTGGTAAGGCACTGACTCTATGGATAGCATTTTTTAAGTTAGTGTGTCAATACTAATTTTATGTGTTGGAAACTTAGGTGAAATTAAGGAAAATTGGGATCCATTTTGGATTGAAGTTAATGAGGAGTTTGAAAGTGAACTAAGGAAAGATATAAGGTTTAAAGATTTGTCCAATCAAATGTTTTATATATGGGAGGGAAACCACCATACTGTGGCATGGATAGCTGCCATTCAGGAGAAATTTTCAACTTGCAAATAGAAGCATTGCAAGGTTCTTTGCACCATTATAGACCCCACAAAGGTTCCTGAGATTGCTTTGTTGAGTAGCTTGCAACGGATGAATCTGTAAGTTGCTTTATGTTTTTAAATTTTGCTTAGCTCATAAGCTTTGCTCCCAAAGCTTTTATAAGTAATGATTTCTGTGTCTTTTAGCATGAACACACATGCTCTAGTTTCTTGCAACTTGCGAGATGATATTGTGAATACGACACATATCTGTGTTGTTGATCATGAAGTGTATTTAAAAGGGTTGCCGATGCAAGATCAAGCCCTTATTGCTGAAGTGCGTAGAAAGTACTCAAAAGGAGCTGAGCCATGGTACCCTTTGACACGAAGATACTTGGCAAGATTGGTGTACGATGTAAGAATTACTTTTCTTTCTTATTGTTCATTCATAAAACTCTTTCATATTCTTGGGGTCATTCATAAAACTCTTGTTGTTGAACTAAATAAACGACAATGTTTTGAAGGTAAAAATGTCCAAAGAGAAAGATAAGAGATTGGATCAATTGAGGCACAGTTTGTCAGAGAAAGAATTGAAGAAACATGAGAAACAAATTCAGCAAGATCTCACTACAAAGTTCTCCGACAAAATTGGCAAGGTATGACATTGTTTACTTCTTCTAGATTATGTATATATTTTTATTGATTGTATTATTTCGTTTTGTTAAGCTGCTCAATATTGTGGATCCAAACTTGGGAACCGATTGGCTAGCAAAGGTTATGGGCTTGAAGTGGGGAGCTAACAGCTGGGCTACATTGGAAAATCTTAATTTGATAGCTTTGGCAGATGCTCCAATTCCAAGTAAAATAACTTGGCTAGGATTGCTAGAGGCTGACAAGGTAAATAGAGCAGCCTATGGTTTGAAAAAAGGGGATCACACCTTTTGCACATAAGTGTGCTCTAACTATTTTGGTCAAAGCTTCTTTAGTGTATGTAGTGTCTTGTACTAATCTTTTATGTACTTATAGTTGGCTTTGCAGAGAGGGTTTCTTGTCACGTGCCTATGAGAGGGCATTGCAGCTTTCATCACAATTCTTTGAGCTACCTGGTGTAGCACCATTGCCACATGATTGTACGCTAGTTTCCTATTTTGAGGAGGTGAAGTTTGAAGCTAGGCCATACCTTTTTCCACAAGAGGTCTCTCTTGAGGAAAAGACAAAAGATGCACAAAAGAAAGCACTAAACCAAGAAATTGACTACTTGCGTATGGCAGCTCAACGGTTAGCATACAGGTAGAGGTTTTTTAGAATGTGTATGTCCATGAGTCTATGCTTTGAAATGTTATTAATCTATCCTTTTTTGCATAGGTTTCTATCCTTCTTGGTCTCCAACAAATTATACCTGCTCTTCCTTTCTTGGTAAGGCAGTGGACTCAACTGTCTCCAGAGGATTCCTCCATATATACTTTGGCACTTCATATGCTCTCTCCGTTCGAGATAGAGACATGTCCTTGGTGGGTTGACATGGAGCGAGGACACGTGCTGATGCGAGAGAGAGAGATCCATGATGCTACTCAGGTAGATTCAGGGGAATTTCATATTCCCGAGGTCACAAGGATACCTTCCCAGATTCCGGCTTAAGTGGTGCCTCCCTGTGGTTTTGCTACACTGATTTTACCGCAGCAAGATGTAAATGTGGGTGTAACAGGTATTAAGTATGCTATATATTTACCTTTTGCTTTCTCTATGATTTTGCATACATTCATTTGCGTCATCTACCTTCTTGTAGCTTCACATGCTTCCCAAATGGGAAAGGAGCATGTTGATGATACTACTACCACAGAGGAGATTGTTTGTGATGAGAGTGAGCCATTGTGTTCTAGATGCATTTTTGGCTTGATTCTTTAGTGCTTGCAATTTATTTGTTTTTAATTTGATTTCTCAGCTACTCCTGGCTTCGATATTGTGCGTCGCACCTTGAGCTTCATATATCCTTTGCATTCTCCTAGTCTTGCTTCTTTTACTGCTTCGGAGACACATTGTATGGCCATCCATGGTGACTATATTGAGATTGCAGCAGCTTTTAGAGCTCAAGTGCGTCATCCACGTTGGATACCAGTCCATGATTTTATGTCTTGTGTGATCAATCCTCCTTTGTCATACACTCAACGAGGTAAGAGTGTACCTTGGGCAGCTGATTTGATCTTTTTGGACCTCCCATTCGGAGGCTCCCATTCTGGATTGTCCTCTGGACCATCTTGGGACTTGCTTATGGAGGAGCATGTGCATGCTGGGATTCACCTACCATTTTTGACATTGGCAGATGGAGGCTAGTTGCTTATCATGGTATCCATGGCAGCTGTGTTACTTCATATGTTACCTTAAAATCGATCCACGTTTCATTTTCACATGCTATTTGAGAAAATGTCTTAAAGATTGTTGTGTATTACCTTTTTGTTTGACATACAGGTGACACTATTGGTTGGGTTGAGAGATTTTGTCAAGCTTCACAGATGGTGGTCCATCGACGCATTGTAGTGATGCATCACGATGTGTACGGTTACATGGAGAGCTTTGGTGGTCGTGTTGAGGTACATGATTGTGTTTGCATTCCTTATCCACTCACTCTTATTTTTGTCCATCTGTCACAAATGGGTGTCTTCTATTGCAGTGCCATTGCTCTATGCTCTTCATGGTGCACAGAGTAGCTACTCATCCGACATGTTTTTTATTAGAGAGCCAGGTTCTTTTCTCCAGTCTCGGCATTCAGCCCTTGGACTCTTTTATGGCGCATCATCTACCGGTGATTTCGTAGGCACGGTCACCTTTGAGAGAGCCCTTGTGAGGTGGGAAACAATGGAGCTCAGCTTTTATGGCTTGTTTTGTGGAGTTTCTTTGTCCACGTAGTGGGATTTTCTTGGAGCTTGGGTGTGGTACTGCTCCAGTGTTGCGGGCTTGCTTGGCTACTGGACGGGCATGTGTAGAAATTGATGTTGATGAGCCGCTTATTACTGGATATGTTTTTCCTTTACTCCAAGCAAAAAGGCGGAACAGAGAGGAGGCCTCTACATCTCTTGACTTTGATGATGAGAGAGACGTGCCCTCATGTGTTAACATCTTTGACAACTAGTGAGGCTTTCGTTTCTTGTTTTAGAACATTGCTTTTATGTTGTTGGTAGTGTTGTAAAATTTTATATCACATATTTTTGTGAGGTGTATGGCTCTTTTTGTGATGATGCCATATGATGTTGTTTATGTTTGGGTGTTTATGGTTATCTTTCTTGACATTGTCTTGTTTTTTGGAAGTGCATTACCGGTCTATGCAGAGGCAGTGGCTCAGCGCATGGCGATGGATACACGTTATGATCTTAGGGTGCATGAGAGCGTTCCACGATGCAATATCTTCATTGATGATGAATGTGAATTTTTGTAGCGTGCTTGGTCATTGTAGTTATAAATGATCTGACAATTCTTGTGGTTAGATAGATTGGTTGTGGTCTTATTGTGAAGAGATATATGGAACTATAAAAATCTTAAGCTTAATGTAAACATTCAGTCTTTCAATCATCCATGACATAGTCAAAGCATTACTTCTAAAATTCATTTTGCAATTGTCTTTAAAATATGTGATTGTTCTTGATTCTCCACTCCTTAAGCTTGGATGCTCATGTTGAATTATTCTTTAATACGGTTTGTATATACACGTGAATACCCCAATCTTGCATAGGGTATAGTTTTGCAAAGATATTTAGTCCGGTTTAGAGCTTGCTCGAAAGTAAGACTCTCTGAGGTGGCACCCCTTTATGGGCTGAAATGGTTGTTGATTTTTGGGCTGAAATCAATGGTTTATCGGGCTCATACACTAGTTGAAATCAGCTAATTAATGTATTGTCTCAAGGCTGAAAATTTTACTTGTTTTAGGCTATTTGCAGTTGCCTTTTGGCCGCTCAAATCTGTCATACACAAATCATGCTATAGCAAATCCATCATGACAAGAAAAAGAGGATATTGAGACAATGAAGAAACTTGCAGTCTTCTCTATTATCTAGAGTCTGTTATAAGTAATAGATATTGTATTCAAAACTTGTCAATAGATATTTTCTAGCTTCTAGAGATTGCTCGCATTGTAGCTTGCTCCAAAAATCTCGCTTGGGCTATGATAAGACTCCTTCCTTGTACTACGCTATCTTTTTTCCAAAGAAGCCTTGCAACTAGAAAGTAAGGATTCTTTAAGTGTGTTCATCTAGCCTATTATTCTCTATTTTTTTGCTCAAAACCTACAAGCCTTGTAAAGTGTCCAATGGCCATGGGAAAGGGTCCCAAGTCTTTGGATCAAAACCCTTAGTTTCTAAAGTAGCATTATCATTATCTGTAAGGATCTTTTTGGACGTTGACTGTGAGCTGCAACTCTGCTGCAACTTGTAATCAATCTTTCTCTTTGTCTGGTAATCAAAAACTAATTTCAATTAGTCCATTGTGTTTCATGTCTCTTGATCTTGAATCTAAGTGTAATCATTCTCATTTTTGTTGTGGTTCAGGGCAACCAATTTGTGAGCTAAATGCATGGATTTAAGTGCTAAAATGGTTATTTTTTTATGGTTTGGCCTTGGAAGAGTGTTTCTAAGCCATAGAGATACCTTTTTGAATAGTTTTGTTGCATTTTTTTGCACATTTTATGGGATGGATCGTTATTTTAGACCTCCTCTAATGACCACAGAACTTGGTAGGATTGTGCCCTTAGGTGTTGTAATACTCCTCCTTAACTTTTGTTGCATTCCCACTATGTTTGGATGTCCAAAAGACATGACGACCTAGAGCGGTGAGAGTGGACATAGGTAGATTTCCAGACTGGAGAGTGATAGATTTTCTAAAGTAGTCAATTGCGTAGTTTTGTAGGTTCACTTCTTGAGACTGACAACCTCAAAGAGTCTTTGTGCCCCATCCCAAGTTGTTTTCTTTCTCGGGGGGTGCACTATGTAATCATGTTAATGTATAAGGTGAGTTCTAAAGAAGTGGTTCAAATCCAAAACGTTTGATTTAAGAGCATCCAGTAAACATGTTGATCCTAACGGTATCAAGAAAATGCAATTTGGCTTTCCATTATGGATCGCAATCCATGTACCTTTCTTTAAATCCTGAACAAGAAATGGACCAGTGGGGAGTTTAAAAAATTGGAACAAAAAGTTCCCAAAGGAAAGAACTGAAAAGAAGTTCAGAAAGAGGTCAAAATCAAATCATATAAAAAAGGGCCAAAACAAGGCTAGGGTTTGATTTTTGACCACCCTAAACGGACCCAAAATTTACAAAAAGTATATACTTGAGATCTTTAGACCAAGAGCTAGGTATGGGATTAAAACCATCCCATTTTTCCATTGAGGTACACGGATGGTGATCCATGTTCCTTTGAGACACACTAAAACCAGAATTGCACTAGAGTCAGAGATAGTCTCCAGGACCTTGGTGGTCTTTTCAAAATTGAAATTGGACTTGAGTTGTGGGTGCTAGAAGTAAAATTGTGAATTTGGTGAAAGTGAAAGATAAAGTTTTGTCGGCTATAAGCTTAGACTAACAAAACGGTTGTAAATTCATAGCCATCAAGCATTTTTTACAGGGTGTAGGAGCTAGAGGGTGTGGCTCAACAAATAAGTCAAACGGGAAAGAATACAAGGCAGTCAATGAGGTAACAAGGTTGGTTTTGTAAATTCATTTCTTCATGTATTTGCGACCAGGAAGATTGTATCATCATAGAAATCTAAGCCTAACATGGGGGTAGGTACTTCTTGGCCCACATCGGATGTCAAGCTATTGTATCTAAAATTTCAATTTGAGAACAAGCTGAAAGCTAAAATCTATACGGATGGTATGAACCGCTACTATGTTAAATTGGACAAAAGACCAAGCGAGTTTGAGGAACTTGTAAATGTGGACTATAATGGAAATAGATACTTTGACCAAGAAGGAATGATGTATCTAGTTGTGCATAATACCTTCATTGTGACAAATGGGGGCTGACTGGCACCAAGGACAAAGTAGATGAGGAAGTAGTGGATGAACCACCCGAATCGAACAAGTAAAACGTTGTGCTCAGGCGCTTTAATGAGACAAAATGGATCAATATAAAAAACACTTACGTGGGGGCTATATAAACTCAACAATGGAGAACAAACACTCTATTTTGGATGTGGTGAACCCCTCATTGAGGATCTGAAGAACCATAAGAGACTGTATGGTTTTACATAGATAGAGGGGAGAAATATCTAAGTGATCATGATGGATAAGCATGGTCATAAATCCTATAGAACATAAGGATTTAGAACAGTATACATACTTTGGTGGACCACTCCATCAATATTATGTAACCCTCAAGCAAGTTAGACCCACGACAACCCAAACAAGACCAAAAATTGGATATGTAAGTCCAGTAAGAACGAGTGGAAGATTCAGTTGATCATCAATGATTCTTGAATGTAGGACCCATGGGATCATTGGGATCTAGAGTTTCTTTGAACACACACAGGGGTAGTGAAGAACTTGACTTGACTAATGCAACTAGAGTCCCTCCATTTTTTACACAAGATCGAACAAAATGACCAGATGAAAGAGTAATAGAGAGGACACCAATTGTAGTGCCAAGGGGAGAATTGAAGCTATCATATCAAGAGGACCGGGAGTGGTTAGAATGGTTTCCCAAACTAGAGGCATGCAACCATCTCAAGTGTCCAAGTGTGTACCCAAAAAGTATAGTGGGTTGGGGGATCCGTATGCACATGTTTCAATCTTCAAACAAGTATTGATGGCTAAGTAGGTAACAGATTTCCATACTCAATATGAAGGATTTGGATTGACCCTAGAAGGAACAGCCTTGACCTGGTTCCAACCATTAAGCAGGCAGGATTTTTTCAACATAAAACAACTTCTACAAGAATTTTCAGACGAATTCTCAAAGAGAGGGATTAAGCATAATACAATCTCCCAAATCTATGCATTTAGGCAAAAGGAGAAAGAAAAGGTGAAGGAAGCCTCGCTTCAATTCAAGCAGTACATTGAAAGATGTCCTGCCAAAGAGCTACCTCAGGATGAGAGGCTATCAGTTCTTTGCATAGAGGGATTGTGGAATGAGACTCTCAAAAAGGATCTGCACTTGAAGGCATGTGTTACCTTTGAGCAAGTCACTAGAGAGGCATTGTATCTAGTAGACAAATATTAAGCGTATGGGGAGGTGATTGAGGATACTAACCAAGGGACAAGTAGCACCTCTTTGACCACTAGAGAATCCACATTGAAATTGGGAGGTCGAAACCCAACTATGACAGATGTTGATCAAATGATCAAGGAAGTGATTAGAAGGATTAACCCAGGTAACAGGTTGAACCCAAATACATGACAGCATCCCACATGGAAATGTGATACTTGTGGAGGAGACCATAAAACTCAAAGGTGCAACATGCATCCAAGACCAAGAGCAAACATACTGCGTGTATTGAAGTGGTGTGCTATCAAGCAAAATTGGACAAACCATGAAACACACAAATGTTTCTACAATAGAGACTATGTTAGGGAAAGACCATATGGACCTCCTAGAGTGCAACATTTACCACCACCTCCAAGATACCAAATAGGACAAAACAAGGGGGGGGGGGGGGGGGGGGGGGGGGGGGGGGGGGGGGGGGGGGGGGGGGGGGGGGGGGGGGGGGGGGGGGGGGGGGGGGGGGGGGGGGGGGGGGGGGGGGGGGGGGGGGGGGGGGGGGGGGGGGGGGGGGGGGGGGGGGGGGGGGGGGGTGGGGGGGGGGGGGGGGGGGGGGGGGGGGGGGGGGGGGGGGGGGGGGGGGGGGGGGGGGGGGGGGGGGGGGGGGGGGGGGGGGGGGGGGGGGGGGGGGGGGGGGGGGGGGGGGGGGGGGGGGGGGGGGGGGGGGGGGGGGGGGGGGGGGGGGGGGGGGGGGGGGGGGGGGGGGGGGGGGGGGGGGGGGGGGGGGGGGGGGGGGGGGGGGGGGGGGGGGGGGGGGGGGGGGGGGGGGGGGGGGGGGGGGGGGGGGGGGGGTGGGGGGGGGGAGGGGGGGGGGGGGGGGGGGGGGGGGGGGGGGGGGGGGGGGGGGGGGGGGGGGGGGGGGGGGGGGGGGGGGGGGGGGGGGGGGGGGGGGGGGGGGGGGGGGGGGGGGGGGGGGGGGGGGGGCGGGGGGGTGGGGGGGGGGGGGGGGGGGGGGGGGGGGGGGGGGGGGGGGGGGGGGGGGGGGGGGGGGGGGGGGGGGGGGGGGGGGGGGGGGGGGGGGGTGGGGGGGGGGGGGGGGGGGGGGGGGGGGGGGTGGGGGGGGGGGGGGGGGGGGGGGGGGGGGGGGGGGGGGGGGGGGGGGGGGGGGGGGGGGGGGGGGGGGGGGGGGGGGGGGGGGGGGGGGGGTGGGGGGGGAGGGGGGGGGGGGGGGGGGGGGGGGGGGGGGGGGGGAGGGGGGGGGGGGGGGGGGGGGGGGGGGGGGGGGGGGGGGGGGGGGGGGGGGGGGGGGGGGGGGGGGGGGGGGGGGGGGGGGATGGGGGGGGGGGGGGGGGGGGGGGGGGGGGGGGGGGGGGGGGGGGGGGGGGGGGGGGGGGGTGGGGGGGGGGGGGGGGGGGGGGGGGGGGGGGGGGGGGGGGGGGGGGGGGGGGGGGGGGGGGGGGGGGGGGGGGGGGGGGGGGGGGGGGGGGGGGGGGGGGGGGGGGGGGGGGGGGGGGGGGGGGGGGGGGGGGGGGGGGGGGGGGGGGGGGGGGGGGGGGGGGGGGGGGGGGGGGGGGGGGGGGGGGGGGGGGGGGGGGGGGGGGGGGGGGGGGGGGGGGGGGGGGGGGGGGGGGGGGGGGGGGGGGGGGGGGGGGGGGGGGGGGGGGGGGGGGGGGGGTGGGGGGGGGGGGGGGGGGGGGGGGGGGGGGGGGGGGGGGGGGGGGGGGGGGGGGGTGGGGGGGGGGGGGGTGGGGGGGGGGGGGGGGGGGGGGGGGGGGGGGGGGGGGGGGGGGGGGGGGGGGGGGGGGGGGGGGGGGGGGGGGGGGGGGGGGGGGGGGGGGTGGGGGGGGGGGGGGGGGGGGGGGGGGGGGGGGGGGGGGGGGGGGGGGGGGGGGGGGGGGGGGGGGGTGGGGGGGGGGGGGGGGGGGGGGGGGGGGGGGGGGGTGGGGGGGGGGGGGGGGGGGGGGGGGGGGGGGGGGGGGGGGGGGGGGGGGGGGGGGGGGGGGGGGGGGGGGGGAATGAATGTTGTAACGAGAGCACAAGCTCAGGAATATGCCTATGACAGACAAAAATACCCCACCCAATCAAACTTAAATAGAAAGTTTGTAAGAATTTTGGAAAGGAAAAAGGGACAAGATGAAAGCCAAAGGATAAAAGAAAAATCGGCATTAGAAACATATTTTAGCAAACCAAAGAAAAATTGAGATTGGAATAAGACGATAAGAAAAACATTGCTATAGCAAAACCATCAAAAATACCATCGGGAGGTTTAATCTTGGTGGACAAAGTCTTTGAACCTTTAGATGCAATTTTGAAGGCTTATGAAGCTAAGCTAAATCCCAATAAAACCCAAGATCATAGATGGTTAGTGTATTCTCATCCAAGGTATGACAAGGAGAGGTTGCAGATGTGCAAGGAGCTCATCTAGATGGCCCATGATCTTATGGAACCACATGTTCCAGATGCTCCAAAAATAGAGGTATTAATCCACAAAAGAATCCATGAAAATGGGGAACCAAGGCATTGGAAACAGAGACCAGGAAGAGCCGAGAGTTGAGGCACCTTTAGATACCAGGGAAGTAGCCAATACCAGAGATGGGGTGGGCTCACAAGCAGTGATACCAATTTTGGATGTAGAAGAACCATGGCCACATGATCTGTGGGAGGATATTAGAAACAAAAAAGATGAAAGTGGGACCCTTGAGTTAGCCCCTATCATTGAGATCACTAGACCATGAGTTCTACCCCGGCGATATTCGACCACTATACGGTGATGCAAGGACATAAATGCTGGAAAACAGCAAACTTCAAACTTTAAAAACTTTATCTTTGTTCATTGGAGACCATGAAACAAGATCAAAATTTAGGAAAGTACCATCTCAATGGAAATTTGATCCTAAAATGATGGACACTAAGACTCTTCATGAGTTCATGTCGTCTCCTATCCATTGTACGCTAAATCTATCCAAGTAACTATAGATTAGACCTCATCTTTAGGAAGAAGTGGAAAAAAATTAGAAAAAATCACTCCAACACGCCGCACAAAAATTGACATGGATACCGATGACTTAAAGCTTGGTTTAAAAGTAACATGAGTCGGAATAAGCATCATAATAGACGACGGTATTGTATCATCGGTATATGCAGCGATATTATAATCGTCAGAATATACAATGAAGTACGTCGAAATATGCACCTTAATACGCATCGGTATGTAATTTTGTTGTACCAATGCCTACACCGAGGATTATTCCAGCATGTATAACGATTCTTGCACCGGTGGAAAAACCTGCAAAAAAAAATTGGGGTAGAGAGGGCTGGGAATTGATGTTGCATTACTGCAGCAAACAGAAAACAGCCATCTCTATCCAAAGGAAAAGTGCACAAGCAACCGCACTCCACCTACAGTTTGAAGCTAAACTGCGAGTGTATACATATTAGAAAAATTGTAAGCAGAACAAAACCACAAAATCAAAAGTTTAATCATGATAAGTTCTCAAAAACATAACCATAACGTCGGTTTGAAAATCGTAAAACCATAAACATAACCCACTTGCCATACCATAACCGTAACCATATTCTGTTTGTCATACCATAACCATAACAACCATACCATCATTGCAAAACCATAACCATAACCATAACATGATTGCCAAACCATAACCATAACTTGATTGTCATACCACAATCATAATTGCAAAACCATAACCATAACCATAACATGATTGCCAAACCATAACCATAACTTGATTGTCATACCACAATCATAATTGCAAAACCATAACCATAAACATAACCTAATTGCCAAACCATAACCATAACACGATTGTCAAACCATAACTATACCATGATTGCCATACCATAATTGAAAAACCATAACCATAACCTAATTGTCATACCACAATCATAATCGTAAATGAAACTTTAAACCATAAACATAAGCATGAAATTGTACACGTATACAATGAATGAGTACAACTGTATCAAAAAGATTACAGCTACAAAAAAAAACAAATATGGAGGATGTCACCCTCATGGTAATCCTCCCACTTGACGGCCTCTCCCTCCTCCTGTAGAGCTTGGTTAAAAGGGGCACAAGTCCATGCTTGTACCCATACTTCTCCTCTCACCGTGTCAGAGGGCGCTTCACAATGGCTTTTTGCAAAATTATGATTTAATCATTAGATAAAATAACATATATAATTTTTACAATCTAAAGTATACATATAATAGTCACAAACACATGCAAAAGTCTCTCGTAACCTCCATTCCCAATATGTGATGCTCCAATAGACTCCAAATGTGCTCTAGCTACATCTCTCTGCTGCTAAAATCTCCGAGGATTGTCTTGTGTCTCTCGTGCAATCCCCACCCACTCCTCTGCATCCAACCATGCCCGCTTTGGACTGCCCTCCGTGTACCTATCTCTCGCCTCTAACCATGGTGTGACATTGTGGCAATTGCCATGCTCAAAATCCAATCATTCGAGACTAGATCATACCCCTCTGCTTGCCTGTACTCTCTGTGATGGCCTCCACGATGTATTATTTCTTTCATCATCTTGATTATCCCTAGTCTCCATCACATAGTGGCCAAATTGAACTATACAAAGTTGTCAAATCTCCTGCCGCATGGCCTTTCCTAACCTATCCACCACAACAACCCCATACTTGCTCTCGTACGCCTTACTAGGATCATGCTTGTGTCATCCCCAAGGTGTACGCGATGTGCCAGTTGGTGAATCTACTGAAGAGACTGGTGGACGCTCTCTTGGTGATGTGGACGCATCGGTAGAACTACTACCACAACAACCACCACCTCCAGAACATTTCCTACCTCATCTTGAAGATGAACCAGCCTTCAGTGTAGGGGGCACACTATTCCTAGGTGTAGGGGTTTCCGTAGTATGTCTAGAGTAACCAGCTTTCCAAAGATTCTATGTGTAACTAATTTGCTCTGGTGTGAAATGTGTCAAAAAGGAGCCCATTTGCTCGGGTGACATGCTGACTGGAGTGACAGGAAAACTAAAATCAGGAGAGTACATATCATCGTCATCGGCCATGGCTACAAATACACAAATAACACGGATACAATATGTTAGTTTACAAAAGAAACACTTAAGCAATGCAAATAACAAAAAAAACAAAGTTGCAACACAACTCAATGAATCTATCCAGTATTGTAGACTAATAAAAAGAGTTTCTACAAAAAATCATTAGTCAATCTATCATCTTCTATGAGAGCTGATGCACCAAAGATGTCTATCTCAATCTATACTTCTGCATCTTTGTCATCAAACTCCACTTCTTTGTCGCTCTCCACATCAACTTCAGTATTTGAAAGCTCATTTCTGAGTTCAAGCATCTTCTCACCACTGACCTCCAACTCAAAATCCAAACTTACATCATTCGTCTGCCTAGAGCTCACTTGAATCAATCCAGTATTATCTTTGTGCAAAGTTGCATTAGGACCGCTGTGTAATAACTTTAAACCACTTGACATCAAAGATAAAAATATCAAACTTTCTAAAGCTAATCTTCAAGATGTCTTAGATGTAGCAAAAGTATTCAATCTCGCTAGTATCTATGTGCTCATCCCTGACACTACTCCTAATGAAGATTTCCCTAACACCACTGTTGAAGGTGACCCTTTTTTTTCTATCCATTGCACTTTAAAGGGTCTCCCATGCAACCACAAAGCTCCATGTTTACTCGAGCCACAAAAGTGAAACAAACTTAAAGCTACCAAAGTAATGTGATCATGTAGAGCTCAAAAAGGAAGATGTGAAAAATTACATGCCAATCGCAACCCCTTGAAATTTCCTCTTCCTCTTCAGTAAATCAACACTCCATTCCTCTTTGCCTTTGAGATTGTCGCATCTAACCAACACCTAGTTGGAAAGTCATGCAGTTTCTAAAGATGATATGGAAAATAATTAGGAAGGGAATGGGGTCTAGGAGGGCCTCTTTATTTGGCAGTTTAAGGAATTCAAACCTTTAGTATTAAGAACATAATCAAAGGACAACTTTTGAATTCAAGCAAGCAAAACAACTAGTTTATTTGAGTTCAAAGTTTCCCCCCAAAATAGAATTTAAAATCTAGCAGGTAAAACCATATCATGTAGCATATCTATGGAAAGAGCTCAACGTGTCCATTGTAGATCTATGATCTCCACTCAAATTGGAGATCATATGTGGGAGTTATGGAAGGCGAAAAATTATAAAATTGTCCACCTCCTTTTTTGGGGAAAAACTACATCCTTTGACCACTCTTACACATCTCTTACACCACACATGACATACACCTATTTATCAAAATGGTAATCACCTCCATTACTTACAAAATAACATTTTATTTTATTTTTAATTGAAAAATATGTTTTTGCGTTGTATATAGTGTGTTTATATTGTTTAGTGTGCATTTTTATTTACTTGCATGCATGTTTATGTGAATGTGTGTGTATGTGTATATGCAACAAAACAGAATGTTAGAGCACTCACATGCGGCCTATTTGAGCAAGAAAGAGTTGGAAAAATGTCCTCAAACCTGCAAAAATGCACGCACACACAGGCTATGTTACACACACATACACTAAAGTGCACAAATCTACATGGAAACTTGAAAAGAATCTCACCTTGTTGATGGGGAGTAGTGCACGAGTGAGAATCTCACCTTCGGCAAGTCGTGAGGCAGCAGATCTGCAGGAAGTGAGGAGGAGGAAGGCAAGCAAAGGAGAGAAGAAAGGATGAAAATGCGCAGGAAAGACCCACGGTTTCTATTTTTTGCAGGGTTCGTCGGTACAGGTGTCGGTATACGCGTCGGTCTGAACATTGGTATGCGTGCCGGTACAGTCATCAATATAAGCGTCGATATGGGCGTCATAAATGAGCGTTGAAAATTTAAAAATTAATTTATTTAAAAACTTGATCTCCCTCTAGCTTTATCTACACATATACTGACACCCGCCATTGATGCCGGTAATTTCACGTCGAAATTTAAGCGAGCTCTTGTAGTGAATAGGGTTGATGGTTTTGCAACAAATCATTACTTTAAAAAAATCAAACAATCAAACATCATACTAGACTAAAGCAAAACATGTACCAGTAAATAAGGTGGGAGAATACTGCAAGGGAGAAGAAGGAAACACGGTTGCAATGTTAGATAGTGGGGCTGGAATTGCCATAGCAACCAAGGGGATGCGGGAAAAATGGGGAAAGCATGCTCTAAAATCCAAATGAAACTGCAATTAGCAGATGGATACATGGAGAGACCAATAGGAATATTAGAACAAATCATTGTATTCTCTTGTGGCATTACGTATGAACACACCTTTGCTATGATAAATTTTGAGAAGATCAACAATTTTGATATCATATTGGGCAGGTCATTCATGTATCAGCTCAGAGTGGTACAAGACTGGGGCTATGACTATATCTACTTAAGACACAAGGAGGTCACTACAAAGATTAGTGTCAGAGATCATAGTTATAGAGATGTCAAGCGAACCCCTAGGAAAGAGTTAAACTCCACAACAAAACAGGAAGGTGAGATACGTGCATGACTGCAAAGCAAAGCACATATTTGGATGTGCGGAGCTTCGGAGTGTGGAGGTTTGAGAAAAAAAGATTACATTCTCCACCGACCAGTAAAGGATGAGGCGTATGTACTAGAGCCTTTTTTGGAAGAGATGTTCAAACCATTTGGATGGTAGTAAATAGTGGTCACCCTTGATGTGTGTATGAATGAGGTGACACTAACCAAATTTTGTGATGAGGAAGGATATGATATAATCCATTCTAGATAATGAGCATTATATTGAATCCAAAATCAAGATCTAAAGAACCTGACGTGGAGGGAGTTACAGATTACAGACACATAGTGGATGAGATCTCCATAAGAGACCTTAGCAAAGACGATGAGGAAGTATTTCAAGACTCTGAGGATAGACCTTTAGAGGACGATCCGGAGGACGAGCACTCTAGTAGCTCCAATAAGGACATCAAACTCAAGGATCAACAAGCTATTTTTACAATTTTCCCAACCAAAAACCACAAAGACAATGGAGATACCAGGAAGACCTCTAAACAAACAAGATCAAAGAAAAGAAAAACCCATACCTCTCTTAAAAAAAAAAACTTAGTGTTTAAGGCTGGTTGAAGCAACTGATTGTCTTAAAGACAAGATCTCAAGAAGGTTCATGAAACCTATCTCAACAAAAAGAAAAAATCCAAAAAATAGAAGAAAACCAAAATCAAAACTCAAGTACACCTCTGAAAAATCAACAAAATTGTCAAAAATAGAGCGCAAACAAAGATAGAAAGAATTCAAACGAGCTTTGAAAGGAGTTTGGACAATGGAGTTGGAGATTGAGGAAGAATCTGACAAGGATAAATTTGATGCACCTTCCCACTATAAAAGATACAATATCCAAGACAAAAAAATTGCAGTTCAAAAACCAAAACAAGACCTCAAAGAAGTTGGAACCTCATACAATGGGCCAGAAAAAGACAAGTGTATAGACCTAGCAGAACATGGAGAGGAACCAAAGCTGACATACATTGCAAAAGAAAAAAGAGCAATTATTGATAACAATGCTCCATCAATATAAAGACGTGTTTGCATGGTCATACAAAGATCTTAAGGGAATAGATCCAAAAATTTATCAACACATGACACCCCTTAAGAGTGATGCCAAACCTCGCAGACAACATTCCTATACATACAATGAGACATTTTCCAAAAAGATTAAAGAAGAGATAGACAAACTAAAGGACATGGAGTTTATCTATGAGATTGAACACACAAATTGGGTGTCTCCGATTGTGGTAGTGCCCAAGAAAAATGGAAAATTACGAGTTTGTGTGAATCTCAAATAGGTAAACGATGCTACCATCAGAGACAACTATCCCCTACTAATAACAAATCATGTGATCGAGAGAGTTGCAAGGAAAGAAGCTTATAGTTTTTTGGATGGGTTCTTGGGCTACAACCAGTTACCATAAAACTAGAGGATCAGCATAAGACGGCCTTTGCAACATAATGGGGCATATTTTCATATAGGGTGATGCCTTTTGGCTTGACCAATGTACCTGCCACCTTTCAGAGACTAATGATTCATGCATTCAAGGAGTATCTTATACAATTTTTTGGAAATATACATGGACGATGCTACTTGGCCTGCGCTTGAATAACATGGGATTGGTTCTTCGGCCACTCAGCTGCTGCATGAATTTTTTCTAACTCCGCTTTTGTCAATGGGAGAAGGCACTATTTTAAACTACATCCACTTATCCAATTAGGCATCTCCTCACTTGCCAATGTTGCAAGCTTGATGGCACCACTTTGCGATATATCGTGGATCACAAAAGGCCCCATCCCTTGATTCCTAAGTTTTTTGGAGTGTTTACTTAGGGTATAAACCAATAAGTAATCCCCTTTCTGAAACTCTTTGCTTAGTGTGTTGGCATTTGTCACACTGTTTTGCAAATGTTTCCACATGTGTGAACAGGATTAGCCACCATATTCCTACAAGAAGTATTAGCTTTTTTGTTTTGTCAACCGAAAAATGTCCACATGGCTGGCCTGCAAGTGCTTGTTCTAGGATGGAGAAATATTTGCCCTAAGTAGCACACAATCTCAATTGGTTGTCTTTTTCCCGCCGCCGGTACAGTTGATTCGAGATTAACACATAGTGTTTTTCTTCCTCTTCAATAGTTCTCATTCATGCCTTACTCAATGCCTTCAAGAAGGTCTTAGTGTTTAAGTACTTGATAATGTAAGTACTCCATTTGGGCTCTACCATTACTCTAAAGAGTTTGGCGTGTTCCATCGGTGGTTGTTCCCTACATGCTTCACATGAAATATGTATTCATGGACACATTCTCCCTTGTTTAGCCAGTAGAAACCAAGTCCCATCAGTCTTTAAAATGTTTGCATTTTCCCATTATGAAACCTCATGTGTTGTATATGGGCAAGGCTCAGGTAGTGCTTGTGCTCATTTGGCTCTACACATAGTCTCAAGATATCGTCTTTACCTTTCTTGTATAGCCATCCAACTAAAAGCTGGAGATTTTTGGTTTGATTAATGATTGATAGTTGTCTTTCTACTTGTAATGATCCCATGTTGAGTAGAGGAATGAGTTCTTCACTCCACCTTCGAACCATTTTGGATATATAAGAATCTGGAAGGTCATCATCAATACCTTTGGGCGTTTCTCCATGGAAAAATCTCAAAGATGGTATTTTCTTTGGTGCATTGTAGCTTTCTTGACAACCACGGTGAAATCACTCAAGCAATATGATAAACCATCAAACAATCCTTTTCATATTTCAAGGTTTGTTTACCGGGTACAATAGTGCCTGGTGCTTGATGAATTAGAAAATAAACTTGTTTGCGAGAAGGCAACGTCTAAAATTTTTGACTACATAGATCATGCCTAGGCCTTCTCTTTCCGGAGTGGTATAGTTCTTCTCTGCATTGTTTAGCTACCTACTAGAGCAACGAATGGGAAAATCCATGTTTTTCTCTCCAGGTTGAGCTTATATGCATTCTATGGCATAGGCTGATGCATCCACATGGACATGGAAGATCTTGTTCCAGACAGGAGCTCGAAAGATTGGAGCAGTGATCAGTCCTTGCTTCAATTTTTGAAAAGCTTTTTCACATTTTTTGTCCACTTAAACTTAGTGATAAGAGCATAAAGTGGCGTACATGTATATGCAACACCTATAATACCCACAATGGACCATAAAGACTTGTACACCCCTTACTTTGGTTGGCCTTGGAAGTGCAACAAGCACCTGTATTTTCTCTTGATCAGTGGAAATCCCATATTTGGACACAATGTGTCCCAAGATTTTACCTCACCTTACCACGAAGACACATTTTTTAGGGTTTAAGCAAATGCGGTAAGATCTTTTTCCAAGTGTGTTATGTGCTCACTTCTCCAGATTGAGGATATTGAAG
Organism: Adiantum capillus-veneris; assembly: GCF_014529385.1. NCBI lineage: Eukaryota > Viridiplantae > Streptophyta > Polypodiopsida > Polypodiales > Pteridaceae > Adiantum > Adiantum capillus-veneris. The sequence goes on along the minus strand of NC_140947.1, from coordinate 87,074,451 downwards.
TGCAAGAAATAAGCCAACCATAAGGAAACTTGGCCAAAATGCAAAGGTCCTCATCCTCCTCCAATCACATCACTTCAAACAGAACCTACATGGCTTGGTGGTATGGATGTACAAATTATCCTTCGACTTCCTGATGGTTCCATCAAACGAGTATTAGTGGACACCGAATCACGAGCCAATGTCAGCAAATACTTGACATTCTTGAGAATGGTCACGGAACCTCTAACATCAAACCAAATTGAGCTCAAGGCATCCAATCAAGGGACAATGCTCAGCTTAGGTCAAGCCAATTCATCAATCAATGTCGACGGTCACAGATTCCCTCATTAATTTCATATAATGGCAGATACATATCTTAATGAAGTAGTGATTCTTGGAGTACCTTGGATGCACACATACAAAGCAACACCAAATTGGCAGGGTGACACCTTACAACTCAAATTCAAAGACACATTCTTCACTACTCCATTAGTGCAAACAGGTCACTTTTGGAAAATTCGGCCTCTTTTAGAAAAACCTAAACCTACACCGTTGCATTCAACCAAGGCAATCAAAAAGGTTTGGGTCAAGAAGTCCATGATGCAGTCAAATCTAAAGAAATTATGGATTCCCAAAAGCAATTTTATCCACATTCAAGCCCCGCTAATTGGACCTACTTCTTCAAACACAACACATGCTCCTCCCAAAGAACACAAAGCTTCTTGTGCCCAATTAGTTACTTCTCCTTGGATATCAATCCAATCAAACCCAACCACAAGCACCCTGCAACAACAACATGGCAATGTAAACCAAAACAACATCAACAACAAAATGGATCACAGTCTCCATGCTTCCCTTCAAAGCAACTCCAATGGATTCCAAAAAAAATCAAACCAACTATAGAATATATCACGTCAAGGTTACCACCAAAGGACGCGTGTGTCTTCTCCAAATCCTTTTATTCAAGCCTCAAAGCTTCAAAGCAACCTCACAAACACATACCATTGAACAAAAAATTCAGAACCCACATCTTGCACAACATTTTGTTACCCAATGCATATCTTTAATTTGCATAATAGGACCACATTACACGACCTTGCATAGACACATAGTTCGCGCCCATGCTCCAATCCACACCTTTCCTCCGAGATGACTCAAAATGGGAAGGGGGGAGTAACACAAACTAGCAACAAGATGATCATAACTTTGTATATAATGTTTTCTTGTTAATTGTTTGCCTTTTCATCAGCTCTTTTAGGAATTTTTATATCTTAACAAGCACAATACTGATCCGTATTGCAAATTTCATGAGAAGTAAGATGCTAGACTGAAAGTATGTATATATGAGTGAGCATAATAGTTTTGGCAAATTTTTGGCCAAATAATAATAATTATTCGTAACTTTCTTTTAATTTCAAGATATAAATTTTTTAATAAAACTAAAAAAATTAATAAGCTAAGCCAAGACAGCCGAAATAAAATTTTGAAAGCAAACACCAAATCCACAAACCAAGAGCTTCAAATATGGAACATATGGAAAGATTTGGCACCGGCCGGATTTTGGGTTTCAAAACTTCAGATTAAAATGCATTTGGTGATCGAATGTCCAAATGATGAACCATTCAAATCGCAAGTGCTATGACAGAAAAATATGAGCAATCAAGGTAAGTATGCATAGGGCAATCCGGGTAGGTCGGGGACATATAGTCAGAATGGGGAAAAATCGAGGTCATTTGCATTTTGTGTGTGTGTGTGTGCGCCGTGTGTGTGTGTGTGTGTGTGTGAGAGAGAGAGAGAGAGAGAGAGAGAGAGAGAGAGAGAGGAAACCTAGAGTTATCTTCCGCATTTCTGCCTGCTACGACCACCACATTAGCTCTTACTACACCAGATTTGTCATGGTATGATCACTTACCCAGCAAGAATTTTGTGTATATACTACACTACACCAAAAACATCAAATCAAAAGAACATATCAAATCAAAGGTAGGAAATTTGCAAACTGTCAGATCCCATTGGGGGCAGCTACACATGTCAAAATCAAAAACCTTTTCATTAGTAGATCTCAAATATAGAAGCTCTAGAGCCCATGGACCTCCTGCCAGTTTTGGCTGAGATTGGATGTGTCTGATGTAACTTGTTCTCATTTGTGTCGTAGACCAAAGCTTTTGAAATTATGTCTTCTAGTTTCTTTGAATGCAAATTTTGGATTATGTCAACAAAGAGTAACTTGAACCTTGAACTTCATGGAACTGATCTAACTCGTCAAACTTGACAATAGTATCTTTGTAGAAAAGATAAACCATAAGAGAAGAATTGTGCATGTAATAATATGGTATCATGCCTTCAAATTATCCTTCATGTTTTATTGGGTGAAAATTATTTCTAAAATATACTTAATCAACACCCATAACTTGTGTTTTAGGGTAAAGGAAATATTCATCCAACATTTTCATGCCTTGCCTTGCAAATCTAGAATAGTATTTGTATGATGTTAGTCATCTATTGTTTCATGGATATGGTGAACGTTTGTCTGTTTATGCACAAAATGTGTTGACTATATCTTTATTTTGTTTCTGGTTTTCACTTATGTAGTCAAACGGCTTTGGATCCTTCATGAATTTTTTAAATTACCATGCCTTGCAGGATGAGAATTTGATGATGATGGAATTCCATTGGCCCCTTAATTAGCCATGGCAATAATCTTCAATCGATTGTGGCAGCTTGAACCATAAAGTTATTAACTAGCTTTGTGATCACAATTAAAATCAAATTAGCCGATAACAAACTAGACACAATTTGGTTAGTTCATCATAGAGTGTTGAAACCCTACATAATGCAACAAAACCATGATCATTTTGTAAATTAGCATTCTCCTCTACTTGAACATCTAGGATAATTTCATATGGCCTCGATGGTGTAGGATTTTCAAAAACAAACATGTCATCATCAAGAATATCATGTTTTGACAACATGTGTGAAACATTTTACAAGATTATTCTCCTTGACAAAACTTCAGAAAGCAACACCTCTTAGATTTTTTAAAATTTTCAATCGGTGTAAAGTATGGTTGTTTTGCACTTCGATTGAAATCTTCGCAAAAAAATTGAAAGATAAAAAGCAATATCCATCATGTTCAAAGGTCAAACCTTATTATTGACTTTGTGTTGGGTGATCTACCTCTCCAAAACTTTTCCAAATTTGTTGATACTTTTGTTTTGTTTGTAAGAACTACACCTTGTATAGAAACTTTGGCAAAAAACTTAAATAGGGTGGATACCCACAAGCTCCAAAATTCAGGGTAGACCAAATCCGCAACAGGTGATAGTGAGAAAAATATGCTCCTCAAGAAAATTTATGAGAATTTATGTCTTCTTGGAGTTTTTAAAAGAATTCCAATCAGTAATTACTTGAAATGCTATAAGTGTTAGCATAATGTTTTGTAAAATTTTTAGAAAACCAATAGAAAACATAACCTGACTTTGCTATTGCCCTTTTTGGATTCACCCAAACTTTAAAGAGGTTGATAATATTTGCCAATTTCCCAAATTGTGAGTGAATGCCTTTTGGTGAATGCTCTTGGCCACTAAAGCTGGAAGACTAAATTGTGAGTGAATGCCTTTTGGTGAATGCTCTTGGCCACTAAAGCTGGAAGACCTTAAATTTGGGGTACCATTATGTGAAAATATAACATGGCTATGGTGTGGAAGCCACCCAACAGTCTGTGTGTGTGTGTGTGTGTGTGTGTGTGTGTGTGTGTGTGTGTGTGTGAGTGTGACAGAGAGAGTGTGTGTGTGTGTGTGTGTGTGTGTGTGAGAGAGAGAGAGAGAGAGAGAGAGAGAGAGAGTGTGTGTGTGTGTGTGTGTCAGTGTGTGTGTGTATGTGTGTGTGCGTGCGTGCGCGCGTGCGTGTGTGTTCCAGTAACAATATAGCATAAACATTAAAGAATCCTTTCAAATTACAAAAGATGCTAGAAACTATGTCAATGAAAAGGTGGTATAATTCTCATGCATAGCACAGAACAAACTTTATACAAAAATACAAGAGAATCAAGAGCTTGAAGATATATAAGTCCGTCATCTTCAAGCCAGGGAACTTTGAAGACCATAGTTGAGAAGGTAACCCTCACTTGCACCCATGGAAACAACACAACATTTTGTTAGCATTGGCATCGTATGCAAGTGATGCATGGGTATCCCACATGTTATAGATGTCACCCAACTAGATTGCTTTCAAAGATAAATAATAAGAAAGGTCAAGTTAATCATATATTCAGAGATGAAATCATTTACAAGGGGAAAAAACATATGAAGCCCCTTGTGCTTTACAAGCTCTCATGAGATAAGGCCAGAGACGAGTTATATGAGGCATTTTAGCTTCAAAGTGGGCCATATATACCTGTTTCTTGACTTTACAGAGCTTAGCATTAGTGGCCGCTATTTTTTCTAGGTCAGTGACAGTACTCATATGTGCAATCAATCTATACTTTGGAGTCGCATGTAACATAAAAAGATCTTTAGTAAGTAAGTTCTACACCCCCTAAGTCAGAGTCAAAATCCAAATGTAAGGTAATAAGTATGAGTACTAATACCCTAAATCATAGTCCATATAGATGTGCTATTCCATATTTTCTCATATGTTCCAAAAGCCAAGAATGTGTGCCGCCAAGGTCCATATTAGTGACGCAATAAGTAGCCACTTATGGCCAGAAGAAACAACCCATATAGAACCATAATAACCATATACCCCAAACCATCATACCCATATTCAGATCCATAAACGGCCACCTTTAACCATAATCATGTTTCCAACCAGCCATCTCAACCAATATGAGGAATCCTACTAAATTTTTAATATAGAATCACTTAAACGGCAAGAGAGGTAAGCTTGATAACCAACCTAGAGGCTCAACAACAGAAGTACACCGCCATGACAGTTTTTCAAAAATCTTACACCCCAAGTGTATCCGCCCCACCATATAGGGTCATTCACCCGGTATTTTAAGAAGAACACCAATCATTGCCCCCCCCCCCCCCCCCCACCCTCTTTTTTTTTAAAACACATCACAATCACTACAATATCTATCCAATAAATGAAATAGAATACCACCTTCCAATACTTTATTTACATGCCTATGACAAACCACATACAGCCTCATGAGCAGCCATATTTACCATATTCCACAACTAATCATAACCATAAACATATTCGAACGTCATCCATCCTTACCAACCATTCATTCGGCCCATTAAGCCATTTTGCCCAAGATCAATAACCATCGGCATGGATCATATCTGCACCAGAATTGTCAGCTCAGTACCCAACCCAGAAGTACATGCACCATAGTATAACCGCACGGTAGCCATACCAGAACAAATAAGTCGCTATCTTACACCCCACAAGTGGGTTAACCCCACTATATAGGGTCATACATTATATATTTAAGAAAAACTTCTATCCTTATACCCCCCTTTTTTTTAAAAAAAACTTCCAAGGTCATTATACAGTGTTTGAAAGAAGATAAAACCTTTCAATGTTTTTTTACATGCTTATGACAAACCGTAGAAATGTATTGACGAACATCCCTAAAATCGGAAGGAAGTAATAACCCAAAGCTGAAGACACCGCAAGGGTGCTCATACACATGATATGACATGTAAAAGCAATTCCTAACTCACAAGGTGAGTAAAAAACAACCAGTGTAGAAAATACAAAACGGTTTGGCATAAGTTGCCATTCAAGTACCTCTATCGGCATGTGCATGAGGAATACCAACAAGTGAATCACAACCCATCAAATAGTTTGGACATTAGTCCATTTTAATGCCAAAGGTCACCTGAGATTGAGTCAGAGCGGCCAGCTCCACAATGGTGTGCTTATCCTTGCTCTTTGCCATAGATTCAACACTACCCCTTTGCAGGTAAATCCATACACAATCCTAATGTACAGACTACTACACCCAAGTAGAGAGAGGGGGGGGGGGGGGGGGGGAGAGAGAGAGAGAGAGAGAGAGAGAGAGAGAGAGATAGAGAGAGAGAGAGAGAGAGAGAGAGAGCACTTAGTGGTGCAATAGCACAGACCAGTCAAGAGGGAGCCACCGTGAGGTTAAGCAAAAAATGGTAGGGTTTTCAGGTCCAGGAAACCCGCCAAATTATCATGACCCCTTTTACCTACAAGGGTTAGGTACCATTAAGGTACCACCCTCTAGTATCCTTTTATATTTATTCATTGAATTCAAGCCATTATTCACCCAAGGTTTCCAAACCTAGCGAGTTATACCAAGAATATAGCAAGGCAATGCATCCACCCCACTTAACCCAATTAACAACCAAGGGTTAGTTACCATTAAGATACCACTTACTTAAAAAAATTACCTAGTGAATTCAAGGCGGTTTTACACCAAGGGCACCCCCGGCCAACAGTCCCAGCAAAATATACCAAGGAAATAGCAACATGCAAGAACTAGCCATGTGTGTGTGTGTGTGTGTGTGTGTGTGTGTGTGTGTGTGTGTGTGAGAGAGAGAGAGAGAGAGAGAGAGAGAGAGAGAGAGAGAGAGAGAGAGAGAGAGAGAGAGAGAGAATAGAATAGATTGCACCAACCTGCAAAGGCCTTGAGTGAGGAAGATGCTGAAGCAAAAAATTCATGAGGCTCCAATGTGCTTCAGTTCACACTACACATGTAGAAAATGGGTTTGGTCAATGTTTCCTCTCCTACCTTGCAAGTGAACCTTACACCAATCCTTTTTCATTAAAATTTAGCATTGGTGCACCTTCCCACTCCTTCAAGAAAAGAGATATGAGCTTTGATAACATTGTGGGACTAATGGGAATACAACATGCTTCTTCTCCTCCCAACCTTCTTCTATTATAGATTCCCTTTGGCCCTATTTTTAGAGACCCTATTCATAACATGCTAGTGACCTTGCCTAGGACCTTGTCCCAACCTTCCTACTCTTGTACTACCATGCATAAAAAAAACTAGTCGGGCAATATTGAAGCTCTACAATTTCATCCTCAATAAGATCTCTACATACTAAATTGAATCTCAATATATTTTGTGCTTTCTTTCTACTATTGAATTTTTAAGTGTGTATGGCATGCTATTGGGCACCCCTTGGTAAGGGTGGCAAGAGCCTTGCATCACTAGAAAACTAGTGAGCTGGTTGTAGACTAGAGAAAGAAGAGAGCGGTAGTGCTAGCCAATTTAGTAGGGTTTTCAAGAACTATCAGACATTTAAGAAGTCTTTTCTACTAAATCTACAAAACAAGTAGTGAGCATTGAATATAAATTTAAATCAATAGCTTCTCAAGGATCAACAACATAGATTTTTGCTTATTTCACATAGGGTCAAGAAGAGGTAATTGCTAATGAGACAAACATAATTAACCAAAAATCACAAGAAGAACCATATGAATTGGAAGAAGTTGAGTTGGGAGTTGTTGAAAACTCACAGATTGTGGAGATCAGTAAAAAGATGCCAAAATAATTCAAAAAAAAAATGATCAATTTATATAAGTAATGCAAGGATACGTTTGCATGGCATCATACTAATATGAGTGGACTAGACCTTGTTGTGTATTAGCACAAGATCCCCTTGAAGATTGATGTTAGGCCCATTAGGATATAGAGAACCCCTCAATTATTCTATCAAAGCCAAGGAGTAGATCAAAGGCTCATTGGGATCTAGAGCACACCTGAATTTTGCTATCAGAGTTAAGGACAAATTGACAGCGGGATTCATTGTTGAGGTGAAAAGATATGATGTTTTTTTCCTAATATAGTGGAACTCCTAGAGGAATGGTAGGATCAATTTGATATGGGGACTTCTACTTGAGAGTTTTGTGGAAACAAGAGTACTGACACAAGTAGCCAAATAACACTAAGAGAGAGTTCATCATCAGCCTATCCCTACCTTGTCCCACCTCATCCACACCTATACCCCAAGAAAAGAAACCTAATAACTCTCTAGCATTTTTGGAAGCCTTGATCCATGCATCCTTCCTATGAGACCCTTGCTAGAAATACAACCTTTTTTGTGGCAAGAAGTAGCCAGTGCAATCTTGGTTATGGAGTATTGTAGCAGGGACCATGGCTTACACCAAGAGTTCTTGAATCATATCCCTAGAAGAAACTCAAAATTTGTTCCCATCCACAAGATGTCACGTCAAGATGACAATTCCACAAAGGAATGCCAGAAATTTATGGACATCTTGGCCATAGTAGAGGGCGTGAGCATAGCCACACCCAAAAAAAACAAAAATGGGGGTAACAACTTCTTTGAAAATCGTGAATGGTCCTTCAGTTGGCTAATGACCTCCTTGAGAATCCTATGGGTTTGCTAGAAAATGTCAGTGTAGCTACTTGTGGGGAGTAATATGTACATACCGTTTCCATTGTAGATTTTGGGTGAGATCCTAAATACCATGTCATCTTAGGGAAACCTTCTATGAGACAAGGTCATGGTGGTGCAAGATTGGGGATATGGATACATCTACCTTGACAAGAGGATGTTAACTAGAATAAACCTCACCACCCATGATTATAGAGATACATGCATAGCAAAGGTGGATTTTGAATCTCAACATCATTGCCAAAAACATAAGAGATTGATGCCTATGAGGGGGAGGATAACTTTTCTTGTTTCAAGAAGAAGACACCTATATTCTAGCAATCCAAGTGGTAAAAATGGATGTTATGATCCTTAGGGAGAATATTTACATCTATCAAAAATTTCTTGACAACAAGTTAGTCAGCCAAGATTGGATGCATATCTTAGCCATGATAGATACTTATGCCCTAGAGCCCCAAACCAAATTTTTCAACGAGGATGGATATGAAATACTTCCCATACAAATGGCATCCTTTATTGAGGACTCGTTTGAGTTTTAAATGGAAATGTTAGGGTTTAAACCTACTTCCATCCTATGTCTATGTGAACAACCCCTTTTGGTGCTACTTTCACACACACTTTAGTGGAAACATGCCTACACCTAGCGTGCCACATGGAGTAGACACTTTTCCTAAATCTCTGCATGCACATTCCACCTAGACACCTATGTGGATGCATTGGCATCTGCCACCTCCATTGCTTGCATGTATTACTCCATCTATAAATGGAGAAGCATTGTACAAATAATAAGCTCATCAACCTATGTGTCAACTTAATGTTCTAATTATGAATGCAATTAATCATTATCTGCCATAATTCTAGCCTTACAAGTGGTATCAAAGTGATTGTGAGGCTCAAAATAATCAATAGTATTTTATTGTAAATATTCTCTCCCTATATTGATTAGGGAAAGAAAAGAGTAAGGGTGGCCTACATCCCAGCAACCTCCCACTTGAAGGTCCATTTTGAGGTAGTTTGCTCACTACTTGCCTATATGGTTATGCGCTTTACGCTCGATTGAGATGTTTGTCCTAGATCGCATGCTTGTTGCAGATAATAGATTATGGAGTTGTTCTATGCATCCATAAGCATTGGCTTTGATGCATTTGATCATGGGTTTCATGATTGTGTAGTGGTCGAGTTATCTTCCACCTTGCTGCCAATTTGGTATGGTTTATGGTAGAGATTGTACTTGAGATTTTTCTTAGTTTATAGGGAAACTTTAACAATTTTCTCATAGGATTTTGTGCCCATAGATTTGGTTTCTTGGCATCCAGTTAACGTACATGTGTGACGGTTTAGAGTCGATAGTGATGACTCATGAGAGACAGCAGTCTTGTAGTTGCCAACATAAGTGTTGTTGGCCATGTGGTCACACAAGGCACATTAAGCGCCATTGTTTTAGATGTATGAAGCAGCAGTAGAGATCTATGTGTGGTGCAAATGAAGTTTTGACACATGCTAAAGTGGTGGATTCATATGCCAGTGATAATGATATCACATTTAATGCTTTTAGCATTCCTCCTGATTACATGTCTTTGAGAGGTGACACTTCTTCACGTTGGTTGCTAGATGAGGATGCAGTCTTCCACATTACACCACATCATGGAACCTTCTCTAGTGGGAGCTTTGGTTGTGGCACTTGACCAATGGTTGAGCATTTGACATTGCAAGTGCAGGAGATGTTTGTTTGTCATTGTTGAGTGGTTCATCATATACTCTAGAACATGTGCACTATGTTCCTCATCTGAGATAGTGTTTGATCTCAGTGAGACAATTAGAAAATTATGGGTGTCAGACACTGCTTAGGGGACAGTCTTTCCATATGCATTGTGGTTCATTAGTGATTTTCATGTGAAAATTAGTGGTGTGCTCTGATACTATGTGAAAATATATAATGAGCTCTGATACTATGTGAAAATATGAGGGGTGGAGGAGAGAGGGATCTTCGTGCCAATATATATGTGAGAGAGGGAGGAGATGGACACAACTCAAATATGTGAGATACAACAATATAATGTAATTCAATGTTGTATTAATCATAGAACTACCATGGGATACAATCTGAGTACTTAACGTACACAAATAGGTACTTTAAGGTATTGTTTACTGTTTACAAAAGGTACTTTGGAGTACCTTGATAGGTATTGTGAAAGTACCTATGATACACAGTACAGGTACTTCTAAGAGACTCAATGGATGATCACCAAACCCAAGATGGAGGTTAAAATCACAAGTACAATGAGCGTATTTTCCAGCTAACAAACAACAGTCTATATAAAATGAACTAATGCCTCACAATGTCTCTCACTATGTTCTCACTTCTTCTTCCAAATGTTAAGGTGTGATTGTGCTTCCCAGTAGCTTCACTTCACCACCTTGCTAAGTTCACTACCTAAGATGCAGTGGCAAACCTAGTCTAGCCCAATATCATCTTGGAACTAGGTACCAATACTAGGCTCTAAGCTCTAGGGTACTCCTAGGTACAACTGTGTACAAAGGGACAAGTGAAGCCTTCTCTGTTGCACTATTTATAGCTTTTGTAGATGACTCCTCCGAGTGACTTTTGTGGATTCCTTTGGTTAGTAGATCCTCCATGATGAGGGGACCATTCCTTCTTTACACTTCATCAAGAGATCATGGCTAAATCTGATCTTGGTAGGTCACTCCCAAATTGGTATGTTAGCTCTTGTGTGCAATCTGTAGCTTTCCAGACAGCCAACTTGGTGCCTTTCCCATAAATGGTAGGAGTGGAATTAGGATCTGAAATTGGACTACAATATGGTTAGAGGGTCTCTTTGTATTTATCCATGAGATCACTGATGAAGGTGCCTGATATTGCTCCTACAAATCTTTTTGCAGACCTCCTGAAATTACTCCTGACTTTTAGGTATGTTTGGTACTTTTCCTATCGGACTGCTTGGTAGTTACTATAGAGGTAAAATCCATGACCATGGGCATGTATCCTCATGCCATAACATCATGCTTGAGTCCACGTTGACTCACTTCCATCATGCCTTTATCCTTAGCCCTTGTTCACACATGTAGTAGAGATTATGTGAACTTGCATATTTCAACACCTTCCCTCAAGTTCAACAACATCTCTGTGAAGTATGTGTTGTAGTAGAGATGATATGAACTTGTATATTTCAACACCTTCCCTCAAGCTCAACAACATCTCTTTGAAGTATGCAAGATGGGGCAGATTTTCAACACCTTCCCTCAACTCCTGCAACATCTTTGACTATTCCTAAAATTAAACATCACAAAGTTATGATGAAAGGCTTCTTCTCTTTGATGAGCCTTTCCTTGACACAATGATGGGATTTCCCTTTGTCTATAAGCTCCATAATGCTAGCTGCTACTTCCATGCTTTAAATGAGGTGAACTCTTTTCCGAGAGTTTCTCTTGTTAACCTCCAACGTTGACTCGCTGAGAGGTTTGCCTCGTCTCTTCCTATGAGACTTCTTCAAGCTTCCATGTACTTCCTTTGAGAGTCCTTTTAGTCCTTATGGATCTCTCTAAGCTTGTTTGATGGGTTCCATTCTCCACCATAGCTTCTTTGCCTCCTTTTGTTTTAGATCAGATGGACATCCAATCTTCCATCTCCAACTTGCCTCTTAGTAGCCTTCATGCAAGCACTTCCATTGTTTGCATATCATACCTGTAGAAACACATCATTGTGGTTGCTTTTTCTCTTTCTCAAGCTGGTTTTGAGAAAGGTATAAGTGGAATCCTCTTGCCACACTTCATGGTAGAAAGAGAGGCTAATATTTCCTTGACTTTGTCTGCAAAAAATGTTGTAATCTCCATGTCCTTTGAAGAGTTGTCCTTGCCTCTTCCATGGCTGGTCCTTTCCCTGATTTGAAACCTTCATGTAGCTTTTATTCAACTTGATTGTCTCCTCTTTGAAGACTATTGATTGTGCACATTGAGAACCTTCAATTCCATGCACATAGGTGGTTCATTTCCCTACAGCTCAGCTTGCCTCTTCCTTCACAGGATTGTTGCAGTTGTCTTGTCGTCCTTGATCCTTAATGTTGGTGTATGGATTACCTTGTCCTCCATGATTTATCCAAAAACATAGGTTATTCCTTTGTGAGCTCCTCCTTTGGCTCCTTCTAAGGCTGGCTTGTCTTCATTGGTAGTATATTTGGCTTCTCACAAACAATGTGATGAAGGGGGATTTTTGCACACACTCAACCTCTCTCCCTCCTTTGGCTCCTTCCAAGGCTGGCTTGTCTTCATTGGTAGTATATTTGGCTTCTCACAAACAATGTGATGAAGGGGGATTTTTGCACACACTCAACCTCTCTCTACCTAAGTACTACAACCTGCTCTGATACCATGTGAAAATATATAATGAGCTATAATACCATGTGAAAATATGAAGGCTGGAAGAGAGAGGGATCTTTGTGCCAAGATATATGTGAGAGAGGGAGGAGATGGACACAACTCAAATATGAGAGATACAATGATATAATGTAATGCATGTTGTATTAATCATAGAACTACCATGCAATACAATCTAAGTACTTAATGTACACAAACAGGTACTTTAAGGTTCTGTTTATTACTGTCTGCAAAAGGTACTCTGGAGTACCTTGATGATAGATACTGTGAAAGTACCTAGGATACACAATACAGGTACTTCTGAGAGACTCAATGGCTGATCCCCAAATCCAAGATGGAGGTTAAAACCCCAAGTACAATGAGTGTGTTTGCCCAACTTACAACACTCTATTCAAAATGATCTAATGCCTCACAATGTCTGTCACTTTGTTCTCACTTCTTCTTCCCAATGTAAGGTGTGAGTGTGCTTCCCAGTAGCATCACTTCACCACCTTGCTAAGCTCACTACTAAGATGTAGTGGCATATCTGCTCTAGCCCAATATCATCTTGGAACTAGGCACCAATATTCAGCTCTAGGCTCTAAAGTACTCCTAGGTTCAACTGTGTACAAAGGGACAAGTGCAGCCTTCTCTGCTGCACTATTTATAGATGTTGTAGATTTCTCCTCAAAGTGACTCTCAAGGATTCCTTTGGTAGTTAGACCCTCCATGATGAGAGGAACATTCCTTCTTTACAGTTCATCAAGATATCATGGTTGTATCTCTTGGTAGGTCACTCCCAAATTGGTATGTTAGCTCTTGTGTGCAGTCTGTAGCTCTGCAAGAAGCCAACTTGGCCCCTTTACCAAAAGTAGTAAGAGTGGAATTAGGATAAAACCTCCAACCAGATTGTAGTCCATATTGAGTACAGCAACGTCTCTTAGTATTGCTCCATGCGATCACTGATGTAGGTGGTTGATAATGCTCCTAAAAATCTGTGTGCAGACCTCCTGAAATTACTCCTGACTTTGAGGTACTCTTGCTCCATCCACACACCTCACACTCCTTCCCCTTCTTGCGCATACTACACCGCACACACATTCCACACTGCACGACACTCTTCACTGTGGAGGTAATCTAGGTTGACATCAGTAGGGATCCTCACGTCGAATAGTAGCTAAGGTAAACCATTTTAAGTAAAGGTAGCATTCTCACCTGCATCCATATAAACAAGACAACAGAACCATTAGCTTTTAATTTGTCACATTTCAAGTGTCAAAGAACCTATCAATTGTTATCCTTGTCCTACTTAATTTTTTAAAACTTAAACTCTTATCCAAAAAAGTTTTATTTATAACTATATTTAAAGCATTACACAATGCCTATTTGGAAGTGTCATCAAAATCCACGGTAGGCAATCCATGACATGTCGCCAGCAAAAAAAATATAACCATTGAGTAGGACCAAAATGGCCAATAATCTATAAACCTCCATAGTAGTCAGGTCAAGCTTAGACTCAATTAAAGAGGAAAAATATTCTACATCAGCAAATCAATCACGCATTTTCAAGAACAGTAGCTAGTGTTGGTCATTCAAACTCATAATACGGTTAAAAAAATTCGAAACATACCCCCAAAAAATGTTATCAATTTTCAGTCTATGAGAACAAAAACAACAGATGTACCCGAGCCTAAACATGCATAAAGTATCCAGGGAAAGTTGATCAACAACCTCATTGGGCTTGTTGAGATAGGTCTAGAAGCACATGTCTCTACTGTAACTCTTGTTCTCGTTTATTCTCCCACATTAAATGATCAATTTAATATGAGAAAATCATTTGGGTTAGCTAGATATTAGATTTCATAACATTATCTCTCCCTTGAAATCATAGTCGTCCTCGACTATGAGGTAGAGAAGATAAAGCCTAGTCATTAGTCCATGTTTCTTAGCGGCCTTTCTCCCTATGACATCATTCCAAAATGGATGACTAATCCATTTGGTGCTCGGGAGACTTAGCTGTCGCAAGCATGTCTGCTCTTTAGTCTAGATCATACTTTTAAAGTAGAGTGACAAGTTCTACTTGGTGTTTGGGAGTCACCACAAACATGATCCTAAGCATGCATACTTCTTAAATTTTGTGCACAATAAAAGAAAGAGATGAGTCTTATAAGATAAAATCATTGTTCATTTAAAATACATTTTCATTTGCTTACTCTAGTGTAGCATTGTAAGCATTGACAAAGTTCATATTATCCTTAAGCTAGGTTCCTTGCATCCATCTAGCATCTTTAAAAAGATAGACTTTCTTCAACTTAATAAGATATCGCCGGATAATCTTACCGTTTCTTAATACCTTGTCTTCATGTCGTAGGATGGACCGAGATTGATTTTTGGACCGAGACCGAGTACTTCTTGATCTTTGATTTTTGGAGGGTTTGCAACTATTTCTTCTTTTGGTGGCGCTCCTTTGTAAGGCTTAAGTAATCTTTCATGAAAAACATTGTGCATGAGCCAATGGCTGGTCAACTTTAATTGAGAATCCATCTCATTGATTGGCTTAAGAATTTAAAAAGGACTATAGTATCTTTTTGATAGTTTAGCATAATACTCTTGGTGTCCCGTAGGATTCTTGCCCGTAGTATGCATTAGATGAGCCTTGAGAAACTTTTGCAAGACCCAATCATTTTCCTTAAAGGCTAAGGCTCTTTTGTGCTCATTAGCAACAGAGAGCCTAGCCAATCACATGCATAATGCATTTCAAGCAACATGGGTAACATTAGGACACGCGTCCTCCTTACCTCGTTTGGAGAGAGAACTTGAAAATATATAGATATTTTTTTGAATTGAACTAGAAGCTCATTGGACCCTCTTTAGCCAAGCCAAGAGGATTCAAGCACACCATGTGGCTAAGCATAGGGAGAGCTTGACATGTGTCCATGTGCCCTTGAAAAGGGGGGTGCCCTTTGGGTGAGTGGAAGGTTAAGTCAAAGATTCCCCTAACTTTGTGGCTTTCCCCTCCTTTATAGGGTCTCTTTTTACTCAAGCACCTTACACCCCATGCATGGGAATCTTCTCAAGCACCTTCCTCATCAGCCTTTCAAGCACCTTAGTTAGCAAGCACGAGAAGCACCTAAAGCACCTTACTCATCAAGCATGATAAGCACCTCAAGCACCTTAGTTAGCAAGCACGACAAGCACCTCAAGCTTGGGCTAGGTTTCCACCTCAAGCACAACCCTAGCTTGCCCAAGGTCTAAGGACTTTTAACACTAACCTTTGGAGTTCTTTAATGAATTTAACCCTAAGGTCTTTTAAGCTCCATTAGATGCACGTTTCTCTTTGATAGACTACCTCCTTTTGGACCCCTATTGAGATGTAACCATCTCTCATCTTGGTCCCTTGCTGAGGTAAATATAGAAGCACTTATTGCACATTGCTCTTTGGTAGGCCGTCTTCTTTTGGACCCCTACTGAGATGTAGCCATCTCTCCTCTTGGTCCCCTGCTGAGAAAAGTTTAGAAGAACTTATTACACATTTCTCTTTGGTAAACAATCTCCTTTTGGACCCCTATTGAGATGCAACCATCTTTCCTTTTGGTCCCCTATTGAGATAGGTCTAGAAGCACACGTCTCTATTGTAACTCTTGTTCCCGTTTATTCTCCCACATTAAATGATCAGTTTGATATGAGAAAATAATTTGGATTAGCTAGATATTAGATTTTATGACACCTTCAATTACCAGAGCTAGTGGATTTGATGCATCTGAGAGTATCTTTATTGTGTGTGCCATGAAGGTAGAGAAGTATAAAGATCTAGAGATACAATTCATTTAACGGGATCATGTGAAATTGCATCCATTCGATGGTAAAGATAAGAAATTAATTAAATTTTGTAAGATGTACCAACCTTGTTTCCATGGTGTGGGTACCATTCACTACTATCTAGAATGGGGAGTGGAAATGGGCATGAATTTCCATTCCAAGCACAAAATGGGGATTCATAACATGAAGTTTGGAGTGTGAACAAGGAATTGATGCCTGTAAATGGCCATTCTATGTAGTTATGGTGTTATTGAATTCAATTATTGGGTGCTTGTCAATAAAGGCTAGGGGTCAAAGAGGTCACAATTCCACCAAACTAGGATGCAAATGTGATGTTTAGGTCAAGTTAATGTGATCCCATGAAGTTACATTTCCATTAAACCTTTACAATTGTATGTCACCAGTTTCAAGGTTATCTCAAGTACGTTATAATCATGATGCAACAATTTCAAGCCCTGTACCTCACAAAAGAACCATAAGAAGGGCTAGAATCTATATAAAGTGATGATACAGATCGTTGAAATACGTTCACTTTTAGATGCTATCCCCTTTTTATGTTGGGGGGGAAAAAAGAAACATGCAAGTATCCTTGCATTGAGGAGTTTGCATAGTCCTCCCCAATTTTTATAATACGAGAGAACATGCCATTCCCACGGAAGCGTGCAATTTCCAGTGTGCTCGTTTCACTACGTTCTTAGTAATGAGTAAAGAATATATAGTATTTGTGACGTACCTTCTATTTCAATATTCATTTGTCGATTGTCCTAGCCAACACGATGATGTCAACTAAAGCTTCCTTTTCGAAGAGTCTACTTCCTTTTCGAAGAGTCTACTTGTCTTTTCTTCTTCCATGGACCGCACCATTTGTCTCATAAAGAGTCTGCCACAGCCATGTTGAGAATATCCTGCAATCAACACATTCCAAGTGATGACATTCCAGACAAAAAACTTCTCATGCTTTCATGCGGATACCAGATTTGGCATACAAACTTAAAAAATGTGTTCCCTAAAAATTGATAGAGCTCTGTTTGTCCTGTTGAATTAGTTCCGATAGCTCATTGCTTTTGACGCTCTTTTTGTCCATGCTTGAAATTTGGGATACGTATCAACCATAGCCTTTACCAATCACATCTTTTTGCACAGCCAACAATCTTGTCATGAATTCTCTCCTACATGTGAGTGTCTTGCATTAGGCCAGAGGTTTTCATGGTGCAAGCATAGGTGATTGCATTAGGAGAAAGGCCTTCCCTTCACATCTGGTTAAAACCACCCAAAGCTTCCTTGCCATAGCCATGTTGGACGTATCCTGCAAGCAATACATGTTGAGTGATAAAAGTCTAGAGAGAATCAACCAAAGTGCCACAAAGCATGTCATTTTGCATATGGAAACATGCCTTCTCTTCGTATCCGATGTGCATCTTTTTCACAACCATGTTGAGCATATCAGCCATGACATTCAGGACAAGAAGCCCATCGAGGGAGAACTTGTGCTTTTGTGAGGGTACCATATTTGGTATACATAATCACTAATGTGCTTCATAAATCTGTGTCTTTTTTAAGTAACGCAATGTTGAGGAGCTCACTGTTTATCCTCCTAATCTGCCACAAATCCTTCCTTTGAGCACTCGCATTTTTTGCAATCAACACACTCCAAAAATGACACAAGAAATTTTTTTGATGAGCTGCCCTTGTGTTACATCAAAGAAAGAGTTCAAAGCTTCCTTGGTAAGATTGAGCCGGGCATCAAACTTCTATAAGAGCACTCCAAGAGCTTTTGCCTAGCGAGAAACCATCAAGACAAAAATAAAGGTGACCAAATTTGGAAAGATATACTTGCTTTGCATGTGCTAAAAATAGCCTAGAGCTTTTTGGCCCTGCTCTTGTCACGTGTATCCTGCAATCAGTGCATTCAAAAAGGAGACATTCCAAACAAGAAGCTCCTCAAGCACTTTTTGTGCTTTCCCAAGCGCACCCCATCTGGCATACATATCAACCAAGGCATTTCCAATCACGACATCTTTTTCCAAAAATAGCCCCTGACTACCAATATCAGCTTGAATTTTGTGTCCATATCAGTATCTTGCATAGAGCTAGTGGCCTTCAAGCTATATGCGTACGTGATTGCATTTGTTGGAAACAGGCTAGAGCTTTCTCTTGTGGAAAATCTTGCAATTAGTGCATTCCAAGATTCCACACTCCGGCAACAAGCTAAAAACAGCTTAGAGCTTTCTGGCCTGCTTCTATTGCATTCCAATGCTTAGCATCCGCGCCGCTGAAAATAGTCTAGAAATTTCTGGTGCTACTCTTCTTGTGGACATCCCACAATCAATGCATCCCAAGAGACAACATTCTGGATAGGAAGCTCCTCAAGCACTTTTCAAGCACACCACGTTTGGCATGCATCTCAACCAAGACATTGCCAAGCACGACATCTTTTTTCAACATCCTCTAGAGCTGAGTTGTTGTTGCGCACATCCCGCAGTCAGTGTCGGGTAGGGAGTAGCTCAGGTGATTGCATCTAGAGAGAGGCCCTCGCTTTGCATACATATCGACCAAGACAATGCCAAGCACGACATCTCTTTTCAACAACCTCTTGCTAACAATATAATTGTGAATTTTTGTGCCCATATCAACATCTTGCATAGAGCCACATGCCTTCCAAATGCATGCGTAGGGGATTGCATATGGGAAGAGGCCCTCACTTTGCATACATATCGATCAAGACAGTGCCAAGCACAACATCTTTCTCCAATGGCTTATGACCAATAATCTCATCGTGAATTCTCACATCAACGTGATGGTCTTGGGTAAAGCCACGGGCTACCAGGTACAAGCATAGGTGAATGTATACGAAGAAAGGTATTTTGCAAGGCCACATGCCTTTAAGGTGCAAGCATAGATGATTGAATCTAGAAAAATTCCTCGCATACCCGTCTGTAAGAGCATTCCAAGAGACTTTGAGTAGCGAGAAACCTTCACTTTGCATCTGCTTAAAATAGTGGGAGAGGATGTTCATCAAGAAGTTTTTGGGTTTTATATGATTGCCATCCATGTCGATCATTGAAGCACTGCCAAGTGTAGCATCTTTTTTCGATGGCTTGCGACCAACAATCTCATCGTGAATTCTCACACCCATGTGAAGGTTTTGCAAAAGGCCTCGGAGGGTTCACTGTTCAGTACCCCCCTATATAACGTGCATTCGTGGGGTATTAAAAAAACCCCTCTTTTAAGATGACAAAATGAATAAAATGACCCCTTATTTTAGGATTTTTTTTCAAAATTGAAAAAAGAACCCTTATTTTAATGTATCTCTGTTAAATTGCCTAAATTTTTTGCATTTTAAAACCCCTCCTTTCAAACTCACGTTATACATTAACATGATTGCATAGTGCACCCCCCGAGCATAAGGCCACGAGCCTTCCAGGTGCAAGCATAGGTGAATGCCTTTGGAGAAATTTATTGTGCAACGCCACAGGCCCTTAAGATACTGCACGCAGCTACCAGTGGGCTGGGTTGCATTCCTGCCTTGGCTTTAGGAAGCAACAGACTCGCTATATAAACATTCTTGCGTCGTCGATAAAAGAGTTGGTATGTCTTGATATTGCCATTGAAAAGGCCACAACACGTGGAGCAAGGAGAAGCGAGATTTTTTGAACGGAGTTGTATGCTAACGAAGTAACAAGTTTTTCCGGCCGTTATCTTCGTCAGTTAGGGAAGGCAAGTCCTTTCTTCTTTTTGTTTTGTTTTGTGTGTGTGTGTGTGTTTGGGGGGGGGGGGGGGGGGGGGGGGGGGGGGGGGGGGGGGCGCTAACACGTAGAACTTAATGGCACACCATGGTAGACATAAAGTGGCCAACAACGTATGGGGTCCAAAACAAAGCCACCTTAAAATTAAATTGAAAAATATTATCAAATTATATGAGAATTATAATTGGGATGCTATTGGGAATGGCAAGAGCTTGATATGATCTATCTTATAACATCAATTTGATTGAAAACTGTTAATTTTATAATAAAATTCATATCATTCAAATTGAACGTCTCTCTATTGGCCCCCATCATCCATGTTTGTTTTAAGTAGCCCGTGTACCCTAGGGCCCTCTGGTTAGTAGGTACTAAGATGATATGCGCGATTCTCTTTCACTGTCAAACCTCCATGCGCCTCGCCGCCTACCTACTTCTCCTGTTTCTGCGTAGCCGTGTTGGCCTCGTGCTGACGATCGGTCACGATCCTCCCTATTGAATTATTTATTTAAACATACGACATACAACACCCATCTGTCGCTTCATTGCTGGAAAAGAGATCTTGCGGAAGCTGTGGGGTGCGCGAGCGTGTAAGTATGGACTCTGGGGCAGTGTGTGTGTGTTTGAGCGGGGGGTGGGGGGCAGTTCAAAAAAAATTGATAACCTGCAGCAGCTGCAGGCTGCAGCTTCACGCAGCTTTCACTCACTCTATCTAATGATTCTACTTCACGGTTCCCGAATTCGGATTATGCATGCGTGACCGTGCGTCATGCATGGAGAGAGAGAGAGAGAGAGAGAGAGAGCCCATAGGCACTTCTCTCAGGCCGGAGGGAACGACGAAGGAGAAGAAGAGAGAGAGAGAGAGACCATTTGCTTGTTCCCTAATTTTGCGGTCCGTTGTCCAGTTGTCAGGAAGGGGTGGAGCAATATGCTTCATTGCTTTATGAAGCCCGCGGCTCGGGGACCGGGGGGGGCCTGTGGTCCTTTTCCCTTGGATCCACCAATTTCCTTCACCTCATCTCATTTCCAAACCATTATTAGCCTGAAGTACCTCCTCTTCCATAGACCGAACCCTAAACTTTTTATTAGCCTTTGACCTTGGTGTGCAAAAACTTATGTACCTTTCCTGGTGTAGGGAAAGTTCCTTTACTTGCTTTTAAGTTTTTCCCACGATCACTTTGATCGCATGATGGCGATGTTCGGGGAGCTAGGAGCCAACCTTTTCCGGTTGTGAAGGTCTAAGGGATGGGCGCCAATAATTGGTTTCTGACCACAAAGCTCCTCTTGAAGCAACGCACAAAAACAGCCCTTCTTGCAATACAAGTACAGTCGGGCCAAATTGCACATGTAATATATATTTCGGTGCATGCTTGGGTGTCATACAATTATTGGCAATGATTGGCTTGCATATTATGGCAGTTGATGTGTGTGACATTTGGCAATTGTGGGAAAAAATTACAGGATTTAATGTACACTAGACTGGCAATCAGTTTCTCCTACTCCCCGATCCTAGACCTGGATGGAGGTGCTTTGAAGCTCGTAGAGGAGTCCTAACATTAAAAGGTTGCAAGACCCTTCCAAGATAGCTTTACCTTCATAGACAAGAGCTAGAAAAAATGCTATTCTTTTTTAAAATTGAAAAAATAGTTGTATGCCTTTCCAATTTGTGTCGAATGAAAAGGGGAGTATTATTAAAGCCTTTTGAATAAAAAGAAAAGTAGTCACCCATCAAATTTGAGAGCAGATTCCCACCTTGTTTTGATGGCAACCCTCAATACAACTCAATCTCATATGCATGTGTTATGGTGCATGTTCTTTGGTGTGCATCATGAAGGTCCATCAACGGAAACAAGGGTGAGGAAACTAGCAAGTCCCATAAAATATTCAAATACCTCTCATTCTCCAACTCCAAAGAAAGCATTTCGACCATTTCAATTTGAGAAACAACAAGATTTTGTAGTTCAAAAAATGTAACTGAAGAAATTCTTTGCAAATCACTAATTTGTACATCAGGGACCTACATTGTGTAACTTTGTAATTCAAAGACCTAAAATTCAAGATCCTTATCTAACCATTTGAATATTGCATAAACAATCTTGGAGCCTTCAAGATTCCAAAAGCAACATTTCCATCATAAAAAACATCCTCTTGATTACTCTTGATGACATACATTGATGATCCTTTAGGAGTTTGACTTTACCTCTCTCTACCAAAACGGGCGCATGGATAAATTTTTGCAAAGAAACTCCAAAGTTGGCTGAGGTTTGACAATTAGAATGCCCTCTTCAAGCTCTATCTACTTATGTATAGTCACATTATAGGTGAATCAAAAAAGAATCTTCTAAAATATGAGGAATCTCATGGCGTGCTATACATAAGTAGATAGAGCTTGAAGAGGGCATTCTAATTGTCAAACCTCCGCCAACTTCGGAGTTTGTTTGCAAAAATTTATCCATGCGTCCGTTTTGGTAGAGAGAGGTAAAGTCAAACTGCTTAAAGGGCCCCTTTGTGAGTCCAAATTTCACCTAATGATCCTTATCAAGACACATCAAAAACTGGCCAAATATTCATCTTCATCATCGGCATAGAACATATCTTTCAGATCATGCTTCAAAGAAAACTTCTTTAAACAAGCATCACATAAAAGATTCAGAAGAACAAAAGAGCCTATCCCCTTGGTTGCATGGAGAATGTTGGCTATTTGCAAAGCTATGAGTCTCTTTGATGTAAGGTTTGGGGGTAGTTGGCAATCCTCTTGGCTCTCTTGGCTCTTGATTTGCTCATCACTTGCTCCTTCCATAGTCATCTTTTGGATTTCTTCTAGTCTAATTTAAACAACATCTCCTTGCTACAAGACCTTTGTTTCACCACATGAATATGCATATGTTGTGCTTGACATCTATCATAAAATCTAATATCTAACTAACCCAAATGATTTTCTCACACTACAAGGGATCACTTGGTTACCGACGCCATTTTTCCGACGTTAATGGCCGGCGCCGGTATAAGCGTTGATAAAGATGGAGGGAGAAATTACTCAATTTAAAATTCAAATTCTAAATTCCGTCGCATATACCGATGCCTATACCGACGCTCATACCAACATCTATACCGACACCAATACCAACGCATATACCGATGTCAACGTTTTCTTTTATCGATGCATGTACCGATGTGTATACTGACGTCTATATCAGCACCTATATAGACCTCTGTATCGACGACCTACTGCTTTACAATACCCGAGAGCTCTTTTTTTTTGTTTTCTCTCTTTTTCACACCACGGTCGCCTCCATAGCTCCTCCCCATCTCCTCCTCCCTCCTTGCAAACTTTCATGGAGTTACCTCTTTCGACTTTTCATCTATGTTTCCACACATTTCTACACAAAGAAGGTACATTTTTTTGTTGTATTTGTGTGGGAAAATTTGTGTTTGGGTGTGTCAATAACAAAATGCTTATGCTTTGTTTCTGCAGGTATTTGCTTGACCCTTCATACTTCTCGCACAGTCACATTCTTTAAATGTAAGTGCTCCTTCTTTTTATTTCATGCACACACACATACACATAAATATTTGTGTTTTTATGTGTGGGTAAAAATGTTTATGCTTTGTTTTTGCAGGCATCTGCTTGACTCTTCGTACTTCTCGCACACTCACATTCTTTAAATGTGAGTGCTTCTTCTTTTTCTTTCATGCACACATACATAAGCACACACATGCATACGCATAAATATACACACATAACTACACACACATATTCACTATTTATGATTATGATTAAGCTTATGATGCACATAATGAAAATATTTATGGTTCTAACAATACCTTTATTGTTATGCTCATGCTTATGCTTATGATAATGCTTATGGTTATGCTTTATTTTTTGCTATGTCACTAAAAATGGTTATTGTTTATTTTTTATTATGCTAGCAACAATGGTTATGGTTTTGATAACTCTTTTATGGTTATGTTTATGTTTATGCTTATGCTTAATTATACTTATGATAGTGGCAACGATTATGGTGTTAACAATGGTTTTGGATATGGCATTTATATAGTTATGTCAGTGGCAATGGTTATGGTTCTGATATCCTTTTATGGTCATGCTTATGCTTATGTTTATGGTAATGATAGTGGCAATGGTCATGATTTTGTTTATGATTATGTTATTGGCATTCGTTAAGGTTATTTTTTGTTTATGGTTAAGGTAATCATTATGTTTAAATTCAAAGTTATGGTTATACTTATAGTTGTCATTATGGTTATACTTATAGTTTTGTGTTTATTTATGGCAATGGTAATAGTTATGGTTATCATGGTTTTGATTCTTGCAATTTCTAATTTTGGATTTATGGTTGATTGCTTAACAATCCTTTCTTTTATATATATATGATGCACTATCAATCTACCTTAATGCAAAGTGCGATTACATTTTCCTTGTTCTTTTGAGTAGAGAGGTTGTGCCTTTGTTACTGCAGCACATGTAGCAACAAATGGCACTACTCTCTGCTAAAAAAAAATTTGCAAGTGCAGACGTCGGTATGTGCATCTGTACAGGTGTCTCTACAGGCGTTGGTATAGGCGTCCGTACAAGTTTTGGTATAGGTATCGATATGAGCGTCTCTACAAGCGTCAATATACGCGTCTGTATAGGCATCGGTATAAGCGTCGGTATAGAAAATTATTATACTGACATGTATACCGACGATACGATTCCGACGCGTATATGGATGCTTATCTCAACGCGTTTTAATTTTAGACCATGTTTATTTGCGTCGGTACAAACGTCGAGTTTTGCACGACGTGTTGTAGTGTCATATTAAACTGATCATTTCATATTGGAGAATAAACGGGAACAAGAGTTAGAATATAGACATGTTCTTATGGATCTATCTCA
The DNA here is from genome assembly GCF_014529385.1 of Adiantum capillus-veneris. Taxonomy (NCBI): domain Eukaryota; kingdom Viridiplantae; phylum Streptophyta; class Polypodiopsida; order Polypodiales; family Pteridaceae; genus Adiantum; species Adiantum capillus-veneris. Next base: position 87,049,294 of record NC_140947.1, on the reverse strand, counting down.
ACACGGGGCCAAAGTTAATGGGTCCAAATGAGAGACGGTTTGTCAAAGAGCAATGCTAGCTAATGTAGCTTAAAAGACCTTAGGTTTAGCTTCATTAAATACCTCCAAAGGTGTAGACAAGTTTTGGGATTTACATCTCAAAGATACAGTTTTCAAAAGATAGATTTTGTCGAGAAAAAGCAACAATTTTGTGCGGGAATACCTGAAGAAATGGTCGAGTATGTCAACTCCCAATGGCTTGGTTCTATCACCGAACTCATCCACCACACTATGTTTGCATCTCGTATCAACTTCCAACATTAAGGGGCTAAAAGGAATGCCAAGCCCATGGAAAACAAAGATCAAAATGATGCAAAGGGGAAGAACTATTCTCAAAGTTCTTCCCAAGGAAATTCCAGCAATAACAACAAGACCAAGGAGAAAGGAGTTTACAAAGGTAAAAACAAACTCTCTCCTGAAGAGCTAGAGGCTCTTTGCAAGGATCACAAATGCTTTAAGTGTAGGGAGAAAGGACATGGCTATCGCTCTTGCCCCAAAAAAGAAATGCCCACAATGAGACTCCTAGAGCTTCCATGGTCGAAGCTCCAAAAGAGGATACTCATTGCAAAGGACCATCCCTTTCATATGCTTGGGGGAAGGTGAGGGAGCATGATGCCTTCATCCTTTTCGATCCTTACTCTACTCACAACTTCATATCAACGGAGTTGGCCACTAAGCTGGGTATTCAAGATTTTGAGATGGTAGATATTGTAACTACCGACCTTTCAAGGGACAGCAAGCCTCCATTACTCCCTTGATGGGAAGTTGAGGCTTCATGTCAAAATCTACGTTGACACAAAGAAGAATTTTTCATCTCACCTCTCGAAAACGAGGATGTTATCCTAGGGGCACCATTGTTCAACCACAAGGTTGCCAACATGAAGTTCCTTGAAAGGAGAATCTACTTCACCTACAGGGAAAAGAGAATGTATATAGATGCTAATGAGTCCGATCGTACTATACCACTTGTAAATTCACCTGCTTTTGATAAGTCAATCAAAAGCTCAGTTTCCTCGAACATGATTTAATTTGTCAAAGAGTCTCTAAATGATGCTAATGTTTTAACAAAACAAAGTGGAAGAAATCAAGAAGAACTAAACTTGTGTAATTTTCTAAATAGATTCCAAGACGTATTTATCGATGACATCCATATGGAATTACCTCCTGTTGGACGGAAGCGACTCACACACCTATGAAGTGCATGCAAACACTACCTAGATCAACATAATGTCAATCGAGGACACAGATGACACGATAGGCACACGGAGGAAATCTCTTAAGCTTGTCAGGCTGAGACCATCCTACACATACAACACTCAGGAAGGCCAACTAAACCACAATCAAAAACCTCACTGCTCTCAACTACACCACCTAGCCACATACACACATACGAAAGGTAACTCGCCTAATCATGCCAGATTCGTACGAAACGTAAGGAACACCATCCCCTCACTAGGATACACCTGTCCCTAAGCTTCTACACTCAAAACCCTCACTCTAAACCCATCTGCGGAAAACGCGTAGGATGATAGAACAGAATTTTGAAAGTGCCCAAAACTGAAATTTATGAGTACATATGCGTCGCCACGATTCTATAGACTACTAGCACGCAGAAAACAGACATCGTTTGATACACTTACGGCCACAAATAGCTCGTAGATGCGTCGGCGTGTGCACTTCGTCTCGCGTGGAATGCTTGGCGTTGTCGCATAACTCTCCTGGAGTCTATAGCAGTGGTGCACTCGGATCTCCAATGTGTTGAGCGAGCCGGGTGTAGCGAGAGGATAAAGCTCACGCTCACTCTCTTTCTCTCTCACACATAGTAGACGGCAGCGCTAAAGTTTTGATTATGAAAAAGTCCTCTTTTACAAATGACCTAGGTACCTTATATACTAAGGCTACCTTAGGTTTAACCAAAAATGGGGTTGAAAGGGTCAAATGGCTTTGTATTTACAATCTGGAAGTGCCATTGCACCCCGGCCTCTGAAACTAGAATAACTACTCATTAAAAATGACGTTTATAGCCATAATCCGCAGCATTTCATAACTCGCAAAAGATAAGACTTTGGTACGAAACTTGAGTTATGTTGTGTTGTTGACCCAGCGGTCAACATTCCCCCCTTCCGCGTTCATGTCGTCCCCGACATGACCTGATTGTCGATGGCGATGTGGTCTTTGCTGTCGTTTTGACTTTATCTGTTGCACTGCTTGTATCTTTGTCGAACCACAACAAGAACTATGATCCATTAGAGTGGACATCTATTATCGTAACCACTTATCTTTTGAGATCCTCTGATTACTTTTATGTCTGCTCTTCTTCATTGGGGACTTCTTTGTTCATGTGCAATCATGTTGTTAGTGTTGTCTGCAGCTTTTGTCATTGTAGGCCATTCTTCGACTCGCCATTTAGGAGAAGTATGCTATGATCTGAAATTGGTGCTCCAATTCATTTGTCAATTGATTTGAGTAGCATTTCCTTATTGTTGATGTAGAAGGAATATGTACAATAGAATGGTGATCGGTGTCTTTAGATTAGGGTCTAAAACCTGGATGACCAAAGGGAACAAACCCAGTGGGAAAAAAATGCCTTTGGTAAACGCTCTTATTGGAGTTGAGCAGTTGAACGTGAAGTACATGTTCATGAAAGGTGAGTGCTTGGGTGAAACACGGAAAGAGTGCCTGATGCAAGTGCCAATTATAGGACACTCAATATGCATATGAGAAATTTGTCAACAAAAGCATGCAATGTGAAAGAAGGAGATGATGGGTGTTTCAAGGAATAAATGTAGCACGTGTGACATCAAAAGATGTCTCTATAGCTTCCACCTTTCCAAGAAGGGTTTTCGATGTAGAAGTTTCTCCACTCGTATCTCACTGTGCGTAGTACGTGAGTGTCTTTTGGACCTTCTCCTTCACTTCACCAGACTTAAGTACTTAGACTTCGACTCTTTTGCTCACCTATACCATCATGAGCAACACAACTTAAACATGCTCAACTCTTCCAGCTTGAGCAGTACCTAGAATAGCTAAGACGCTTAGACCACAGAGAATATTACTTGAAGCTTTGGGACTAATACCTCACTCATTTTGTGGCTTAGCTACTCGAGTCTGACTTGTATGACTTGTCGGTTGCATGTTGACAATGCTTTGTGACAAGTTCTTCGGCTGTTGTAGTGGCTGCTGAGACATACTTCGTGAAGTTTCATCGTTTTCCTGTACCTTCTTCTCTTTGTAGTGCTCAGGCCTCTCGTCAGTCTTTTCTTCATGTGGATTATGGAAATTTTTAATTTTTTCTTAATAATAAACAAAGAAAATCTTAAAACAACTCAAAAAAATAAAAATCATTCAAATAGAAATCTAAATGCTATGTACACTATACACATGTCCCTAGGGGCTCATATATGGATTTTGTCCCCATACTCCTCTATAACACTACTATGAGGGCATATACTCTAAATTTCGTCAAAAAATTATCACAATAAAACGCAAAAATTCAATGCATCTCACAAAACATTGCCCTCTAATAGTCATAATGTTAGGTCCGCATTCAGAATGCCTCCCCCCTTCCTATTTGGAGTCATCCTTTACGACAGGGTATCGCAAAGGGTATGTGTTGTGCTTGGGCAATTAAAAGTTGTGCCTATGCAGGCCTTGTAATGTAGCCCTATTATGCATACACAGTCAATGCCTGGAAAAGATTTATGTTGTGCAAGATGTGGGCATAAGCAATTTTCTTATTGGCATTTGTTGGCGAGGCTTCCTATTCTAAGCAATGTAATGGTCTTTGAAGCTCCTATATCGTTGCTTGATTGAAGCAACTTGCTCTCTTCTAACTGTACTGTAATCGTAGGAAGAATTGTAAGAATTCAAGAGGCGATGCGCTGACAGCAGTTTTGTTGTTCTTCTTTGGGACCCATTTCTTTGCGATTATTGGCTGTTTTGTTCCTGGCTCTCGTTTGGGAACCCATACTTGCCCGTGCTTTGTTTGTGTTTGAAGAGACTTCTTTGGGATCCACCTTTTTGTTGTGTGAGTCAACAGTGGTCTTTGCTTCAGCCCTTGTATGCTTGGTTGGTGACGGGATTCAGGCTTTGAAAATTGATAATGTGGTTGTTTGGGAATCCAAATGAATTCCTGAATTTTTTTGTTCTTGAATCAACTTCTTTGGAGCCCAAACCTGAGACGTTTTGAAAGCTTGCGACTTTGTGATATTCTTACCCGTTTGTGCACGCTTTCCTTGTTTTTGTTTTGGTGTTGGATCTTGTGATTTTTCATTAGAGATCTTTGTCTTCTTGATCCATATCTGTTTTTGGCCAATCTGGCTTTTTGGTATCTAGATTTGTCGAGCTTTTTGGCTTTGACTTGTTGTCCTGTTCTTTTGACCTGTCATGGTTGTTGCTGAAGGGGTTGGTGATAGTGATGGCCTGAGTTGATGATAGGGGATGTCGTAAGATTCATCACTATCGCTACTATCCTCAGCAAGGTTGACTTCTTGTACTTTCCCTTGATTTTTTGGCTGGTAGTGGAAAGTTACTATCTGTTTGCTCGTGGGTGGTAGTTTCTTGGAGGACTTTTCTAGCCCATTGATTAGAGCATTATTAGCTCGTTGCTTTGGTCGTATTCCTCCTAGCTGAGTCTTTGCATCCTTATTAGGAGCCATGTATGAGGATGCTTGTGGTGGCTGTGTCTTTATGGAGGACTTTGGAATCCACTTTTGATGCACTTTATTCGTGTAGCGATGACATTGATTCCTGGGTCTTCGATCTTCTTGAAGCTCGAAGTGTTCTACAGAGTCATAGAACTCGTCGTCTTCTTCATCTTTTGATTCTCCACATTTCTTTGTTTTCTCCTTATGTTGAGAGCTTGTTGATGTCTGGATCTCTTCGTTTTCCTGGATTACACTCACTGCAAAATAAGGAACGACATCATAGCCATTTTCATCACAAAACTTTGTTGTGGGAGAATCCTCCACGGCGCACACGTCCAGAGTAGCCAAGATGTGTTCCCATCCAAAAGGCTCTAACTCTTCTTCAGGAAATGGTTATGGGATATAGTCCTTATCCTCTATAACCCACTCTAGGATACATTCCTCACGTTTCAAGCTACCACATTGTGAAGTTCCACACATCCACAGTTATTTAGGCTTACCCAACCAAGTTGGAAGTTCTGATCCTGCTACTGTGGCGGAATCAAACTCCTCAACCGGCGTTCTCGTCACATCCCTATAGCTATGGTCCCTCAAGTTTATCTTTGTTATGGTTTCCATATGTCTCAGGTATATATGGTCATAACCCCAATCTTGGACCATTTTCAATTGTCGCATGAATGGTCTTCCCAGAATGATGTCATAGTTGTTCTTCTTGCCAAAGTCAACAACAGCAAAAGTGTGTTCATATTCAATGCCACAAGAAGTAACAAGTACTTTTTCTAGCAGTCCTAAGGGCTTTTCCTTGTGTCCATCTGCAAGCTGCAGGGTCATTCGTGTGGATATCAAGGCAGGTTTTTCCCATTTTTTCCAAACCTCTTTGGTTGCAATGGCCACACCAACTCCACTGTCAAGGATTGCCATGGTTTTTACACCATTGAATTCCACAAGAAGGGTGGTGTTTCCATCTTCTCCCTCGTAATACTCGCCTACCTTGTTTAATGGCACTGGCCTAGTATTTAGTTGAGGCATTTCAAGCTCTTGGATACCTTTCTCGATTTTAGTCATTGGGGTTTTAACACCAAATTTCTTTAGACATTTACCCACATTAGCCCACATGTTTGGTCTTATTCTGAGCAACTCGGCTAACATTATTGTACAGGTGACTGGGGTAGATAGAATATCTACTAGCCCCTTTGAATCGATGGCCTTGTTGGGAGACAGTCTCTGTGATGGGACTGCAACCACATCTGACTTGGTCTCATACTCTCCCATGTAGGACGGTAGTGTTCTTAGCGAATGGGGTTGACTATCCATAGATTGTACAGATCCTTTTTCGCCCCAATACGATCGCACGTCTAGATTCATTTGAGATCCAGTCTCAAATTCCTCTATTGGTGGTAGAAACACTCCTCGTTCATCACCAGTCTTGTCTAATCGTCTTCTTAGGCCTCTCTGACTTGTTTCCACAATTCGTCAAGACCATCTATCTCTTTACAATCCTCAGGTATAGCTTGGTGAAATCCCTCGGAAGAGTTATCTGTGGTATTCAGTACTATCCTTGGTTTTAATGCTGGGTCTTTGAGTTTTGGTTTGTGCTCATGACTATAATCTGGCTCTTTTAGTTCTTGGTTTGGTGGTATTACTTGCGTAGGCATGACACAGATCACATCCTCAGGTTTTGCAACTGGTGGTTCTAGTAAAGCTTGGGCTATTTGAATCATTTTCTTGCACATTTCAAACCTTTGCTTTTCTAGTTCCGCATAGGGATATGTCATCCACCTGTGTTCTTGGGTTTGGTTGTTTTTGAGCCTCACATCATAGGCTTTTAAGAGGGCATCTAATGTCTCATTAACTTTCTCTACCAGCACAGATCCTCCTGAACTAGCACTTCTCGGTTTCTCATCCGTGGATGGTTCTTCTAGAGGTTTAACCATCTGTGTAAGAGAAGGTGCCTCCTTTTCCTCATGTTCTTTTATCTTCTCCTGAGCTTCAGTAAGCTTCTCAGCTAGGGATTTTTGCTCTCGTTCCCTGCGTGCTTTCATCCTAGTCTTTCTAGCTTTCCAACTATTTCGTTTTCTCTTGGTTTTCTGACTAGGTGCGTTTGTCTTTGGTCCATCATCTGTCTTTGGACTCGTGTCACTTTCCGTGTTCTTTGTCTCTGGATTCTCATCAGCTTTCTTTTGAGCTTGTGCTCTCGTAACCACTTGAACTGGTACGACATTTTCATTTTCTAAGCTACTAGGGAGCTGAACAACCCCTAATACATTTGTCGTGATTTTCCTGATTTGGTTTGGTTTTTTCGGGAAATCGGGGATCAAGTGAGTGATGCCACACTCGAGACAATAGGAATTTACTTCAATGATCTCCGTATGAGGACATTGTTTGACCAAGTGGTTGTCACGATTTTTGTGACAATCTGTCTCTGGTTGAGGAAATTCTTTTAGCATTTCCTCTTGGCTATAAGCAAGCTTTGACCTAGATAAGCCACTATTTGCAATGAATCACAATGTCCTTTCGTCCATTTCATACCTTCTTTCTTTCGACTGAAACCCAGGAGGTGGAGGTTGTACCGGCCTCACCACTCCATGTGTTTCTCTCACATTTTGTTGCTCCGAAGGGTAGTACCTACTTTGGTTGCTATACCACATTGTAGCTGGTACTGGCATTGGTTTATTTGATGCTTCCATCATTGGCATGTATCTCATGTCTACCGGCATTCTAGCACCTGGCAGCAGAGGTTGTTGTCCTAAGACAAGTTGTGGCCTTAAAACTCCTACTGGTCCTGGCGCATTCCCTGTTGGGATCGGAGAGCACACACACAGAGAGCCAACACGAAGAAGGAGATAGACACAGTGTGTGGCGGGGCGGTACTCACACTACAATGTGTAGCTATGAGTATAGTTATTATGAATGAGTAAATGAATGGCTGTACATGGGCGGCTGAACAACGGGCAGCCGGGCACACGGGCCTTTAACCCAACAATCTCCCACTTAAAAGGCAGTGTGCCTTTAAAGTGGCCAAAGTACAGCAAAAGAAGTCAAGCCATACCTATCAGCGATCTACAGTGTGCAAACCGCTGTGAGGGTAACGACTTCGTGAGTAGATCAGCAGGGTTATCGTCAGTGTGTACCTTGACAAGCTCTATGCGCTTGTCCTCTAGCACCTCTCGTATGAAGTGATACCTCACCTCAATGTGCTTTGTCTTCGCATGGAAGACAGGATTCCGTGCCAACGCTATGGCACTCTGGCTATCACAATGTAGAATCGGAGCATCACCAGCGATACCAAGATCTCCCACTAGTCGTGAGAGCCATACGGCCTCCTTGGCAGCCTCAGTGGCAGCCATATATTCAGCCTCTGTAGTGCTCAAAGCAACGCATGGCTGTAAACGTGATGCCCACGAAACCGGTCCACCTGCAACTGTGAACACATAGCCGCTAGTAGACTTCCTCGAGTCCACTGACCCTGCATAGTCTGAATCTGTATATCCGCAAACATACATATCCTTCTCACCATAACATAGGGACAACTCTGAAGTCCCTCTCAAGTATCTGAGAATACCTCTCACTGCATCCCAATGACGCTTGCCCGGGTTAGACATGTACCTGCTAACCACACCAACTGCATGAGCAAGATCTGGACGCGTAGCCACCATGGCATACATCAAGGAACCAACAGCTGACGCATAGGGAATCTGAGACATCTCTGTAGTCTCCAAATCTGTCTGAGGGCAGTCATCATGGCTGAGTTTTACATATGGAGGCAACGGGGTACTAATGGCCTTCCCCCCTTCCATATGAAAACGCTCAAGCACCCTGTCAATGTACTCTTTCTGACTAAGAAAGAGCATCTTGCGAGAACGATCACGAGTGATCCGCATACCCAAAATATGACTGGCATCCCCAAGATCCTTCATGGAAAAGGTCTCATGTAGCCTATGTTTCAAGGCATCCACATTAGAAATACACTTCCATGCGATCAACATGTCATCCACATACAAAACCAAAACAATAAGACTACCATCTGCAGCCTTGCGAGTATAGAGGCATGGGTCCTCATAACTGCGTACATAGCCCAATGAACTCATGAATGCATCAAACTTACGATACCATTCACGAGATGATTGCTTCAGCCCATACAAGGTCTTAAGAAGCCGGCATACCATCTTCTTTGAGCCATGAATAACAAACCCACTTGGTTGCTCCATGTACAAATCCTCGTGCAAGTCCGGATGTAAGAAAGCTGTCTTTACATCCATTTGTTTCAACTCCATGTCTTCTGTAGCTACCAAAGCAAACAACATACGCAAAGTAGACATCTTCACCACTGGGGAGAAGATCTCGTCAAAATCAATGCCCTTCTGTTGCTTGAATCCTTTAGCCACAAGCCTTGCTTTGTACCTAGTCTTTGCATCAATTGAACACAATTTTATCTTGTAAACCCACTTGCATGGTAGTGCCTTCTTACCCTTTGGCAAAGGAGTAAGCTCCCACGTTTTATTTTGGATCAACGAATCCATCTCTGACTGCATAGCCAGCTCCCACTTGAGCTTGTCAACACTAGACATGGCCTCATCATAACATGATGGCTCCCCGCAATCAGTCAACAATACATAATCCATAGAAGGCACAAAACGCTGAGGCTATCTTGCACGCCGCTCTGAACGCCTCAAAGACTGTGCAGGAGGTGCATCTGGCTGTCCCACATCTACATGATCTCCCAACAAGGGCTGATCTCCCACTTGAGGGTCAATGGGCTGCCCACGAGCAGCCATGGGACCATCATACCGATGACCATCCTCCTCAAATATCACACGCCGAACCTCAACCGTTCGCGGTGATGCTCTATACATAGAGTCCTCATGAAAAACAACATCATGGCTGCGCACAATCTTCCTGTCAATAGGATCCCACAATCGATAACCCATCTCACCAGAGCTACCATAACCCAAGAAGATACATCTCTTGCTCTTTGGATCCAATTTGCTGCGTTTTGCCTTAGGTACATGTACATAATCTTCACAGCCAAAAACACGAAGGTGACCATACGAAGGTGACCATACGAAGGTGGCAAACCTGTCCATACCTCTTCAGGCACTTTGAAGCCCAAAGGAACACTAGGTGAACGATTTATCAAATGCACAAAAGTGGCAACAGCTTCAGCCCAAAATCCATTTGACAAACCAGCCATAGAAAGCATACTACGGACTTTTTCCTGTATAGTCCTGTTCATGCGCTCTGCCACACCATTTTGAGGAGGTGTATAGGGAGCACTAAGCTCGCGCCGTATACCCTTCTCAACACATAATGTTGTGAAAGCATGAGACATAAATTCACCCCCATTTTCCGTACGTAAGCACTTCAACTTACAACCTGATTGGTTCTCAACAAGAGCCAACCATTGCTTAAATATATCAAACACCATATCCTTCTTACGAATGGGGTATGCCCATACCTTCCTGCTAGCATCATCAATGAACGTAACAAAATACATAGCACCTCCAAGAGAAGCATTGGGCATCGGCCCACATACATCACTATGCACCAAAGCTAGCTTTTCCAAAGATCTGTGTGGAACACTTTTCTTATGAGAAGACCGAGCATGTCGACCATAAAGGCAATGCTCACAAAACTCAAAACCACCAAAATCTGAAACGGGAATGTAATCCGCATGTGCCAACAACTTCAAACCTTTTAGTGACATATGCCCCAAACGCTGATGCCATAAAGAAGCAGGAGGTTGCTCAGTGATCCCCACAATGTGATCAGCCACACTAGCTACACAAAGGGAATACAACGTATTCCTCTTAGCACCTTTAACCAAAACAAGGCTGCCCTTAGTGATCTTCCAACCTCCATCACCAAAAGATACATTGAAACCAAGTGAATCCAACTGACCCACGCTAATCAAGCTTTTTGCAAGAGCCGGCACATGACGCACACACTGCAAGACAAACGTAGTAGAGTTTGGCATAGCCAAATGAATATCCCCAATGCCATGAATCTGCATAGAACGCCCATCGGCAATCCTGACAGTACCTGTGCTCGAAGCATCATAGTCATGAAACCACGACCTATGAGGCGTAACGTGAAAAGAAGCACCACTGTCAATGACCCAATCCATAGGCATACTACGCTCATGAGTGAGAAGAAAAGCGTCATCAAAATAGGATGCAAGCAACACATCACCAAGCTCTTCACTAGTAGCACTAGTCGGAGCACATACATGGTCATCTTGAGAGCTACACTCTCCCTGTGTTGCATTTAACTCCTCAATCTTGACATTGGACTTAGGCTTGTCCTTAGCATCATGGTCTTTCTTCTTACCATCTCCATTTTCCCTTTTCCACTTGTAGCAATCCTTTTTGAAATGGCCTTTTCTACCACAATGAAAACATTCCACATCCTTTTTACTTGTGCCTGCACGGGAATTGCTTCTAGATTTACCCCTGTTGGACTTATACTTGTCCATAGTCCTGCCTCTGACAACCATTGCACTAGAAGACTTACTACCTGCATTATTCTTTCGATTAATCTCTTCTGTGAGAAGACTAGACTCCACATTAGTACTTGTCAACTCATCCGCAGGAACCGAGTTACTTATGGCTGTCCTAAATGTGTCCCATGACTCAGGCAACGTGACAAGTAAAAACATAGCTTTTACATTGTCCTCAAACGTAATTTTCTGCGTAGCAAGTTGGCTGAAAATTGTATTGAACTCATTCAAATGCACATTCATGGAAGCACCTTCCTCCATTCGCAAATCAATAAGCTTTTTAATCCAATACACCATAGAAGCAGCCGAATGCTTATCATACATATCGCAAATCCGCTGCCATAGCTCATAAGCTCCACCCTGTGCATCTTTCACATTGTAATAAACAGACTTTGAAAGGGAAAGCCTAATGGTAGACCTGCACATCTCATCCAACTCCTCCTAATCATCCCTCTCCATGTTCTCTGGCTTAACTCCCTGCAACTTTAGAGGTCGAATCTGTTTCTTCTGCACCAAGACATCCCAAATCTGATCTTTCCAATATGAGAAATTAGCACCATCCAATTTCTCAATATTGAAAACTGTGTCCTCTTTAGTGCCCATTACAACAAGAATGCAACAATGAGAAACCTGTAACCAACCAACAAACTGCCACAACAAAGTAGTGTTGCAAATCTGACAACACCTGCTGCTCAATCAAAGAGCAAACGCATAGAGTATAAATCAGCCCATAATATGGTCAAAAAAACGTACGTAGAAATCCACAAACAAATGCATAAACCCGTGACACCTGTAACTCAACCGGCCTAGGCAAACTGTGCCACAAAATGCATCAACAATGAGCTGTCATAGAGGCATAAACATACTCCATGTCTGAATAACCACAATAGAGACATAAGCTGACCAAGATTACACAAATCCGTGAGCATAAATGGATCCAAGTGAGCATATAACCAATGCACAAGCTCAACGAAGTCCAATCTCTACTGTCAACCAAGTACCTGTCCGTACTCAAACCGCAACACTGCAAGCAAGAGCAAACCCGCTCTATGTATAAGTGAACCAAATCTCCACAATATCATGCATAAAGAGTGTCTGTCAAACTGCCATATCCACATCCATCAACATACATAGATGATGTAAACCTGTAGCTCAAGAACACGCATAAACAGACTGCCCAGAAGAGTAGAAGCTCCCACTCAAACCACAACCATATGCATGGCTGTCCCACAGTCAAAATACATGTTTTGTAACCACAGAAGAAACCTGTATCCAAAGCTCCCTGTAACCTGTAACCTGTACCCGTACTTGTACCTGTACCTGCACCTGTACCTGTACCTGTAGTCGAAGAAGACAATGCCGCCAAACTCCCACTCTATCTGTGTGTATGAGGCCACTCCAAGAAGAGGCTACACACTCTCAAATGAGCTGTGGGCTCACGTAAGTGGAAGACACTACAACAATGGCACCTGTAATGGCTATGGAAGCTCTGGCAGCAGAAAACTACCAAAGAGAGCTGAAAAATGCAGCTCCTAGTCTGTAGCTCGGATGGGATTTCTAATGGCACGAATGGCTCCGAAAGGGGGGTTAAACCCTAGGACACCTGGTGAAAATTCTCGCGGAGTGTTGAACCTTCCAATGCCAAGCTCAGAAAAACCTTCTGCTCTTTAGAAATGCGCGCGTGCGCGAAACCGAAAAACGGCAATGAAACAGCAGCAAGTTTCAACACACTCAACAATGATGATGAAGCTCTCAATGCTCTCACTACCAAGCTCTGATACCACTTGTTGGGATCGGAGAGCACACACACAGAGAGCCAACACGAAGAAGGAGATAGACACAGTGTGTGGCGGGGCGGTACTCACACTACAATGTGTAGTTATGAGTATAGTTATTATGAATGAGTAAATGAATGGCTGTACATGGGCGGCTGAACAACGGGCAGCCGGGCACACGGGCCTTTAACCCAACATTCCCCGTAATGTATCTAGGTGGAGTAGGTGCTTCTGGAATAGGTTGTACATACCTCTCCCTAGCGTTTTCCATGCTATAATAGCACTCTTCCCCCTGTATGGTTCGTCCATTTTCTCTCAATTTCACACCACTTCGGCTCTCTCGAATCAGACCTTACAAGAGGAATCAACCTCTTGACCAAGTCGTCGATAAGCTTTTCTTGATCAATAGGTGCCATTGGCTTGGGGAGATTTCTAATCACCGAGCAAAAAAAATCGAGCGAAGACAAATTCGAGCAAATTGATACAATAGTAACAACGGTGAAAGAAAAAAATTATGTCATGCACATTACCTTCACTACACAAATCTAACACTCAATCGACAAAATTGAGATTTTAGAACCAATATGAAAATTAAATACGCGAGGCACAAGCAATCTCTTCATATTTGAAACATATACAATTCAATTCCATGTGGCGCACCTCCTCTCAAAAATGCTAAAAGAAAAAAATAATGTCAACAATGGTGAAAGAAAAAAATTAGGTCATGCACATTACTTTCACTACACAAATCTAACACTCAATCGACAAAAAATGAGATTTTAGAACCAATATAAAAATTGAATACCGGAGGCACAAGCAATCTCTTTATACTTGAAACATATAAAATTCAATTCCATGTCGCATACCTCCTCTCAAAAATAAGTTGTAAAAAATTTGGCAAGCTCCATTTTACTAATTACCAAAAGATCAAGTCAAACCTTCTTGTTTCACCTAAGTTCGTTGGCAGCTTGTGCAACATTGGCTTCTAAGCTGCCTCTTAATTCTCCGAGCCCTCCTAATTGCAAATTTAAGGATAAAGTAAAGCTTGAAGAGGTGCCTTTTGCAGGACCTCCAAATTGCTGCTTTATCTGATCATTTTGCTTTTGGAGCCACTTTCCTTGAGACAATTTCTTGCCTAACGTCTATTCATGTGAGATCAGTAGACAAAAACGATACGACTAGAGCCGACCAAAGCCAAATGCAAGTTCTTCTACAGAGGAAAGGACCAAGTCTCAGTTGCATTTGCCTGTTGGATGCAGAGATAAAGTCATGAAGCAACAATTCCTTAAAACTTCTATATTGTGAGTGCTCTCACTGTTAAAAACACCCAAGGCCATGGCACAACTAGAGAATAATCTACTCCTAGGATATCCATGCAAGATTGAAAGAATCTTTTAGTCCTAGCTCAAAGAATGGTGATTTACAACTTCCAAAGCCTACCATATCTTTTGCAACAATAGGTAAACAAGAGCAACCATCACAGGAACATAGGTACAAAAGAACTGTTTCTTCTACATGCTGACGTCTATGGCTACAATTTAATGTCCCTCCAATCTCAGTACTGTCGTCTGTGACTTAGGATAAATATGAATATCATTAGCGCTATGGGGTATACCATGTTGGAATGAATCGAGAGTGTTGGTTCGAATCTTGACTTATGTTGAACAGATTTCGTGCTCATTCGTAGCCTGCCCTAGTTTGGATCTCGAGTTGTGTTAAACAGAGTTCGTGCTCATTTGTAGCTTATGTTCAAACATGTTTGGTGGAACGAACTGCTGACTGGTTAATCTACTAAAGTAGGTTGTCCTCGCGGCTACATGGCAGGCTCTCAAGGATCCCATATCCTTGAGAGTCTGATATTTAGCAAGAGCCAAATTGTGTGGTCGTGATCCTATGGACATGAAGCAGCAAATGGGCAAAACGCAGCAATTGTAGGTGCGAGTGAGAAAAGCGACAACAAAAAATAAATCATACACAAAAGCTTGGAATCCAACTCATTTTGACAAATCCTATTTTTTTCAAGGGAAGATTATCAAAGTACCCCTCTAATTATTTGTGGAAATCCTCAAAATACCCCTCATATTTTAGAAATTCTCAAAATACCCTTGTATCTATTTTGGTTGGATTCTTCAAGATTTTCTAATCTTTATTCCTTTGCAACAATTGAGATCCGTTTTTGAGTGCTTAGCATGGAGTTTGTCACAAATTACCTCACAAAAAGGGCAATTATGTTCAAACAATAATGAAGCAATTCGTCTCCAGAGCCTACATAACCAACTCAAAATTCTAGTTTTAGCATGTTGTATTGATAGACAATCAGTGTTCTTATGAAAAGCTTCAAAAAAAATTTATCTTTGGAGAAATTTAATCTCATAACCGGGCGTATTTTGGGAATTTAGGACAAAAGATCGGGGGTACTTTGGGAACTTTTGAAATTTGAGGGCAACTTAAAGGAGTATTTTGGTAATTTTCCCTTTCACTGGTTTGCTACTGCAACCATTCCGCGCCGGCGCGGAATGGTTGCAGCAGCAGACCAAGGATATACTGGAGCGTGCGGTCCCCTTCAGCTGGCGGCCGAGATCACCTCCTCCAGTCAGTGCGGTTGTAGTCACAGAAGAAAAAATTACTTTGAAGCCAGAAAAGCGTGTGCGGGGAGAGCCCTTGCATGTGCTCCTTCCCCCCTTCTCAGGATGCTTCGCCTCCCTCCCCACTACACCATCTGCTCGCCTTCAGCCAGAGAGAGAGAGAGAGAGAGAGAGAGAGAGAGAGAGAGAGAGAGAGAGAGAGAGAGAGAGAGAGAGAGAGAGAGAGAGAGAGAGAGAGAGAGAGAGAGAGAGAGAGAGAGAGAGAGAGAATGGCTTCTTCTTAGGTCCTAGCAGACTCCCACTTTGAGTGTGGCGATGGCCTACAGACTTGATGGACGACTATACATGATTACCTCTTCAAGGTGGTTCTAACAGGTGACTCCGGTGTAGGCAAGTCCAACCTGCTATTGCACTTCTCTCACAATGAGTTTGCCCTAGAGTTCAGGTCCACCATCGATGTCAAGTTTGCTACCCGCACCATCAATGTCGATGGCAAGACCATCAAAGCATAGATTTGGAATACTGCCAACCAAGAAAGATACCGAGCAATCACTAATGCATATTACCGGGGTGCAGTGGGTGCTTTGCTCGTGTATGACATAGCTAGACATATGACTTTCGAGAACTCAGGGAGCACAGAGACTCAATTGTTGTGATAATGATTGTGGGAAACAAATCCGATCTGCGACACTTGAGGGCAGTTTCAACAGAGGATAGCCAGTCTTTTGTAGAGATGAGTGTTTATTCTTTATGGAGACCTCTGCCTTGGAAGCAACAAATGTTGAAAATGCATTCACACAAATCCTTATGCAGATTTATAGGGTGGTTAGCGAAAAGGCACTTGACATTGGCGAAGACCTTGCTGCTGTACCAAGACAAGGGCAAACGATTAGTTCTACAAGTAATGAGTCGACGACACCTAAGAAAGTTGGGTGTTGTTCAGCATAATGGTGAAGGCCACCATAAAGTTGTCATGAATGTGGACTTTGTAAGCTGCCATGTGTCGTTTTTCTACCAGGAAGCAAGCTTTTTTATTTGGAATCATTGGAGGAAATTTATGGCAACATTCGAGTGGAAATAGAGCTGCTTGAGAGGTAACAAGCTAGGTGCCGTATGTCTGTAGATGATCCTCTTGCTTTTGAGATGCAGCAGGAAGAAGATGGATATTCTAGAGTGTGTATTCACCTGCAATCTTCTCTGACTTCATTTGTCATGAGGTGGGGAGATGCTTTCTGGGCTGGTTTTGAAGAGTCTTTATGATAGAATAGGAAGTTTTGCTTCAAAACTAGCCTTTGGAGCTGGCCATGCTTGGAAGTAATTTCAGCATGTTCTAGATACTGTTTTTGTTGGCTGGAAAATTTAGTATGCTGCTGATATAGAGTTTTTTATAGCAAGCAACTTCTTTGTGCTAGATGGCTTGTAGACTTTTGTATTTTGGTCCTGGTAGATTACTTAAGGTTTGGTTAGAGAGAGAGAGAGAGAGGGAGAGAGAGAGAGAGAGAGAGATATGGTTCTGTGGTTTTTAACAGCAAGCCTTCATTTTGGTGAGAGATGTTGGCACTTTCAGCTTCACCCTAGACATAGAGCTCAAAGGTGCGATCCAGATCGCATGCTCTTGAGATTGCTTAAAATACACTGAACCCTGGTTTTTTTCTAACACTGCTTAGGCCCTTGGTTGGGGTTGCTCACTTTTTACTCTGAGACACCATTTTACACTTTGATAAATGGCTATCTATAGGAGAGTGAATTCTAGAGGCCTACGCTAATGGTACAAACCACTATAGAACATTACATTGTATGCACTCCGGAGTCATGTTTGATAGGTTGAAAAAGTGCACTTCGAAGAATCCCGAAGACTATGGATGGAAATGTATTCGAAGTGGATAATAGAGGTGGAAAGTGCTAGAACAGCATATGCTAGGTGCCCTTGGCTTGTCACAAGCATCGATGTGGAATGATTTCGTCGACACTTGCGAGAAGTTGGGGGCATTTATTTGTTCCATGATTGAAATTGGCTCCAAGTTTGATTCCATGGGATTAGTCATCATGGTATTTGAGTTTGGTTGTGGGGTTAGTTTGCAACAATGGAAAACCCTCTTGTACTTCTGCAATTTTCTCTTAGTAATAAAGAATGTTTAAAGGGACTTGCTCGATTATTTCATTGCTCAGAAATACCCGCTTGCCAATTTGTATAACCCTGGCTTGGCAATGGACTCACTTATCTGTGAAACACTGTGCTGAGAGGATGTGTCATCTTCTTGACTCTTTAAGTCCTTTTCTTTGTATGCCTCACAGTTATCCACTAGATAAAGAGCTTCTTTGATCAACTCATTTAGCGTCATCCTCCTTATCATATGCAGATCCTTCTGAAGGCCCGCATGTCTCATTCCTTGGATAAAGATCAGCATTAGTCGTGCTTGCGTAGGTAATTTCGCTCTCGAACAGAGCTTAACATATCTCTTGAGCCGTAATGATGCTTTGTGTACTGATTCATCCTCTTTCTGTTTGAATCTATGGATTTGTGAGACCGTGTTGTGAGCAATGCCTTTTGGCGAGAATTCTTCAATAAACTCCTCAAACAACTCATTTATGGTCTCAAAATCCCATTTTTCCACCGAGTCGAACCATGTAGCTGCATCATCTTCTAGAGTCAATCCAAATCCCGCAAACTGTGTCGCAAAATTTGAAACTTCCTCTGCTCTAATCACTCTTCTAAAAGCCGTTACGTGATCTCTCGGATATTCATCTCCAGAGTATTTTCTGTTTACCCATTTCTGGACTTGGGATGGTCTAACTCATCGATTGTCTACAAGTCTAACCAGAGACTCTCCCAATCCTTCTCTCGTTATCGCTCTTGAAGGGAATCATGGTGGCTCTCTTCTTGGAACTCCTATAGGAATTCTCGTGTTTGGTGGAGGCATTTGTGGTCCTTCATTGACCAAATATTCACCTCTTTCTAGTACATTATGTGGATTTGTGCTTTCTACAACTCTGTATTCTCGTCCATACTCGTCGACAACTATAGATCTCCATTGACAGTCGACTCCGTATGTGTAGACATATAAGAGCTTGTAATCCATTATCTCTTCTAGGTACGGATCTGAGCACCTATAAAGATTGACCTCATTGTCGTCAATGTATATAGTCCTTCACTCTCATGACCAATCATCCAAACTCTCTCAACAAGATGGGTCTTTATCAATTGCAAGTTTGGAAGATCCATTGTGGGAGGATATTCCTCTATCGTCGGGATCTCCAAGCTTGTGTAAGTTGCATTTGAATCTAGGGTAGACATGATTTCTGGGCTTAAGAGCTTTTTCTTGGTTCAAGTAGACTTAGTCCACTGTGTTCAAGTGCTTTGGTAAGGGAAAAGTCGAAACTATGTCCAAAACCGCAACCGTTTCGTCACAATTCTCGCAAATTGTCGCTTTCAGACACCCTTAACTTGCGGATGAATTTTGAGGCCTCAAACGACGTTTTTTTTCAAAGTTGACTTAAATGGTTTTCGATGGCACATTTAGTTCAACTTTTGCTCTCAGAGCTGTAGAGCCGCTCTCAGGCTACGTTTTGATATAAAAACTTTTCCGATCCGATACCGTTATTGAAAGTTATGGCCAAAACAGTGAATTGCAGTTTAGAATGGTCAAAACGAGTCGAAATTCAATTTTGAAAAAAGATTTGGGATCTCTGTGACACTGTGAACACTTCTGTATGGTCACAATTATAGTTGGACCCTAAAACTGGCCTAGAGACATCCTACGCGTAGGATGTCTATATGCTCAGAATTTAACAAAATTTGGTCCAGAGACTCCCCTTAAGTCTAGCAACACAATGGTATGCTCAGAATTTCATTTGGACCTAGAAATGGCCTTGAGACATCCTACGCGTAGGATGTCTTTTTGCTCAGAATAACTTGAAATTTTCACCCCAACTTCTCCTTGATGTGTTGATCACAGTGGTGTGCTCATAGGTTGGTTTGGAGTCCTAAATCAAGCTGGAGACATCCTACACGTAGGATGTTTTTTTTCTCTGTTTCAGCTCAAACTTGCACTGTAGCTTCCCCTTGATTTTCTAAACTCACAGCTATTTTTACTTTTTGATTCTGACACCTATAGGTTGGTCAAATGATCAAGAATCTGTTTCAAAAGCCTGATGTCTGTTCTGATGAATTCCCAAGTCAAATCAACTCCAAATTGGACCAAATTTGACTAGGAGGCTTGCCTAAGGCTATACAACACCCTGCTATGTCCACAATTTGAATTTGTCTATGTGTAGGATGTCTAACTGCTCATAATTGCCCCAAATTTGAACCACAGACTCTCCTTAAGGTAGTGATCACTCTGGTATGCTCAAAATTAAGTTTGGAGTGCAAAATCACACATATGACATCCTACGCGTAGGATGTCTTTTTGGCCTGTTTGACCCCAGACTTGACCCAAAGCTTCCCCTTGATGTCAGCAACCCAGTGGTATGCTCAGATTTTGGTTTGGATTTCAAAAGATACCAATTTTAGCTGTTCTAGTCTTTTTCAGTCAAAAGTGCTAAAGTCTGCTTAGGACCCCCGTTTCTCCCCCAAATGAGATGAAAACTCTCTCAGTCACTCAATACATCATGCAGATCATGCTCCTGCAGTCATCCTATGGTTTTGGTCTTGGAATAATGCCTTGGCACAATTTGGGTAGGATGTCAGGCAATTTCAGTCTATCTGGCCTTATCCTGTCAAGCTATGGTCAAGTTCCCCTTTCCATGTGAAAATAGGGTAAAACCTACCTTCTAAACACACTGGTAACCTCAGATTTTCAAAAAAGTGCCCAGATCACCCTGTAGACATCCTACACGTAGGATGTCTACTGCTGATTTTTTGAGATTGAAGTGTCCCTGATGCTTCCTTATGCTCTCAGCAAGTGCAAGTATGCTTCACAATTGCAAAAACATGCAAAAATCACTCAATTTAAGCCTTTTCTAAAATTTTATGTTTTCTGACTCCGCCTTTTGTCTTTTGGTCAACAAAAATAGGGAAAAACACCCAAGTCAATATGTAACCAGGGTTAAACCTACCCTCTGAACCCACTAGTGCAGTCAAAATTTTCAAATTTGGTCTCCAGAACCCCCTTGAGACATCCTACGTGTAGAATGTCTATGTTTACAGAATTGCAGGTTTTCTTCACAGAACCCTTGCAAATGCTCTTTTATATGCACAGCATCAGTCAGTCATACAAAAATATCCACAAAAGCTTGTTTAACGCATTTTTACCCTCAAAAGCACACTTTTCCGTGATTTCAAATGCAATCAAGCACTTTAGCAAATAATTCAGTGCTGAATAGCTCTAAATCAGAATTGGATGACTTACCTAAAGCTACTCCTACAAATCATATGGGGTTTTGCCTCTATGAGTAGAAAAACGCTTCACTGCCACACACGGACTAGTAAACACTTTTATCACCTCACAAATCACTCGACCACCAACAAATACTCTAATCCACAGATCCTAACTAAACCTATCTAGTCGAAGACCCTCGGCAAGACACACGCTTCCTGGCTATCCACTTGATCGCGGAATATCCTCTTCCGGATCCACTTAAGAAAAACGCTTTCTTTAGCCGAAACTAAATCAAGCAACCATCACACGAGTGTTAGTAGGAAACCTACTTAGGTCCTTGTGTCCTCGGCAGCGGCGCCAATGTTGGACGGAAGCGACTCACACACCCATGAAGTGCATGCAAACACTACCTAGATCAACATAATGTCAATCGAGGACACAGATGACACGATAGGCACACGGAGGAAATCTCTTAAGCTTGTTAGGCTGAGACCATCCTACACATACAACACTCAGGAAGGCCAACTAAACCACAATCAAAAACCTCACTGCTCTCAACTACACCACCTAGCCACATACACACATACGGAAGGTAACTCGCCTAATCATGCCAGATTCGTACGAAACTTAAGGAACACCATCCCCTCACTAGGATACACCTGTCCCTAAGCTTCTACACTCAAAAACCTAACTCTAAACCCATCTGCGGAAAACGCGTAGGATGACAGAACAGAATTTTGAAAGTGCCCGAAACTGAAATTTATGAGTACCTATGCGTCGCCACGATTCTATAGACTACTAGCACGCAGAAAACAGACATTGTTTGATACACTTACGGCCACAAATAGCTCGTAGATGCATCGGCGTGTGCGCTTTGTCTCGCGTAGAATGCTTGGCGTTGTCGCGTAGCTCTCCTTGAGCCTACAGTAGTGGTGCAGTCGGATCTCCAATGTGTTGAGCGAGCCGGGCGTAGCGAGAGGATAAAGCTCACGCTCACTCTCTTTCTCTCTCACACATAGTAGACGGCAGCGCTAAAGTTTTGATTATGAAAAAGTCCTCTTTTACAAATGACCTAGGTACCTTATATACTAAGGCTACCTTAGGTTTAACCAAAAATGGGGTTGAAAGGGTCAAATGGCTTTGTATTTACAATCTGGAAGTGCCATTGCACCCCGGCCTCTGAAACTAGAATAACTACTCATTACAAATGAAGTTTATAGCCATAATCCGCAGCATTTCATAACTCGCAAAAGATAAGACTTTGGTACGAAACTTGAGTTATGTTGTGTTGTTGACCCAGCGGTCAACACCTCCAAAACAAGGGGATTATGACCATATGATAGAGCTTCTACCGGGAGATCACCGCCTAATAAACCTCCCTATAGAGTTTCTCAAGCTCAACAAGAGGAGATTATGAGGCAAGTACATGAGCTGGTAGACAAGGGGATGGTGAGGCCTAGATCCTCCCCCTTTTGTTCTCCAATCCTTTTAGTGCAAAAGAATGACGACACCTACCGCATGTGTGTCGACTATAGGACACTTAACCATGTCACTATCAAGAACATATTTCCCATGCCGCGGGTTGAAGATCTATTTAATAAGCTACAAGGCTCTACCTACTTAGTAGTAGTACTGACCTTAAAAGTGGTTAAGGATAGTGAATGAAGATATTGTAAAGACCGCATTTTGTACAACATTTGGTCTTTATGAATATCTTCTCATGCCTTTTGGTTTGACAAATGCTCCAACCACATTCAATTGTTTAATGGAGAAATTTTTTTGAACCCACCACAACTTTACTGGAGTGTTCTTTGATGATATCATCACCTACTCCAAGTCTTTGGAGTAGTACAAGCCTCTAGGTAGTTTTTCAAGCTTTGAGGGAGAACAAGCTTTTTATCAATCCAAAGAAGAGTAAATTTTTTCTTCAAGAGATTCAATACTTAGGTCATATTATCTCTCAAGATGGTATCCGTATGGATCCATCAAAGCTGGAGGTAATAAAATCATGGCCTAATCCAAGGAATCTATATAGGCTACAAAGCTTTATTGGTATGTTGCATACTATAGACGCTTTATAGCAAAATTCTCTCAAATAGCAGGACCATTACATGACTTAACAAAGAAGAATGTTAAGTACTCATGGACTGCTAAAGAGAAAAATTCTTTTGACAAACTCAAAGAGGAGCTTACCTCCCAACTAGTGCTTATGATTTCGTATCTCTCAAGACCATTTGAGGTCCGATGTGATGCTTGTGGTGATTGCCTTGGATCCGTTTTCCTTCAAGAAGGCATGCCATAGCATATGAGAGCCAAAGGCTCAATGTCCATGAATGGGTCTTGGGGATATATGAAAAAGAGCTTTGAGTTGTTCTACATGCCCTAGACACATGGAAGAACTATCTATTGGGGACTCCATTTATTTTGCAAACAGACCACCAAAGTCTCAAGTAGTTCATGACGCAAACCAAGCTTTCCGACAAGCAAATCAGGTGGGAAAAAAAATCGCAATTTTATTTTCATATTGCTCACATTGCTGGTAAGCATAATCAAGTGGCCGATGCACTATCACAACGATCGAGGGTTAATGCGGTGTCTATAGCAACTCACAATGATCTATCTTCCATGATAGATGAGTACGCTACTGACCTTGACTTTAAAGACATAATGGAAATCCTTGCCTTAGGGAAGAAAGAGGAACCCTTCACCTTGCAGGATGGTTATCTTCTCCATGGCAACAAGCTATGTGTTACTCACTCCCTTCGTGAGAAGTCATGTATGAATCCCATGTTCCTCCCTATGCGGGGCATCGAGGGATTCAACCTACTCTTTAAGGAGTAGAAACGTACTTCTATGGGCCTACCATGAACGTGGACATAAAAGAGTATGTATCCAAATGTGTGATATGCCAAAAGAAAAAATATGATAGAGGGAAGAAACCTGGATTACTCCAGCCATTGCCAATCCCTAATTCGCCATGGGAGAGTATATCCATGGATTTTATCTTTGGATTACCCAGGTCCATCCATGGGAATATAGGAATATGTACAATACTCAATAGGTTTAGCAAGCAAGCACACTTTATACCTGTCAAAAATACTATTTATTAAGGCATACCAGATGGCAACCCTCTTCATATCTCATATTTTCAAACACCATGGATTTCCAACATCCATCGTGTTAGATAGAGATCCTAGAATGACTAGTAATTTTTGTAAGGTCTCTTTGAAAGTCTAGGTGCAAGATTGAATTTCTCTTTGGCCTATCACCCACAGAGGTATGGCCAAAGTGAGATAGTCCGATCTTACGATTCTCCATCTACTAAAGACTTATGTTACAGAAGTAGATCAATGCTCACAATGGTAGAAGTACTTACCCCTTGTAGAGTATGCGTACAATAATACTATCCATACTACTATGGGAAAGGCACCTTTTGAGATCATAGAGGGAAGACCTAAAAGTCCCTTGCTACTTAAAGTACTTGTGTTTGGGGGATTTTGTGTTCCATATCCTACTTTGTTCCAAGGGAGGTTTGTATGCCTACACCCTATGTGTCAAGGGGATGCAAAAATGTGTGCCTACCCCAAGTGTGTTTTTAGGGGAGGAGTGTGTGTGATCAATGCAACAAAACCCACAAGGGGAGGCTTGTTGAGGTGTGGGGTTTGTTGCATCGTAGGAACTCACCCTATCCATGTAGATTTCCATGTAAATTCCATGTGTGTAGCATCATGTGATAGCCCATGTGTGATCATGTGTGGACATGTGATGTCCCAATTCTCGTTGTAAACTATCATTCTTTGAGGCTCCACATATCCAAATTGGGGTGTCTTTGTTCAACCATGATGGCGCTTTAATATCAGCTGATGTCTCTAAATCTAGCTCTTGGATTGGAGTCTTCAGAACATTCTTGTATGAATGGTCTTTCAAGTTTACTCGTGTAATTGATATAAGATGTTTTAAGTAGAGATAAGCATTCCTCCAATCTTGTACCAACTGTATTTGTCTCTTAAAAGTTCTTTCCAAGATAATTTAATATTTCAATTTTTTCCAAAATCTACAATGGCAAAAGTGTGTTGGTAGTCAATCCTGCAAGAGCTACTGACTATCACGTTTTTATGGGTTTCTCAATGTGCCCATTTGTCAATTGAAATTTCATTCGTACCTACCTAATTGTAGGTCTTTCCCATGCTTCCTAGATTGATTTCATTGCAATGGTGTTAGGCGGATACAATATACGGGCACCCACCTTGATGAGCACCTAGCCAAACACCACATCTTTAATGCATTTGTCTCTGATATTTTTCCAAGCTAGTGTAGCTACATTGTGTGTAGATCTTGATCCCAGAGTAGCAAATCAATTCCCTATGTTGTAATTCTATCATGACATCTGGAAAGGCCCATGTGAGCCACCCATTGGAGATTTAGAAAGACCTAGGTATAAAAGTCAATAACTTTAATGTGAAAGAGTCTTGTCTTTTGAAGAGAAAGAGCTCAATTGTGTGTATGCTCAAGCGACTTCTCAGCTCCAAATTGTAATCAACATAATTAATGATTGGGTGATCCAATTTTGATTCTAAAATTTTCATTGTGCTCCTTTTTCTTTGCTCTTTCAATTAAGTGTAAGCATTGTAAATTTTGTTGTGGTTTGTGACTATGCGTTTGTGAGCTTTATCTACAAATTTGAGTGCTTCAATCACAGTTTTTGGACGTTGCTGCAGCCAAAACTGTCAACCTAGGGAGAGCTCAGAAACAGGTACATGGAGATTCCCAAGAAGATAGCAAACTGCTTGAGCATGTGATTGATGCAGTCTTCAATAGGTCCAATTGTGATATGTATGCCAAAGGCAGTTCTTGGTAGGCAGTTCTTGGCAGGCCAAAGAGGGCTTTCAAGCTCAGTCAATTGGGTATCTTAGAAGTGCTAAAGTTGGATGGGTTGATATCCTCTCTCTCGATGATATCATGATATGTATGCAGAGATTCATCATGTTTTGCAAACTCAAGTTTTTCATGTGCTTAAAGGCCGATGTCTAGAAATTTTATAATTGGAAGCCTTGACAGCTCGTGTTTGTCAACGATCGGGACGATAATGCTATTCTCAGTGGATATTTTGAGAATCACTTTTTTAAGAGTCGATTGTATTCAATTATGGTTGTTTGTGGACATGTCATCATCGATGTGAGCAATGGTATTTTTTTATGAAGCTTCTAGTGGAGATGGGCTCTCAGGTGGTGGAAACGAATGCCAAGCAAAAATTTTCTAGAAGTGGAGTTAATTTTTGTTAAAAGACGAGTACTCTTCATGGAGGGTGGCACCACTTCAATGGACAACAAGGGAAAATTTAGGTGGCATCGGCATCCAAAGGGTGAGAAAGCAGCCAAAAGCATGAAAAGGGACGAGAGCTGTAATAAAATGGTGTGTAATAAAATGGTGGATAAGCTGGCCTGGAAGGAGAGACCATAATATGCACAGGGACGAGTAGGGAGGAGGTGTTGCAGGGGGAGAGGGCGAAGGCTTCAAAGAAAAGAACGCCAAACACTGCAAACAAGGGTTGGAGGGCCGCCAAATAGATGAGGAAAGGGAGACTCTGAGAACGACAAAGAAGGAGCGGAGGAGGGTCGCCAGTTGCAAGGGAAACACCCACATGGGCTTGAGGGGTCAAAGACTCAAAGTGATGGGGATGTCTGCTTGTAGGATCGAGTGAACGGATGTTGGAAGGCAATGCTAGCTGCAAGAGATAGGGTAAAGGGGCCAATAAGGAACCACCCCCCAAAAGGAAAATGGCTCCACCCCCAATAGAGAGACAAAAAAAAGGAATATGCTTGGAATCTTGCTTAGGTGTCCACATCTGATTTGCTAAAAAGTGTACTACTATTGGGGCTTGAGTGTCTCTGTTTTCTAAAAAGCCCTCAGAATTACGCTTTTTCAAATAGAGTGCTGAGGCAAAATCAAAAAAATATCAATCTTGATATCATCTAATGCGTCTTTTCATGAGGAATTGAATGCACTCTTCAAATTTCAAATCTGGCTGGATATGAAAAATCCCCCCCAAAAATACTATTTTTTTCTTACATGGCCTTATATTGGCCCCTTTACCCTATTGAGAGTATTGGATAGGCAAGCAAGAGTAGCCAGGAGGAGAAGGAACTTTACTGATAAGGAGCAATGTTGCTGCAAGTGAAGGGGTCAGTTGCATACAAGAGGGGAGTCACCATAGGGCAATACTAGCTGAGAGCTTTGGGGGGAAATAACGGATGAGCTCTGGTTTATTCTCTTGGTTGGCTCACATGGCCACAAATAGGGTTGCATTTATTTGATCAAATAATCCAATTTATACCGAATAAATCATCATTATTCACGTATTATTGTATAATACGTGGTATTTTTGAATAATTTCTATCCTTTCAATTGATAGCTTATCGATCGATAGTCTTTCGATCGACACTATATCGTTTGATATCAAAATTGGTCAAAAGACTATCGATCGATACGGTAGATCATACAAAAAGACTATCACTCTTAGATACATTTTTGATCGAGATCACTTGTAGAGCTCTCTCTCTCTCTCTCTCTCTCTCTCTCTCTCTCTCTCTCTCTCTCTCTCTCTCTCTCTCTCTCTCACACACACACACACACACACACACACAATCTCTCTAGCTCTCTCCTTAGTTCAAACAGGTTGCAGTCGTTTTTGGAGTGGGTCAACCTCGCGTATTGGTGAACATCTTTTCTCTTCACGTTTGCATTTTTATAAAAAATAATGTAAATTTTATTTTCACGTGATTATATAACTGTATGTGTCTCTGATACGCCTTCAGGCCCTCTTAGTCACATAACATTTTAAAATTTAAGGTATAGAAACTACTATGGGTTGTCTGATTTTATATCTTACTCCCATAGTAATCTAGAAAAAATTTAGAAAACATTGATCTGATATGCTTTGCAGCACTCTTACTTGAGTCAATGTTCTAGGAATTTAGATAACTGTTTGATATGCTTGTCGGCACTCATACTTTGTATGGTGTTTTAGGAGACCATTAGATAGCACGTGCGTTTGTTTGATATGTCTCACGACACTCTTACTTTGTACGATGATTTAGGTAAAATAATCTCCAATGAAATGTGAGCTTACAAAAAATCATACTTCTTCCTACATCTGAGCCTTGGTTCTTACAACAAAAGAAGTTACTCCTAGACACGATCTGTGCAAATAAATTTTTTATCTAGTGACTCATTAAGCTATACACTTTTCAATATTTGTATTCATGGACCACATGATTCGTAGATCTACATTGTAGGTTTTTATAATGAGAAAAATGTAATCTTTAAACAACTCCCCGCATCACGATCTTTGGTTCTTACAAAGGGAGGAGTTTCTCTATTTCTGGAAAAAAACCATTATCTAATGAGCTACTGATTTTTAAATTGTGATCGTTCTTGGCGACTGGATCGAACATTTATCCTTTGCTCTTACAACGGGAATAAAACCCCTGTGTTTGGTGCTTAGAATTTGCTTAGAATTTGCTTAGATCCTTACAATGAGAGGGATACACACGTGACACCACGCTTTACGTTGTTCTTTGTAATTTGTAAAATAATGTGTATTTGTATGACTTCATGACATTCCTATTGATAGCATCTCATACATGTTAGGTTTTTGATTCAAAAAATCATAACATATTTTTTTATGATATGAAAAATCATAATTAACATCATGCATAATCGTGTGTATGTTAATCATAAATTACATTCATGTGTGACCTGTGGTTTAGGGTTTAGGGTGATTGCTTCATGGTTGTGTTGTGTATATAGGTTGCAAAGAATGACTAGAATGTGTTGCATTACATGTCACTTATACCGATGAAAAGTTATGGTTTTTTGTTTCTTAGTTTTAGCTTCTACGCACATCATGGGTACTATAGGCAAGATAACAAAAGTTGAGCGTAAATATGTCGAAGAATTTGTATGCACTCATCTTTATGGATTACAAAGTGATCGCCTCTAGGAAGTCTTGTAAGAGTCCTTGTACAATATGTCGAAGAATTCGTATGCACTCATCTTATGGACTACAAAGTGACCGCCTCTAGGAAGTCTTGCAAGAGTCCTCGTACAAATCATTTTTGGATGAGTTATGTAGTTCTACATATGCAGCACTAGTTGCAAAATTTTGTAGTGCTTCAGGTGGGATTGAAGTCCTTACAGGTGGTCAGTTGGCCCACGACGTGAGTCGAATCATAGGGCAAGTTTGCAGAGTTGCAAAAACCTTTGACAAGAAAATTAAAGGGAAGTCTGGCTTCATGGACCGCATCAAGGAAGTAGAGGTCCTCTATAGAAGCATGAAGCAACAGGGAAAGAGACTGCGCGTAGAAGAGCCCAAGAATGTACCCGAAGTGCCTGCCGCTTTGAAAGTACCAATCTCTAGCAATGTCCCAATGCCGCCCAACATGGGAAGTTTAGACCCATGCACCCTCGTCATCATACGCATGGCTTGCATTGAATTTCCACAAATTGCAAGCATTGGAGAAGGTAGATACAGCATGGTCATGAAGGTGAAAGTCAATCATGAGACCTTCACAGATGAATTTTACACCGGCAAGCTAGTCAAGGGTGATGGCCAGAAGAGTGCCAATGATATAGTGCTGCATGAGGCCACAATTACGAATATCACTCATAGTGGAATCATTGTTGCTCTGGGATTGGAAAGACACGCCATGCAAGCTCCCACCTTATCTTCAAGATGTGGAATGGTGGAAACCTCGACCACTGGCTAGAGAGACTCCAAAAGGAGGGGAAGAATGTGGCCATGAGCAAGGGTTTCAAAGATGTCAAGGGGACTGTTGAAGCCGTCAAGTAGAATATATGGCCTATCATTAATGGATTTCTCCAAACCTTTATTTTTTTGCACGCGAATAACATCACTCACAATGATTTTCATGGAAGTAATATCTTGCTGCATTTTGGTTGGGCTAGAGTATATGTGGACGTATGTGATTGGAGTAGTGCAACCTTGTTCCCCACAGAGAACACATTTTCGAAGTTGCCAGATCTTCTCCCATCGACAAGGGAAACCTAGAGCAATCCATATTGGTGGGTGGTTCTTGAATGTATATCAAGAAATCCTCCAGTCTACATGTGCAGCCAAGATATCTACTCCCTTTGCAAATTCATTCAAGAAATCCTTAAATATTTACCTAAGGATGATGACACTAATCATATCGCTTTCCTCAGACGCTTTCAAGAAGTCATGCACTCTTGTGTATCTCCCAATCCTACCCAACGCAAGTCCTCACATGATCTCCTCAACATGTTACAAGGCATTAAGTGTGTTGGTCACACGCTCCTAGATAGTGCAGGCTTGAGGCGGTATCTTATTGGAGATCGGCCATAATCCGGGTATGGCCTGATGCCAATAGTTGGATAAGAAGGTCATACTCAGGGAGGATGATATGAATTTAATTAAGGAAATTTGTTCGACTTGGTTGCTTAAAAAGGAACTCGAAAGGCTAGGAATATGGGAGCTATCCTCTGCATCTGTCACCAGATGGTGCTATACCTCTCGAAATAAAATGCTTAGGAAGGAATGATTAAATTACTTGATGAGCCTTTCCCAAACACTTAATTCTGGGAAATATTGTGAAGGTGCTGCCATTTTGATGGCTTGTAACCGATTCGCTTGGCCTGAAAGGGAAGGCAAGATGAATTGATTGAAACTAAATGTGCTGCATGATTAGTTAGAAAACTAGTTACAAGCTAATTATAGCACATAAAGGAAAGGAACTGAATTAAAAGTTTCTAAATAAAGATCTGGTGGGAACAACCAGATGAATTTCCCTGAACGAGGGTATCCAAAAGATTGCATGTTGCTTGTTGTTTGATGATGTCTAATAGACAACTGTCTTCCTGATTTTGTAGTAGTTAAGTACTACCTCGGAAAGGGATTTTCATGAAATGGTTCAGTGGGTGGGCGGATCTGGAGGGTCAGATAGCCGGATGTTGATTTAAAAATGTTATGTTAAACGCTAGGACGACGTGGGATAAAAATGGGTAATCGTGGACGAGCGAGACCAGGTAGGATTGCAAGATCCCTCTTCTTAGGGTAAAGTGATAACTGCCGTGCCTGCTTGTCAGGAAAAAGGGGTTATTGCCATGAACCAAGGGAGAACAAGAAAGCAAGAGTAGATCTTCAAGTTAAAGATGAAGAGAATCAAGACTAAGGACCACGATTTTGGGTGCGGAAAGCTGTCAAGGATAGATTGATTATGAGGAGCATGATAGAATCGTTGAATGAAGGGATGTACCCCCTTGGGTTGGCATTCGAGATAGACCGGAGTCCTTTGTGAGTCTCGGTCCCAAGTGGGAGGGATACCTGCAGATAGATCTATGTCATTCCTTGGAACGGTCTGGAGGACTGAGGGAGGTGAGTAGGGTCGAGTCTGGGTATGGACCTCACAAGTGGTATCAGAGCCTAATTTTGAATCTTGGACTTTGGAATCTAGAATTTTGTATTTAAGATTAATGCATGAGAGAAAAACAACTCAGTCTAGCACCCAAATTTCAATTATATTACCAAATGAAGTCTTGATGTTCCAATAAATTATTTAAAAAATTTCAAGATGGCTTGGGATCTGCCAGAAGAAATTCAACAGATTGTCTATGAGAGGATGGAAATTGCGCTGCTAGAGCGAAGGCTCGCTATGCTGGAACATTTTAGGAAGCTCATAAATGAGAGATTTATGAAGGTTGGAATTTATCACGATTGGAAGATTACATGGAATGGCAAGGATGGCATTTTTGTTTACATGAATACAATGAAAAATTGAGTACTTATCCACTGAATTGAAGAAGTCTTGTTGAGCACAAGAGTTGCGGATTTTCCAAGTTTTTTATTGTTAGGACTTCATGAGAATTCAAGATTACTGTAAATCGTACCAAGATAATCTTCAGACAGAAGGATTTTTTTAATCAAGTGAAGAATTAGGTTGCCAAATTGCAAGTCATAAGAAAGAATCTTAAGAGTGCAAGTGATGACCAAGTGTTTTTTTTAAGTCCGACCAAAAGAAATCCCTTAAAGATGGGAAAGTGCAAGAGATAAGCTCACAAATTCTGCGGATCATTCAAAGACTTGAGAAGAATAAGAAAGCAAATTTATTAGTTAGCCAAGAACTTTAAAGTGGGAATCTCTACTCAAGACTATTGTAGCGATTTCCTATATAAGCACCCCCTCTCCTTTGTAATTTTAGACACACATATTGTTAAGCTACTTGCATACTTTCCATGCTCAAGATTATGCTTAAGTAAATCAAGGTTTCCATTAAACCTTGCTCTTGCTCCCTCCCTCTCTTGAAGGCCAAACCCTTGAGGGTTTTGTGAAGAAGATCCTCTCTCCTTCTCTTCATCCTAAATCCCTTTCCTTCCTCCTTGAGCCTCAGATCTCTTCAAGAAGGACTCAACCCCACTTCCCTCTTGTTTCGAGGAGGTAATCTTCATTTCTAGTAGGATTAATTAATCCATGTGTTTTAATGCTAGGAAGTTTTATGTGCATCATTTTAGGTTTAAGTTGTAATGGTAACCTTGGAATTAGGGTTAAGTATTAATGGTATTTATACATCATTAAGTTAAGCTTCAAACTACATCCGTGGGCTTTGGACAGAGAACAGACTCCCACACATGTGTGACACCTTTGAACGTGTGATGTGAAGCCAAGAAATCCTTGCTAATGTTCTCACCTGGGGCACAGATACTGCATATACAGTCACAACCTGCTCTATGCAACCCAAAAGCACGAGAGTGCATGTGGTTCAGTGTGTCCTTCAAAAAAGACATTTGCACATGGTATTCGCAACAGCATGTGTATCTATCCTTCAGCCGCCTACAAAAGAATGGCTTCAATATCTTAAAAATTCTCATACCAATCTTGCAATTTGGATGTTTTTCCTTGATTCTACGAAAGAACTCAACATGCAACATCCAAATGATGATCAGTATTCAGACTGCTAACTAGGACATCCAGCAATTTCATGAAAACAAATCATAGTGACAATCAACACCTAATGTGCATGCAACAGCGTATGCTAACTAGCATAAAGAGTGCTCGCTAGCATATATCTTGTGTTTACCAGGTAACTCTGTATGCTAGGTAGAGAACAAGACATGCTAACTAGCATACTCATTAGGACACCCATCATGATGTTGAGCATACTAGGTGTTAACTAGCAGAAACTATGTTAATTAGCATACACCTTGTGCTGACTAGCTAGCTCTGTATGCTAGGTAAAACACAAGGCATGCTAACTAGCATACTCCATATGCTCACTAGCATACCCAGCCCAGATGCTAGTTCTAACTAGCATAACCCTTGTCTCAAATAGCATGCCCATCATGCTAGTGAGCATACTAGTTGTTAACTAGCATAAGTGGTGTTAACTTGCATAATTTTTGTGTTGACCAACTAACTCTGTATGCTAGGTAGAGCACAAGGCATGTTAACTAGCATACTCCATATGCTAACTAGCATACCCAGCCCAGCTGCTAGTTCTAACTAGCATAACCCTTGTCTTAAATAGCATACCCATCATGCTAGTGAGCATACTAGTTGTTAACTAGCATAAGTGGTGTTAACTTGCATACTTTTTGTGTTGACCAACTAACTTTGTATGCTATTTAGAAATCAAGGCCTGGTAACTAGAATACTCAATATGCTACCTAGCAAACTCCATGTGCTAACTAGCATATTCACTTTCTGTTAGGCAGCATACTTATTGTGCAATTGAGCATACTAGGTATGTTAACTAGCATACCAGGTATGTTAATTAGCATACATATTGTGCTAACCAACTAGCTCTGCATGCTATTTAGGACCCAAGTCATGCTAACTAGCACAGTCCATATGCTAGCTAGCACAATCCATATGCTAACTAGTAGAGTCCATATGCTAACTAGCACAGTCTATATGCTAACTAGCATACTCCATATGCTAACTAACATACTCACTATGCTAACTAGTATACGCATTAGGAAACCCATAATGCTATTGAGCATACTAGGTGCTAACTAGCATAAATGATGTTAATTAGCATACATCTTAATGTGCTGACTAGCTAACTTTATATGCTAGATAGTACACAAGGCATGCTAACTAGCATAATCCTTATGCCAACCAGCATACTCCATATGCTTACTAGCATACCCAGCCCAACTGCTAGTTCTAACTAGGATAACCCTTGTCTTAAATAGCATACCCATCATGCTAGTGAGCATACTAGGTGTTAACTAGCATAAGTGGTTTTAACTTGCATATCTTTTGTGTTGACCAACTAACTCTCTATGCTATTTAGAACTGAAGGCCTGCTAACTAGCATACTCCGTATGCTAACTAGCATGATCACTTTCTATTGGACAACATCTTATCATGCAATTGAGCATCCTAGGTATGTAACTAGCATACTAGGTTTGTTAACTAGCATACCAGGTATGTTAATTAGCATACACATTGTGTTAACCAACTAGCTCTGTATGCTATTTAGAACCCAAGACATGATAACTAGCATGCTCCATATGCTAACTAGCATAGTCAATATTCTAACCAACACAGTCCATATGCTAACTAGCAAAAGTCTAGAGATCAGTATGCTATTGACCAGCATATACAAGTTACTAAGAACTAGAGATGCAATGCATAAAATGCATAAGTTATGGTACAAGTATTTGATTGATCACCTGAGGCTCATCTAGGAGGTGCACTGGGTGTTCTATGTACCTTTTCCTCCCATCCTCTTTCGACAAACATCCTTCTTGTTCGATGAAACGCGAGTCTCCACTTTCCAAAATGTGTAGACCAATTCCTTAATCTCATCTATGATAGGGCTATGACGGTGTTGCTTGTGACATGCAACCAATGAAAACAATCGACCATCAACATCGGGCTTTTCCTGTCGTGATCTCGCCTTGTGCAAGGTGCAATGATTGACATTTAGGACCCTGGCAATTTCTGCAATGGGAATGTTTTCCTTTGAATTCAACATCATTTGCAATGCTGCATTCTTCAAAAACAACTCCTCATTGGAACATGACTCCTTGACGGTAGCCAGTGTGCTACGGACATTGGAGACAATTGCGGTCTGTACAATAGCCTCCTTCTCAAAAGAATCATCATGGATCTCCTGAACATGCGGATGTTGAGCAACAAGATTCCAGATTTCCCACTTTGTTTCTGTACTAAAACCTTCAGTCCTACTCTTGAAATCTCTCACAATCTCGGACGAGATTTTATTTTTCTCCTCATCGTTGAGGGCATGATGTTGTCGCTCAAATTTGATTTTTTTCTGCTCCCGTTGTTTCCTCTTTCTTACTCTCTCATATTCCCTGATTACAGAAAGAGCTGGATCTTGGGAGTTGTAATTCATTGCCTGTAGTGGCTCTCTTCTGCTTTTTCCTGAGAATTGTAGATGTGCATAATATGTTACTTACTTAAATTCACTTAAATGTATAGTTGTCAACACTTAATGTTGTAATACACACATATTATGAACAAATGCCCTCACGAAACTATAGATGTGACCAACAAAACCAATGACTTCATTTGGAGTGGGTGGGCTACACATAAGATTTTCTTACCATTAGATTACAGTACGACTCCATTTCCAACATTGGATCTAGTGGCAATAATGTTGGCTATTGGTTCTCCATTTCTGTAGGTTTGTGTCAAAACAAGAGAAAGAGCTCAGCTTTGATAACTAATCTCTCAGGCAGGATTCCTGGTGCAAGGAACGAACCACAGAGAGAGAGAGAGAGAGAGAGAGAGAGAGAGAGAGAGAGGAGAAGAGAGAGAGAGAGAGAGAGAGAGAGAGAGAGAGAGAGAGACAGAGAGAGAGAGAGACAGCAAGACTCAGCAAACCGCCTGCTAGTCTGAGAGAGAGAGAGAGAGAGAGAGAGAGAGAGAGAGAGAGAGAGAGAGACTCCCCACGTCGTCTTCAGTAACTGAAAACATAAGCACATGAGGAGGGAAAATAATTTTTTTATAAAACATTTAAAATTTAAAGGACTTGCCCATCCGTTTTTCAGTATATGCTAACAAGCACAAATAGCTAGCACTGTCTGGGACAACATATTCAGTGACACGTTAACATGCTTCTACCCTGGTCTGTTTGATATGCTTGACCTTGTGGTATACTCAAATATGCAAGATTATCATATTATTTACTCCAGCTTTTTTTTTGTAATTTTTTATCCCAATCTTGACATGGATCTATTAAGTACCTGAACTTAAGCACCCTAGCAAAATTTCATCAAGTTTGGACAATTTTTGGTTCAAATGGTCATCAGCTTTGTGTCCGCAGACTAACTTTGCAAATTTAGTCACAATTTCCAATACAATTATCCAAATCTTACCAAATTTGGTTTGTGGTCTTAATACAACATGGTAAGTCTAGTGGTATGCTAACTTGGTCTAAAAAGTTGAAAATTGGGACAAATGTAAATAATCGTGATTATTTTCTTTTGGCAAATTTTTGCATCTTTTTTATCAACTAAGCATGTACACATGTCTATCACATCAATATAAGCCTATAAATCAAGTTTCATTGAGTTTGAACAAAATTTTCTCGAAATTACACTCAAGTTCTTGAAAGCCAGTACGGACTTTAGGTTTTACCCAATTTTTGGTCAATTTGGTGATCCAAATTCTTTGGTCCTTTATAAAAGTTGTTTGTACACATGCAATGAGTCACTGGTATCAAGCTTGGTCAGTTTTGAGCTGAAAGTAAATAATCACGATTATTTACTTTAGGCCTAAAATGAACAGTTTTTTGCACTTTTTCAATGGACAGTCTTTTCATGAGCTCTTTTAAGCCTATGAATCAAATCAAAACTTAATTTGGCTTAAAATGTCAAGAAAAAGCAATTATCTGAGTTTTTGCAAACTCTTGAAATTTTTACGCCAATGTGTCATTGAGCTTACCCACTGGTTCTAACAACTTTTAAGGCATACTCTCCAGTCGGACTGAGTGGTTTGGAGTCTTTTCGTGCTATTTCTACCTGTAGACTCTAGGAGATCCTACGAGGAATTTAAAGGATAACTTCACAAGACGCTCGTGTTTTTCCCTAATTTAGGTCTTTTCGATCCCCCGCAGTGGCGCCAAATGTGGGACGGTGTCTATCTAATTGCAAATGTAGCAAGAACCACGAATAAATTGTCAATCCATGGGACAAAGCTGACTTGACTAGTGCATAGAGGCTACAAGAGGTTGTCAATCTCTTGGAAAACAACAAAAAACTCACATCTAACTCAAGCTACACTCAAATGATAAAAATCACCGAAAGCCAATCGCTCATCGGCAAACAAATCACATCCATTACATCCATCGCTCATCGACCTAGTTGTTTTCAACCCAGAATGCATCTAAATGCTTAGCAATGATGCCCCAATACCCTGCCTATGTTTAGTTTTTTATTTTGAAGTGTAAATTCCTACTTATGATGAGATTAGGCCGCTGATCGGTGACGCCAAAAGCTACAAAATACTATGAAGTGCTTACATCAATGCGTAGAGCTCTTACCTGCGGTTGCAACGCAACATACACGACTGCAATGTGACAATTTGGGACAGAGTAGGAAGCACGAGAAGGAGAGAAGTGAGCACCGTTAGCTCACGATGTGTATTTCATTATCCAAAACTTGAAAATAACTTACAAAAATTGGCTTTTATAGTTTAGCCAAGGTTTTTAGTGGTCAAAACTAATAATCTGGGAGCTCTAACTAAAGATATATAAAGACAGGTTGATGGAAGCTTGTAGCCCCGGCTCATCGATTACAAGGTTTATCTGGAAAATAGAGTTACAATATTTTGGATTCATCAAAATAATAAATGTTTTTACAATGAGAGCTCCAAAAAATGGTATCCGAGTTAGCTTGCTGCTAACATTTATATATCCTACCAAATTTCCATCTTCTACGTCACCAGCAATATATATCTCATTGTCCATACAATTGACATTTGGATCCTCCAGAAGTGAGTACCTAATTACCCTTGGAGATATCTTGCACAACTTCTTCCAAGTCTCATGTAAATATTTATCACCACCATAATGGAGAATAGTCATACCCTTTTGAAGATGCGTATGCACAAAAAGTTCATAACCAAATCCTTGTATATTTGAAGCTTGTACCTCAAAGATAACACCACTTATCTCAAAGAATTTATCCTTGGAATGGAAAAAGTTTGTATACCAAGAGAATCATCATGCCACACATAATGTGAAAGACATTGTCTTTTAATATCTCTTATCATTTTTGAGTCTGTAATAAAAAAATGTTTATTTTGGTTAAAAATTTTCAAACATGGTAGACTATATGTTTTAGTTAAGTTTTATATGTCAAGAAGTATCAATTCAACATAGTAAAGAATCAATTTTTTGTATGCCAATTTACATTGAAATTTTTTTAGTAGATATGTTACTTCAAATTATTGATGTAATAAGTAATGATTTATCTTTCCTACAATTTTATACTATTAAGAAAAGGTTCACTACATGATACTTTTAAGTAAAAATAAAGTCAAAGATCTTAAATCAATGATTAATATACTTGACAGTATACATGATGAAACTATCATTACATGTTTAAAAAAAGATATCAAATCTATTTCAAAATAAATAGCTTAATTACATGACAAGTGGGTGTAGAATCTTAGCTCATACTTGCTTCAAGGTTCAAAAAGTCCATAACTGACATGGGTGTCTCACTTGTCGATGCTCCTGTCGTATTTGATACTCCATGGTCATCAATGGGTTGATCTAATTGATCACTTTAAAGTTTTGCCCATTTTTTGACATTGTCATGCTGATTTGCAAAGCTCAAAAGTCTTGTTCTAAGCTTTCTTTGGTCGTCAGTACTATCCACAAGGCATAACACTTCGCTTTTTTTCTTGAGTCCCAACTTTGTTATGTAGCCATCACTGAACCTGTCAATACGATTGAAATCTTGTTTGAAATACTTTTGAATGCATTGCTTGATTGTCAACTCCTTCTTGAGTTGTAGAAACTTGACATTTGACAATTGACTCACACTTCCGAAATCTAGATCAAGGTGTTAGGCATCTAGTATTATGGATTGTGTCCCTGTATTTGAAGAACTAATAAGCCCCTCAAAGGCATCTCCCATGAAGAATTCTATTGCACCAGTAAATTCCAAATGCTTCACATTGTGCAATTCCCCAATAAATTGTATTTTGACCATGTTTGTCATACTTTGCAAAGCAAACTTTAATTGCACATAGTCTTTATTATTCAAAAAAGAAACGATCACACATTGTGGTTCTATTGACCCACCTACAATAGCCATAATGCCATTTATGAGATCTTTGAATCTTTCAGTTGACCATTGTACATTGATCTTTATACCACGTGTGTTGTCCAAGATACACAATCCTATAGGGATAGGATTTTTTAGATAGCGCTCTAAGTAAGATCTTCCCTCCAATTGAATACTGACAATATGTGGGATGCATGTCTAACCTCACCATCCCATCTTATTGCAGTATTAGTGAGAACCACGATCAATTTGTCAAACCATGGGACGAAGCTGACTCGACTAATGCATAGAGGCTACAAGAGGTTGTCAATATTTCGAAAAACAACTAACAACTCGCATCTAACTCAAGCTACACTCAAGTGACTGAAATCACCAAAAGCCAATCGATCATCGGCAATCAAATCACATTCGTTACAGCATCAAATGACATCCAAACGTAACGAAATTTCTAGGACAAGTTTATAAGACCTAAGCACGCATGCTTATGGTCTCAAACCCCACTTTAGGTCAAGTTCCAAATTGTAATTATTAACAGCAGTGGATTTTTGACCTAGCCGTTTTCGACCCAGAATGCATCTAAATGCTTAGCAATGATGCCCCAACATCTCGCCTATGCTTAGTTTTTTATTTAAAAGTGTAAATTCCTAATTATGATGAAATTAGGCCGTGGATTGGCGACGCCAAAAGCTACGAAATACTGTGAATGGCTTACGTCAATGCGTAGAGCTCTTACCTGCAGTTGCAATGCAACAAACGCAATCACAATGTGACAACCGGAGAGGGAGTAGGAGGCGCGAGAAGGAGAGAAGTGAGCGCCATTAGCTCACGCTGTGTATTTCTTATCCAAAACTTACAAAAATTGGCTTTTATATCTTAGCCAAGGTTTTTGGGTGGTCAAAACTACTAATCTGAAGTTCTACCAAATCTGGAAAATGACTGGCTGATACAATCTGTAAGCTTATAGCCCCGGCTCATTAATTACAAAGTTTATTCGAGAAAATAGGAGTTACAATATTCCCAATTTATCAAAATAATAATTGTTCTACAAAGAGAACTCTAAAAAATGGTGTCCGTGTTAGCTTGATGCTAACATTCCCTCCCTCCTTGCCTGTGTTGTCTCTTAACACAGCTTTATGGGTTGAAGTAGTCGTCGGGCTGAGGGCGGGTGAGGTAGTCTTTAAGCGCGTCCAGTTCCTTCTAGTATCTGATTCTTCGTTCTTTGTCAGGCACTTGCAAAAATTGTATGGTGACTTGATTCTTCAGCTCCATCGTTGAGCAGCCTACAAACCTGGATGGTAGGTTGCTTATCATGACAGGTGCAAATATCTTCATTTGCCAGGTGAAGAATCCAATGTAAAATGCTTCTTCAAAGGCTAGTATATTATTTGAGCGTAAGAACACGCATCTGGCATAGAATCCGCAAAGTACCTCCTCTGAAGGTTGCCCACTCAGATCATAGCATAGGCCTTTGTTTCCTTCCGAGAATGATAGCCATGGGGGTCCTATTTGCTCAG
Source organism: Adiantum capillus-veneris (assembly GCF_014529385.1). Taxonomy (NCBI): domain Eukaryota; kingdom Viridiplantae; phylum Streptophyta; class Polypodiopsida; order Polypodiales; family Pteridaceae; genus Adiantum; species Adiantum capillus-veneris. The sequence continues at coordinate 87,008,615 of NC_140947.1, read as the reverse complement.
GCTCATTAAAAACTTGTATACATGTGAGTAGCATCCTGCAGATCTTATATAACATTGCACAGGAGAGATCTGGCAGACTCTTGAAGAAAGACATGGCGCCAGTTAGGGTTTTCACCATGTATTCCTCCATCGATTGGTCTCTCTCTAGAGTTGGCAGCCTGGGAAAGTTGAGCCAAGTTGGCCTCTTCTTTTGCAATGCTTCATGCGCTTGCCATGTTCTTACTCTGGGTACAGGACAGAATGTTGGATATCTCTGAAGAGTTGCAAGTGCTCTTGTGAACAGAATCAGGTTTCTCGGATTCTTGTTCAATTAGCTTAACCTCCACTTTGGGTGGTCTTTATCTGCGCCATCTTCTTGCATATCCTTGTATAGCCTTTCTTTCACATGTAATAGTTCAACTTCGATGAGAGGGTACGGTAGGGATTGTTGGTGCCATTGAGCATTGATCTGATTGGGAGTGAGTTGAGTGACGTTGACAGAGTGTAAAACTCTCAACTCCTACTCCATAGCGGCCTTCCACTGCTCATCTACCTCTAAGGTGATCTTCTCCTTCAGTGCGTCTTCTTCAACTTTTGATAGCTGGACCATTGGCACTGTGTCTGCGTCAGTGATGTGAACTTGAAAATCTTCATCACCACTTGGCTCTGGTGTGGATTGCGTGTCAAACTCAGCAAATAAGATCGAGGGTATGTCTATTTGTGGCAGCTCTGAAGTGCCTGCGTCTTCCTACGTGTCTAGTTTTCCATCTCTGAGGAGTTCATTTATCCGTTTGAGTTCTGCTATCTCCATTAGGAGCTCCTCCTCTCTCTGAACCCACATGAATGCCAGGTCTCTGCGCTGTGATTGTTCAAGCTTTAATTCCAATTCTAGGTCCTTGTTGTTCTTTTCAAGTGCCTTAGAGACTTCGTCAATTCCTTTGATCGAGGCCACGGTTGGATTTTCTCTAATTTGCCGTAAGAAGATGGCCTGATCATTGATCCTTTGTTCAGAATATTGTAGAGAAGCATTGGCAACATCTAACTGCACCTGAATTTTCTGAGCTGACAGAGAGGTTGTAAGAAGTTCATTTGTAACTTCTGTCAGCTGCTCGTCTTTTACTTTACAAGCATCAAGTAATTTGCTGAGTAGATCACCTAACTCCTCCTTTTCTTTTTGTTGTTTATCTCTGGCTATTTGATGCTGATCCGCTTCTGCCTTCAACTGTTTCACTTGCCTTTGGAGATCAGTGATGATAGTCATCCTATCTTCTAGCTCTCCTTGAAGAGCGTTGATCACCATTTCCAGTTCCTTGGCCTTTGTGCTACGATTTAAAGCTACTGAACGGAGTCTCTCTGTCATTTCCTGCATCTGCCGTGCATATTCATTGACCTTAATTATCACTTCATCGTTTTTCTGTCACTCCTCCTATCATGCCAGCTGAGATGTGCCTGCAGCCTCATGTGTTGCTTCTTGCTGTGTCATAATTGCTGGTGGTTCTTGTGTGGAGGTAAATGGTTGGTCTTCTTCTTGGCCATCCTGAGGCTTTGATGCCTGGGCAGTTTCTGGTTGAGTAGAAGTGGATGGTGTTGTCTCAACCTTTGCTGTCTCTTCAGGTGCCAACCTTTCTTCCTTCTCTGGCTCGGGCTCAGTCTCATGTGTAGTGGTAGACGCTTTTTCCGCATCTTCTTCTTTATCAGTCTCTTTTTCAAATCTACTTGCATGTTCCTCGTCCGGTTTTTGAGTCTCTTCAATTGCCTTCTCCTGTTCCAGCTCGGATTCTTTTTCTTTGTGTCCGTCGGGGTGGTCAGCTTCTTGTGTAGATTCCGTTTGTTGGTTCTACTTAAAATGTTTCTCTTTGTCAGGCTCTGCTTCTTCATTGGTGTCCTTGCCTGCAAATGATGGTGGTGGGCTAGGCATGGGATGGTCGTGTTGTTCTGGAGGTGGTGAGGTGGGTCGGAGAGATCCATGGATTTGCTCTTGGCTAGCCGTTTCCTTGGCTTGCCTTTGTTCTTCCGCTTCCTGGGCTTTCCTTGCAACTTCTTATGCTTCCTTGAGCTTTAGAGCTTCAGCCTTTGGGTACATTCTTTCTAATTGCTCTGTTGGATCATCCGCCTCTTTTCTGGTATGATGCTTTGCTCGAAGGCCTTTAAGTTCTGCAGGTACCCACTTTTCTAGGTCCTTCCCTTGTGCTTGGCTATTGCGCTGGTAAGCCTATTTTTCTCTTTCAAAACGCACTTGTTTTTGAGCTGGCTCTTCTTGGTGTGCAGCCACAACTTTCCTTTTCATCTCTTCTCTCCCAGCTCTCTTTTCTTCGTTGTCAGAGCTCTCGCTGCTGTGCCATTCCGATGAGTTGTCAGCTGACTCATCATCTGATTTTTGTGACCTTTTACCTGACCTTGTAGCTCGTGGAGAGGGTTGTGCTGCCAAAATCCATGTATTCTGATCAGAGGCAGGTGGTAGGTTGTCAACCATGCCGATGGCATAATACGCTATTCTAGTCATCACCTCTGGCGTGCCCAAGGATGTGAATTTGTCTTCCTTCTTGGTGCCCTTCAAGGTTGTCAAGACATACTGTGCGTGGTACACTGGTTGCCTTGTGGTTGACTTGAGAACTTGAGTGAGGTAGTGGCCATGGCGTGATTTGGTGTTGTGTACCTTGGTGGCCTTTTTGCCAGGAAATGAAAGTGTTGATGGTACAAACGGGCTGGCTCTTCCACTTGTTTGTGGATAAGATCGGCGAGTCTAGCCGCGGTTGTCTCCTTGGTAAATGTGCCAGCGGTTTTCCTATCTCTTGCCTGCATGGTCATTCCTTCAGTGCGCAATCTGAGTGCCTCTGCCACTATCTCTTTTGTGATTACTACCTCGACCTTGTTCCCTTGGGTGTCGAATATTTGTGCGGTTCCATCCTCTTTGATGGTGGATAGAAGCTCGTAAGCTTTCTAAAAGTCCACTCCGCAAGGCTCTTGTTCGTAGAAATGCCTGAGTCCCAACCTACGGTTAGCCTCTTTTGTCTCCGGCTTGGCAGCTACATCATAGACTTCTTTGGGTAGGAGCTGCAACTCCACCTGATGCCCCTCTTCACTCTTGAACCTGCTAATGAAGACCGTAGTGTGGTGCTCTTCTAGCTGTCTTCTAGAAAGGTAGGATGCCTTTGCCGCTTTGACTGACTCGGGGTCCAGTTGATACACAGGCAGTTCTTGTAGTTTCTCTATCTGGTTCAACTTCTTCTTGGCCCTCTCTGCTGCTTGCATTGCTCCTGTTCAGTGAATAGAGTGCAAAGTTAGCATATTTGTCGGATTTTTCTCTAGAATGTCCTTTTAGACTGAAAAGCTGACAATTTGGTCCAAATTGCTTCAAATCAATTTTTGAACAAGCAAAGATGCATAAAATCATGCAAGGAATAAAATTGTATGGTCAAACCAAAGTAAATAATCGCGATTATTTACAGCTGAGGAAAATTTTCAACTTTTTGCAAACTTGGCTTTATAGGCTTGAAGTATATACCAAATACATGCTCTGAGTGAAATATAGGCTCATTTGGATGCACAAGGTGAAAATGGTACCAGATTTTGGCTTTAGGTCTCTGAAACAGCAGATATAAAGGAAATTTGAGATTTTGAACTCCAAATTGATTCAAAATTGGCTAGTAGACTTATCACAACATGTACTTTGGATGTATGATGACAAAATATCAAAATTCCGTAATTTTGATTAAAAAGTAAATAACCGCGATTATTAACTTTTCTTCCAAAATTGACATTTTTTTGTACAAATTGGTTCTAAGCATGGTATAGACCTTGGGTGTGAGATATGAGGTGATTTGGATCAAGAAAAGTTGTTCATAGCCCCAATTGTGGCTTGCAAAGACTTCTTCGCATTTTTTGGCAACTTTATAAGTAATGGGTGGTCATTTTGGCTCATACTTGATTTTTGGCATGTAATAGGTGTATACACATGATAGGTGAGATGATTTGACAATTTCCAAGCAAAACTGATGCAAAAGTAAATAATCGCGATTATTAACTATAGTGACAAAAACTTTGCAAAACCTATAAATTTTGGCCTAGACATGTTTCATACACCTAATACAAGTCCTAAATTGAATTTGGTCAAGTCTGGTCATGTCGGCATCACTTTGTGCTCTGTCGACTCTGAAATCACCGTTTTTTGTGACTACTTTGTCTGTTGGGTTGGTCGGTCAACTTTGAGGCTTTGGACTTGTCCGCAACATAGTCGTGAAGTCAGTTGGAGTCAGTTTGGCCTTGTATGTCGAATTTGATGCTTAGTAACCTTTGAGCCATTTTTTGCTTTTCGAGGGTTTTGCTTGATGGATTTCACCAAACCAATCATATACATTTTATATGGACCTCATTAGCAAGCCATTTGTGGAGTCGGATCGAAATTCAGGCATTTGCTAAAAACCTAACTTTTCTATTGGGGACCCCCTTGAGCCCCAGCCGAATGGTCATCTGATGGTATATAAAGGTTCTATTATGTTAGGGCATGCTATGGTTCAAATCCCATCCAATTTGGTCAAGCTGGCAGGCCGCTATGGTCGGTTTTAGGTCGGAGGTCTTCGTGCACTGCTCGGTTTCTAGGGTTTTTTCTAGGGCTTTAGACTAGCTATCGGCCGTACAAAATGGATCATTGTTGAGTAAAGAACTTACCCCTCATGTCTCGTGTGAGACGGCGCTGAAAATGGTCAATTGTGGGCTCTGAAAAAGTCGCACGAAAGAGGACGAAATCTCTCTCTGCAAAGGCTCCAAGTGGAAATGAGGTGGTTTTAGCCTACCATGGATATCTATACCCGAACTTTCCGAACCAAATTTCCCCAGATTCCCTCGTTAGTCCTACTTGGCACTGAAATATATGTTAGACTCAAAAATTTCCTTGATCGGATTCCTGTAGCTCATTGTGCAAGAATTTTGCAAAAGTAGGCTTGGTTGCCTAATTTAGGCTTCCCACTTCCATCTTCTGATTTTATTGAAAATATTTGTGCTTGTCGCCTTGTTTTTCTGATATGAAGTTCAATGCAAGTCAAACCAATATGATGTGCAAGAGGTGGGTCTTGAGTAATTAACTCAAGGGTTTTCGACGAGGTTTGCTGCTGATGTCTTCCAAAGAGGAAAATTTGTAGCTTGTCTGCTCTCTTTTTGATTGTACCATCAGGGTGCTTTAGCACACTGATTTCTTGAGCTGTTGGTAGCACTTTTGACTGTTGTCGAGATTTTTCTCACCACTGGTAAGTTGGTCGGCGTGATGTTGCATGGTGTGGTGGAGTCTGTTGAGACTTAACTCGCCATTGCTTGATTGGTTTCACAGTTTGTGGAGAAGATAAGTGCTCATTTTTCTTCCAAACCATTTCCATGTTAGGTTCCTTGCTCGGAGATGCTCGCCTCTGTGTTTGAACCCTTGGAACCTTCTTTTGTTTTGTCTGTGAAGTTTTAGGCACCCAGATCTGAATCGGTTTATCCTTAAGCTTTGCTTTTGGTACCCAAATTTTCCTGACTCCTTGCATGCTATATGTAGCATTTGATTGTCGAGGGGATGGAGAAGATTGACTTTGTGGTGGATTGGTCTTTTGATTTCTTCTTTTCCATTCCTCCTTGCTTGGTGCAATTGGAACAATGAGTTGCCCTCCTTTAGGTGATAGCTTTAGTTGATTCGTATCCCAATCTGGTACTGCTATGCATGTACGCATCCAAGGAATTCCAAGAATCATCGTCTCATTCATGTGGTCATCTGGTAAGCATACAAACTGATGAGGACATGAACATCCATGTACTATCACGTTCAAGTTGACTACTCCCAATGTTGGAGTTGGGTTCTTGTTGCATCCTTTGATTGTCGCTATTCCTGCCGGCCGTCAATGCTTGACTTGTTGCCTTCTTGTATGTGGAATAACTGACTGCATTTACTCTAGCTCCTGTGTCAACCAAAGCATTAGTGCTATGATTGTTGAGATGTACTATGATGTGCAGGTCCATTCCATCTAACCAGTCATCATCATCTGTTGAAACTGCATCTTTAGGTAATTTCCATTGTCTATCGTCTATTTCCAAAGTGTTGATGGGAATTGGTATATGTTGATTTTTGAGAGCAGCTTTCAGCTTGAGTACCCGAAGCCTAGCTTCCTCTTGGGTTTTATCAGTAACCTGCTGTCGTTTGATCTTCCTTTGTTTGGCTGCATGCATTCTCTTTAGCAATTCATTCGTTAATGGAAAATTGTATTTCTTTAAACGACATCCACTAATCCAATTAGCCATTGGTTCACCATCTAGGATGGACAATTTTACTGCTCCACTTGGAGATACATCTTCAATGATAAATGGTCCGTTTCCCTTTATCTTAAACTTGGGAATGTGTTGTTTAAGGGAATAGACTAGAACTAAGTCCCCTTTCTTGAATATTTTTGTGACTAAGTGGGAATAAAAAAACTATTTTTGTTTCCGCTTTTGTGCATAGATATAAGCTACAGCAGTTAGCCTTTGCTCGTCTAGCTTTTCCAAATCTTCAAGTCTTTTTGACAATTCATGTCCAGTCCACTCAAGATTTTGTGCTACCCTTAATGTCGGCAATAGAAATTCTATTGGCAGTATGACATCAAGACCATAATCAAGGTTAAAGGATGTAGCATTTAGAGCTGTTTTGAATGAAACTCGATAAGCCCATAGAGTAGCATGGAGATTCATTTCCCAGTTTTTCCTGCCTGAACTAACCACTTTAGTCAGCACCGAGCTAAGAATTTTCTTCGTATGCTCAACTTGTTTGTTTGCTTGTGGGTGATAGGGAGCTGATTTGTTATGGATGACCATAAACTCATTAAGCAAATACTCTATTACCTCATTGAAGAAATGAATTCCTCGATCACCGACAATTTCTATTGGCAATCCATATCTCGTGAATACATACTCATATAAGAATGCAACAGTGGTTCTGGCATCATTCTTTTGAGTTGCTTTACCCTCGGCGCACTTGGTCAAATAGTCCATAGCTACAATGATATATTGAGCTTGGGTTCTATAAGCAGGTGGTTGTATTGGTTCAACAAAATCTATACCCCATTTTGCGAAAGCTCTAGCCCCCATCATTGGTCTTAACACTAGGTTGGTAATGGGACACTTTTATGTCCTAGGACACTTTTATGTCCTGTTAAGTGACCATTTTCCTTGAATTATGTCAAGAGTTTCAAAATGAATTTTGAGGTGCTATCTATCTAGAAAGTTGTCTCATGAGCTGAAAAAAACTCGACATTTTTTTGGAATATCAATTCCATCTTTAACCTTGTCCTTGCACAACATTTCACAACCTAAACTGTGTGAAAAAACGGGTCCTGTTTTTGGCTTTTTTAAACTTTTTGCAACTATACCACTCTAGAATTCATGTTTGTGAGGTCTATAATTCTAGAGAACTATCTTTAGTAGTCCTCAACATGTCCTAATGCTTCTAGGGAGAAATAAATGTTAAAGTTGTACGTTATGACCAAATTACGAAAATTGTCAAATCCTATTTTTTAGCCAATTTTAGCTCTTCTATGATTTTTTTGGTGGCTTTTATGACATCCAAATGCAGTTTTGGTTTTCTCTGTCACATATTGTAACATAAAGCTAATATTCCTTGAGTTTTGGGGCACCTAATACCCTATTTTGCATAGTAGACAACGATGGTTGATTTTTCCAATTATAGAAGAAAACAAAACATTCTAGTATATCAAGTATAGCTTTTTCAATATTGTTAGTTTCTTGTGACAACTACATGCATTTTGTAGGTAGTAACCATATCTAGTCATAAGGATCAAATTTGGCTAGATACTGAATACTTTCTATGGGATTCTACAACTCATAATGTTGAACCCAGTCTTTTCATGTTTGCTGTATTTATCACTTCATCTTTGTCCCCAAGATTCCCCTTGGTAAGAGATGTATTATTCTTTTGACATGCTCCATGGCTCCTTATGAACCTAAAAGACAATAGGGAACTAAGAAAACATGCATATATTATTTTTATTGAGCGTGGCTATAGAAACTTTGATGATAGGTCTACAGAATGGTAAAAATTCAAATTTTTTGTACCTATTTCTTTTGGCAAAACAAAAAATAGTGAGTGAGAAGCAATCATATGTTCTTATCACCAACCCACTGAAGTTAACTAGGGAATTTATCTCAAGTCCTACAAAAATCCCTAATCTTATTTTTATGCAACAAAACGTAAGAAATGACTGTTTTGATGAAAATGCACTGGTCCATCAACTTTGGAGGCTTGGTGTGACCAAAAGATGAGAAATTTTACAAGTTTCTTATTTTTTCCATGTGTAGTAGGCCTTGAACTATAACCTCTTGAAAGGATTTTACAAAATGAGTGGATCTACTATGGTTTTGGAGGTTTTTTTCAAAACCTTGAAAGGACACTTTTATGTCCTGTTAGGTTACCAACCTAGTGTTAAGGACATGCTATCTACTCGTGTTGGCATTTTTGCTCGTTGACAAGCATCGCATCTTCAAACATATTCTTTGGCATCTGCAAAAAGTGTTGGACACCATATGCCTGCCATCAAGATTGTCTTGCGGTGGTCTCGCTAGAAAAGTGACCTCCAGCTAATCCAGTATGTGCTTGTTCTATAATCGGAATATACTCGTTTTCATTTGCTCAAAGACGCAAATGTTGATCTTGACCTCTCCAATACAATTGGTTCCCAATAAGAGCATAATCTCTTGCTTCAGTTTCAATTACTCTTTGTCGGCATTTACCCATATCCTCTGGAAATGTTTGGCTTGATAAGTAAGTAACCCGATGACGGGAGCAAAGCGAACCCCGAACCCCGATGGCCTCTAAAACACCGGGGACCGAATGGCGCGCCTCGAGCCTGTCATGGTAAAGCAAACAGGGGGCATCACCTAGCTTCAGCGGCTAGGACGCAAACAACACACCACCATAACAAAGTTTTCATCCAAGAGAGATGGATGCTTGGGAGTAATGATGAAAAGGAAAGGGAATGAGATCAAGTGAGAGAGAGAGAGAGAGAGTATAGCGGCTTAGTACTTAGGCATCACAAAAGGATGGCGAATCCGCACACCCTTCACACATACACAAGCTCACTCCAAACAAAAGACTAGGTGGCGATTCCGCACACCTCACATGGGCAAAACATTGCAAGAAAACATACTCACAAAACCTCAATCTTTATTTAGAGAATAAGGCGATGAAATGAGGGGCATAGGGTAGGGGAAAGAGAAGGGAGAGAGTGGTAGAGCACATGGATGATAGGTGGGAGCTGATGGCGAAGACTCGCACGAGGGTTATGGCCATCATCCTTCATTTAGTTGCCCTTCATCTTCCATAGCCAAGGGTGTAGAGGTCATGCTCAAGACAAGCATGGTGATTGTGGTGATGGTGATGGTGTGTGTGTGTGTGTGTGCACTACGCACACACAGTGCATAGTGTACTCTTTGGTGATGGTGTGTGTTTTTGTGTGATGGTGACCCCTCTTTATATAGGGGAGGAGGGGGGGGAGAAATTCTAGAATTTAGAAATGAAGAAATCATTATCTACATAGGCCATGTGACTGTGGGCCCCACTTGTCTGGCTGTGTGTATATGTGCCAGAACAGCAGTCTCATGAGAGAGAGACTAAGAGAGAGAGATGGGTTGATGAAAAAAAGTGAGAGGTGACATGGAGAATAAAGTAATTACAAGAGGGGAGAGAGGGGAGTGTGTTCAGAGGTGAATCTGTGTGCAAATGTGTGTGAACACAAGAAAAATCAGGTAACCACCGGGTGGGGATGGGTCTGTGGGCACCTTTTTCAGTGAAACTGAGTGTGTGTGAGTGTGGGGGAGGTTATTTAGCTACAAGACAAGAGACATGGCGCCCTTTAGAGAGAGAGGGGGGTATTTGGGTCATGGGATATGATAGGAGAGAGAAAGAGGGGGTGGGGTATACTAATTTGGAAGATAGGGTAAGTTGCATGTGAGTTAGGGTGCATTATTGGTGAGTTATAATGCATTATTGGTGAGAGGTGGGGTAGCTTGAGGGGAGAGAGAAAGGAGAAAGGACAAGGGGAAGAGAGAGGGGGTTGACCTTTTGAGTGGAGGAGAGAAAAAGGGACACCCGGCGGGGCAACAGTGAAGAAAAAGGTGGCAAGGTGGGAATGGGCTACCCCACAGGCATGAGGTGGCCTATTTTACCTTTCTTATATATTTACATAATCATACTTTATTTTTTTCTTACTTTTTCCAATGCCTTTTATCACTCCCTCCCTAAGAGGGGGTTTTCATGGGGTGGGGACGAGAGAAGAGGGGTATGGGAGCTTGGCTTGTGAAAAGCCCCCATCATTAGCCCTCCCCTTTTGGCTAGAGGCATTCATGTCTCTAGCTCATCTATTTGATCATTATCGTCAGAGGTGGCTGCTGATGGTGTGTCCTCATCTGGAATGTCAATTGGTGGAGCCTGGTCAAATCGAAGAAAATAAGGTTTAAGTCGCCAACCATTTACCCTGGTTTTATGAAGTTTTCCATCAGCCTCCATAAGCTGGTAGCTTCCATTGGCATACTTTTTCCTGATGATGAAAGGGCCTTCCCATCGGAGCAGGAGTTTCTTATCCTTGCGCATGTCGAAGCGATTGTCGTAGCGGAGCACCAACATTCCTTTCTTCAATTCTTTTTTCCGGAGATGCTCGTTAAAGCTAAGCCGTCTATGCTCTGCTTGTGCTGCATAATAATTTATTGCTTCTTCTCTATCCAGCTGCGATCTTTCCAAGTTGATGATGTGATCTCTCAAATGCATGTTGGGTTGTTGAAGTTGGCTTGCCATTACTCTGAGACTTTGTAGTTGCACTTCAATGGGCAAGATTGCTTCCTTACCAAATACTAGATGATACGGTGTGAATCCCAAGGATGTACGAAATGAAGTTCTGTAGGCCCATAAAGCTGGTAGTAGATACTTATCCGAGTCTCCAGGATGATTGTTTACCTGCTTGGTAATAATTTTAGAAACCATTCCATTTACCTTTTCAACTAGGCCATTACATTGAGGGTAATATGGTGAAGAGTGCCTCCTTGTAATGCCCAGTTTCTGCATTAATTCTCCTACCAAGTATGCTCTGAAACCTGGCCCTCTATCAGAGATGATCTCTAAAGGTGTGCCAAACCTACAACATATGTGCTCGTAGATAAATTTAGCTACCTCTACTGCTGTGATTCTAGTGGTGGTTGTAGCCTCTGCCCATCTAGTCATGTAGTCGACCCCCATGATAATGTAGAATTTTCCTGAGTTGGCCCTAGGTAATGCCCCAATGGCGTCGATACCCCATTTTTCAAATGGGCCATATGAGAGAATAGGTGTCTGTGGTTCAGGCATAAGTGATCTAGTGCCAGCCTTTTGACACAACTTACATGTTTTGCACCAGTGGTGTACATCACGGTTGAGGCTAGGCCATATGAAGCCTGCCTGCAAGATTTTCCTACTTGTTATGTCTAGGGCAAAGTGACCACCACAAACCCCATAGTGACAAGTAGCAATTACTCCCGTGATTTCCTGAGAGAGAGGGACCTTCCTGAGTATTTGGTCCTTACCCTTACAGTACAAACCGTCATTGCGCGTCAGCCATTGCTTCTGTCCCTTTGTTAAATCTGATGGGCATTCCCCTGTTTCCAAAAAATGCATGATGTCAGGCAAGGCATCACTTCCTTGAAATAGAGGGAGCTTTAGTTTTATTGCTCCAACCACCACTTCCTGTAGTCTTTCACTTGCTAGGGCATCTACTTCTTGGTTTTGAGCCCTTGGGATATGGTGTATTTGAACTTCTTCAAACTTACCCAACAAGGTTTTTACACCACTTAAGTGAGTCCTTAAACTAGTATTCTTGCATGTCCATGCTCCATTTACTTGCCTTACCAGAAGTAGAGCATCCCCAAATACATTAAGGCGTTGTACACCTTGTGAGACGCACCATTGTAGACCCTTGGTTAGTGCTGCATACTCAGCTTCATTGTTAGAATGTGAATCTAACAATTGGCCCAATGAAAATACCTTTGTCCCTTTGTCATCAAAGACCACTATGCCTGCAGCTGCTTTGTCGGACGCTCGCTTGTAGGCTCCATCAAAGTAGAGAGAGTATGCTCCTTCTACCATCGGTGGTACTGGAGGTAATCGGACTTCTCCTTCCTTAGATTGCTTCTCCTTCCCTTCAAAGACTTGGTAGGTCATGAGTCCCCCCAAACTTGCCCTTGTCGTGCTTTCTACCTGTACCGTGTAGTCAAACTCTTGCAGACGAACTAGCCATTTAGTAATTCTAGCAGACACATCCATGTGTTGTACAACATAGGGAAATATTTCATCCGTGGTTAGAATCACAAATTTCTTAGGCAGCAAATATGACCTAAACTTTGTAGTTGCAAATCTAAGAGCTAGGACTAAGTGTTCCACATGGGTGAAACCTTTCTCTCCTGCTGTCATCATTCGACTAGAGAAGTAGATTGGCCTCATGAAAGATGTCTTCGTATCCTTTTGGAGTAGCACAGCCCCCAATGAGTCATCACCAACACTTGAGGTGACATAGAATTTTTCATCCCACTTAGGTGGTGAGATAGTTGGCAGAGTGGCTAAGACCTCCTTTACCTTGTTGTAGTGATGTTCGCTTTCCTCGTCCCAAGTGAAAGTTGATCTTTGAGTGAGTTGTTGCAATGGTAGAACAAGTTGTGATAGTAGATGTATGAATCTACTTAAGTACCTCACCTTCTGTAGAAAAGAGACCAGTTGACGTGCGGTCGTTGGTGAAGGTAGGGCTATGAGTGCGGACACCTTACTTGGGTCGGCGTTGATACCTTTTGCTGAAATTTCATGGCCTAGTAGAATGACTTTACTCTCCCCAATGTGGCATTTATCCACATTTAATTGCCCACCTAGGCTCTGTAACCTGGCCAAACCTTCAGTTACCTTTTCTAAATGTGAAATACAGGAGCTATATATACAAAAATCATCAATGAACACTCTTATGGATGTTCCAAAGAACGGTTGAAAAACATATGTGACATATCTTTGGAATGTGGCAGGTGCATTTGTGAGACCAAATGGCATAACCCTGTATGCAAAACAACCCCATGGCATGATAAAAGTGGTTTTTAGCTGATCTTCCAAGGCTATGCGTATTTGAAAGTATCCTGAATAACCATCACAGACGGTATAGCATTCAAAACCCGCTACTTCATTCAGAATTTCATCCAAGAAAGGGAGAGGAAAGTGGTCTCTCTTTGTAGCTGCATTTAGTGGTTTGTAGTCAACACAGACCCTCCACTTACCATTCTTTTTAGGCGTCACCACTACGGGTGACACCCATTCTGAGTTTTCTACAGGATAGATGAATCCCGCCTCCAGCAGTTTCCTTACCTCGGCCAAGAGTGCCTTTTCTTGTATGACCCCCAATCGTCGTAGCTTTTGCACAACTGGTTTTACCCCTTCCTTCAGCTTAATATGATGTTCCACCACTGTAATGCCTGTGATTCTTTCATAGTTGTCAATGAACAGGTTAGGAAATCCCATCAACATTTGCAAAAAACTATCTTTCTCCTCAAGTGTTAATTCCGTAGACAACATACCCTTCAACCTACTTCCTCCTAGGCCAGGTGATTTGCTCTCCTCTTCATTGGGTTGCCCTTTTGGTGATGGATCATCAGTTGTGCTTACCCTTTGTGGATCCTTCATAATGATACCCATCACATCAATGGAACTGTCACTTTCGTCGGTGGATGTGGTCTCCTCCTCAGAACTGGAAGATTCGCTAGTGGTTTCATCTGCCGATGTTTCCAGATTCATTTGCTTCTGCTTGCCAATCCTCATGTCGTAGTAGATTGTCTCCCCTTTCTTACCGGTCATGCGTAGAAGGCCAGTACCCCAGTCCTGTTTTGCCTTCATGGCCATCAACCATGGCCTTCCCAAAATTAGTGGATAGCCCTCTTCCTTAGTAGGCATTACAAAAACATCTACCTCTACCTCAGTGTTGAAAGCTTTTATTTTCACCCACACACTTAACTTTTGCGTTGTTTGCCATCTTTGCCTTGCATGGAGAAGGCCTGTCAACCTCGAGCCCTAATCGAAGCATCATAGCTTCGCTCATTACACAGATTTGTGCACCTCCATCAATGTAAGTGTTTCCAACCCTCTTTCCTTTTATGTTTACGTCGACAATTGGAAGGATGTCATCCATGTTGCATCCCGAAATTGCTCCGGCTACCTTTGTTTTGGAGCGTCTTGTACTTACCATTTTAGACCATTGTCGCCTTACTTTTGGTGCAAGATGTAGCAGCTGTGGCCATGTAATCTTTGGTCCTTGCTCTGCCACATCCAATGTTAGATCATAGGGCTTAGAACTTTCCCCTAGCTGGAAGTCGGTGATGCCCAATTTCCGTCGTGGCCTGGATGGCCTCTTGCTAGTTTCTCCTCTCATGCTTCTCTCATCATCTGATTGTGTAGCTTTCTCCCTCCTAGCTCTTTTCACAGTCATGGCTTCAAGTGGTTCTAAAAAGGTTACCTTCTCCTTACCCTTGTCCCTCTCCTTTGCTCTGGATAGATCCACTACTACGGCTTTTCCTTTCTCTTCTAGCCTTATGATGTTTATAGGGCGATGGTGGGGCTGGTGGAAGAGGTGGGATGGATGCTTGTAGTGGTGTCTGGGGTGGACGTAGAATTTGTGTTGGTGGGGGTGGTGCTCGGGGTGGGGGTGTTCTTTCTCTAGGGGGTGACAATTGGTTTCTCCTACCTCCTCTATTATAGTTTTGTCGTGGTTTGGGACAGTAGTACATACCGTGACCGTCTTCTCCGCAGTTGTAGCAATGATACTCCGTGTTTTGTCGCCGTGCTCTTCCAGGGTCTTGATCTCTTTCTTGACTCCTCCCTTGTTGTATTAAGTGGACAGACAAATTCTGCAGTTGGTCAGTAATATGGGCCAACATATCTTGTTGGTCATCTCTTACCCCAAGAGTCGGTGGTGGTGGTGGAATGGTGGTTGTCGTAGTTGCTGGTCGACGCGATGTTCTTGATTCTGTTGACTCGATTTCTTTGGCTTTCATTCGCAGCTTCTTGTCTTTAAGGCGAGCAATCTCAACGGCTAACTCGTACGTAGCCGGGAATCTACCTTTCACCTTCTCCTTGAGAAGCGGCCATAAGCCATGCGTGAACCGATCTTTTTTTAGGAAATCGGGTGCAGCTTCCCCCCTTGCCAGTGACTCAACCCACCGTTCCCACAAATCCACAAATTTGGACTCATAGGTGGCATATTCTAAAAGACCCTCCTGCTTCAAGTCTCTCAACTTGTCCCACAACTTTTCTGAAGTGGTACCTCCCCCAAAGCGCCTCTTAAAAGCGGTTTTTAAGGGTTCCCAGTCATCCTTGGTTGCTTGTGGAAGTGCATTGTACCATGATCTAGCTTCTAGCTTCATGAGATGCTTAAAGATTCTAACCCGGGATTCATCCGTATCTTTGTTGCTCACTACACATGCTACTTCAAAGTCATCTAGGAAGTCTGTTACCAAATCCTCCCCCTTCTTTCCTTTAAATGTTGGAAATGCTACACTTGCCATGATTACTGAGAGAGAGCTAGAAAGACATACTGCTTAACTTGCAAAAGTTTTTTTCTTCTTTACAAGGAGGCGTGTATACCCTCTTATACTAGCAATTGATACATAGCCGATTGCTCGATTAATCCAATTGTGATAGGAAGTGGTAATTCTGAATCCACTTGAGCTATTGTCATCAATGACACAATGTTTTTCAACCATCTACGTATCATTTCTAGGGAGAACAAATAGGCATCTGGCATATCATTGTCTAACCCTTTAGGTGATTCCCCTGAAATAATCCTTGACAAATGATCTACTCGTTGATGTGTAGTGCCTTTTTTTACAACCACAGTGAAATCAAATTCGATAAGAATGATGAACCATCTCACTATTCTCCCTGTGTTGCATGGCTTGTTAACCAAATACAACAAAGCTTGGTGGTCCACAAAGAACACAAACTTGTTGGCTAATAGGTAATGTCTATACTTTTTAACGGCATAGATCATTCCTAGTCCTTCTCTTTCAATGGTGGTGTAATTCTTTTCTGCCATGTTCAATTGTTGGCTAGCATAAGAAATAGGAAAGTCAATTTTCCCGTCTCCTGGTTGAGCTAGTATACAACCGATAGCAAAATTAGAAGCATCTACATGTACGTGGAATACCTTATCCCAATCTAGTGCTTTCAATATTGGAGCTGAGGTGAGAGCTTGCTTAAGCTTCATGAAAGATTCTTCACATGCCTCGGTCCATTCAAAGTGCGTAATCAAGCTATACATGGGTTCTGCAATTATGGTGTATATGTAGATGAATCGTCGGTAATATGCACAATGTCCCATGAAGGCTTGTACCCCCTTGATTGTTGTTGGTCTAGGAAAATCAACAATGACATGAATCTTCTCAATATCAGTAGCTATGCTATTTTTAGAAACTATATGTCCAAGAATTTTTCCCTATCTTCCCATGAATGTGCACTTTTCAGGATTTAAGCAAATCCTATAAAGTCTACATTTTTCGAATACCTTTTTGAGGTGTTCAAAATGATTAGCCCGGATTGATGAATGTACGCATAGATCATCCATATATACTTCTAAGAATTTCCAAGGATATTCTTTGAAAGCATGGCTCATCAACCTTTGAAACGTGACTGGAGCAGTAGTTAATGCAAACGGCATAACTCGATAGGCAAATATACCCCATTCTGTTGCAAAAGCAGTTTTGTGCTGATATTTTGGGTCAACCAAAAGTTGATTCTATCCCAAAAATCCATCTAAGAAGCTGTAAGATTCTTTTCCTGCAACTCGTTCTAAAACATGCTCAGTTATCGGAAGAGGAAAGTTGTCTGTAATGGTAGTTGCATTCACCTTTTTGAGATTAACACACACTCGTAATTTTCCATTTTTCTTGGGTACTACCACAATTGGAGACACCCAATCTGTGTGTTCAATTTTGTAAATGAATTCAGCTTCCTTTATTTTTTCAACCTCTTCTTTGATCTTCCTGTAAAATGTTTTGTTACAAGTGTATGGTCTCTGTCTACTTGGTTTCGCATCATCTCTCATGGGTATGGTATGTTGACAGATTTTTGGATCAACACCCTTGAGATCCTTGTAAGACCAAGCGAAGCTATCTCGGTATTCCTTTAATAAGCTCAGCAAAAGATTTTCTTCTTCTTCTGTTAGGTCATTCGCAATGTAAGCAGGTCTAGGCTCTTCTCCTGGTTCAATTAAGTCTACCCTTTTAGCGTTTTCAGGCCCTTCGTAAGATTCACCTTGTTTCTGTAGTTCCCGAACAGGTTGTTCAATTATGATTTTCCGATCTTGGAGAGTATACTTTTTGTAATGGGATGGAACATGAATTACATCCTTACCATCCTCTTCCGTGGTTTCCATTTCGGTTGTGTATATCTCCTTTAGAGATTTTTTCAACTCTTGATATTTCTTTTTCCGCTCAACTCTGATCATGAGTGGTTTCTTTTCCTGTGATTTCTCTTGAGTATCATTCCTTGTTTTTCTCGATGTCTGAGACATTTTTGAGTTTTTGTTTGAAGGATATCTGTCAGTTATTTTGTCCTTGACACAATCATTAGCATTATCTGCATCAAGAATTGTGTTTTACTGGCGACGAATGATGGCATTGGTTGTGTTTTCACAATTTTGGTGTCTCTCTTTCGCCTATACCATTTTTGTCTTCTTGATTTCTGGTTTGGAAAGTCAAAAAACTTTTCCTCCCCTCCCCTTAAGAGTAACTTAGCTCTCGTATGCCCTTTTTCTGATCCCAAATCTTCTGAGGTAGCTGAGTGTTCATCTAACTCATCAGTTGCATTGTAACAGAGTTCTAAAAGACTTGTTGAGATTTCATTACATCCTTGGGTTCCTCATCTTCGTTTTCAATGTTGAGGACTGACATCATTTGGATGGGAATTATGTCGTAGCCATCCTCATTGCAAAATTGAGTAGGCATAGACATATTCACACATACATCCATTGTCGCTAAAATTTGAGTCCACTCGAATGGCTCAAATAAATGCTCTGGAAAAGGTTCAGGTACGTAGGCTTCGTCTTTGCAGTCCCTTTTTAGGATACATTCTTCTCATCTTAAGCTTCCATTTTCTAAAGCTCCGCACATCCAAATAGGAGTGTCTTTGTTTAACCAAGATGGGAGTTTAGTTTCAGCCTAAGAGACTGAATCAAACTCTTGGATGGGTGTTTTCAAGACATCTCTATAAGTGTGATCTTTTAGATTGGCTCTTGTTATAGATCCCACCTGCTTCAAGTACAGATAGTTGTTTCTCCAATCTTGGATAAGTTGTACCTGTCACATGAAAGGTCTTCCCAATATGATTTCATAGTTGAGTTTTTTCCCAAAGTCTACTATGGCAAAAGTGTGTTGATATTCAATTCCACAGGAATTGACTATCACTTTTTCAAGCAGCCCTAGTGGTCTCTCAATGTGTCTGTCAGCCAACGGTAATCTCATTTGAGTTTGTCTGATGGCTGGTTGTCCCCAGGATTCCCATACTACTTTAGTGGCTATGGATATGCCTAGCTCTACTATCCAGTATTGCCATGGTTTCAATGTCATTATAGTCAATGGGAGAGTGGTGTTTCCTTCTTCCCCTTCATAATATTCTCCGACTTTGTTCATGGGAACTGATCGAATCTCTTTGTTTTCCATTTCATTTTTCAATTTTTCCAAATTCTTCGAGATTAACCCCGTTATCCCCACCTTCTCTAGGGTTTTCTGTAAATCTTTCCACAAGTATGGTATGAGTTTCAACAGTTCTCCCAAGGTAAGAGTGCATTGGATGGGTGTAGACATGATCGAATGAATGTTGTCTACTTCTAGGGTCTGTTCTGCTCTTTTTACTTGAGTGGTCTTGCACACGATGGATTCATCTTCGTTATCTCCCAAGTAAGAAGGTAATGTTTTTAATGTCAATGGTTTTGACATTCCTGATGCTTTTGATATGCAATCCCCATACAAGGATTGCAAATCCCTGTTCATATCAGAAGGTAGGTTATCCAACCAGACTTCCTCTATAGGAGTTGACTTTAAAGTTAGGCTCCCATCATTGATCTCTCTCACTTTTCCCCATAAGTGTCATGGCTAGTCTTCCTCTACAAATGGAATTCCTTCCAAGGCATCTTTGTTGTCAGGCACCATAAGCTCTGGTTCATTTGTTTCAAGGTGGGGTTCTACCACCACATTGGATTTTGCTTTCGCTTCTTCTACCGCAAGCTCTTCAGGTTTTGCAATACTTTCAAGCTTGGGTTTTTGTTTTTCCAGCATTTCTTGTGTGATTCTTACCAAGTTTTGATAAGCTTCCAACTTTACTGCTTCCATGTCTGGAGATGGATAGTTTTTCCACTTGTTTTCCATATTTTGTCCTGCTTTAAGTCACCTGCTTGGTAGGCTTCCAAGGCAACATTAATAGGCTCAAAAATTTTATCAACCAGAATGGATCCTCCAGATTTCACGGTTGTTTTCTTGAATTCACTGCCAGTTTCTTTCAACTTGTCCTGGGCTAGCATTTTTGCTTTCTCTTCGATTTCAACCCGTTGTTTTTGTTTTCTCATCTCATATCTTTTGCTTCTGCTCCTTTTGATTCTTTGAGAAGAAACTTTCATGTTTTCCGAATCATCAGAGGAGTTGTGTTTCTTTTTCTTTGCCTGGGCTCTAGTGATTACCTTTATTGGAACAATCGGTTCACTCTCTGATGAGCTACTAGGCATCACTTGGACTACGTTTACTGTAGTTTTTCCCTTGTTCAAAGGATTTTTAGGACAATCTTTCGGAAAGTGTCCTCCCTTTTTGCAACATTGCATGCAATAGGCTTCAATTGGTTTGAGGTTTTTGTTAGGCTCTGGACATTCGTTCTTCCAATGGTCATCAGCACCACAGTTATAACAGTTCCCTGTTCTAGGCTTCATCATGGGTATTCCCATGGGAGGTTTGACACCTTGATTAGCTACATAATACATCGGTGCTAGCTCTGGTGGAGCATAAGTCACGGTTTCTTCCATTGGTGGTGGATGTGGATTATACATATTTCCTTCTACCATTACTGCAGATGGGGTGGGCTCTCCATAGGGTGTAACAAGCACTAATGCTTGTTCATCTATGACTCCTTCAGAGTTCATGTACTTTACAGGCACTACATTATGTCCTGGATACGGAGGTTGTTGTCCCAACACAGGTTGAGGTCTTTTCATACCCATTGGTGGTCTTTGAGCTTGGTCCATATTAGGCTGATATGGGTTGTCCTTGTGGCCTCATGGGCACGTATTGAACATTCCCATCATACTTTGGTCTGAAGTAGCAGTCGTGGGTCTCATGGTTGGTCCATTTACCCTCAATTTCACACCATTTATGTGGCCTAATTGGTTGTCCCTGTGGAGGTATCCCTTGTCCACATCCTCTCATAGGTGCTTTTTGCATATTGTTCATCATGTCGTTCATCCTTTTTACCATATCTTTTATGTTTGAGAGTGGTGCCGCAGCAGCCGTCCCCATTTGTGCTAGTTTTGTGGACGCTTTTTTCTCGCTTTGGCTATCCTTAGGGACATCTTCTTCATTGAAGATCACGCAATTGTCTCCTAGGTCTATAGCATCAGATACACACGCTTCTAGGGTTGTATGCTTTTTACTGTAGAGTATAGCATGAAGTTCTTTGTTTAACAATCCCTCCAGAAACAAAGATACAAGTTGTTCTTCTACAGGTATCTCCATCTCTGGGCATCTGGCAATGTATTGTTTCATTCGAGTTGCACAATCCCTAACAGACTCACCATGTTTCTGTTTAAAGCTGTAGATTTGAGCTACCGTATTATGTTTGATCCTCGTTTTGGAACAAGCAGCTACGGATCCTTGAGCTAATGTGTTCAAGTCCATGATTGACCTTGGTGGAATGTTTTGGAACCATGTCAAAGCTTTTCCTTCTAATGTCATTCCAAACCCCTCGAATTGAGTATGGAAATCGAATATACACTCTGCTCTTAGCACTTGCTTAAAGCTTGCTAAGTGGTCGTATGGATCCCCTGATCCACTCTATTTTCTGACCCATTTTTGAAAATCAGCTAGTCTGACACGTCTGTTTGGTTCAACTCCAGGTCTTCTGAGAGTTGGTCCTGTTCCGAGTCCTTGAAACCAATCTGTTGGAAATAGTGACTCGTGTAGCCTTGGACTGGCCTTAGTGTCACCCGTTTTTCTATGTGATGAGGTGGTTTCTGATTTCTTCACATTACTCTCAGATGATCTCTCACGGTGTTCATCTCTTGGAATTGTTTCTGGTCCTTGCCTCAATATCCAATCCCGTATGGAATACCCTTGGTAAAGTTGTTGTTATAACAATCCCTAAACAGGTAGGTTGGTAGGGTAGCTCATCCCTTGTCTTTGATCTTGAAGATATAGATGATCTTCATGGCCATTAATTGTCCTGTTTTGGCATGAGAAGTCCACAAAAGATCTTTTATGTTTCTATCTTCCGAACAATAGACTCCAATCCTAGGATTATTCGTACTAAGCCATTTCAAAGGCTTCAAGTCTACTTGATCGTATCCCTCCAATTCTAAAGTTTGTGTTCCTTCTTTTGTGGACATATCTGGGATTATAGTGTTTACTTCTAACCCCCATTTGTCTATCATGTCATGGTTTTCGACCTATAAATACTGAGTTTCATTTCGATCCATGTACATTTTTCCTTGTTTGCCCTAACCTCTTCTTCAAACTCAATACCATGGTCATCAATGCGAAAGCATACTCCTCGTTAGGGTCCAAGTAAACCTGGGCTCCATGACGGTTAGTCTTGTAAGAAGATAGTATATGCTTACAGTGCACTGTCGTTCCGGTTTCTGAGTGAGTCGAGTAAGAAGACATTCCGGATGTTGAATCTGAAAAAGTGTCTGAGACTTCTTCAGGAATCGTGTGCAAGGAATTTCCTTGATTCACGCTTTCTTCGATAGATACTCTACTAGAGGTTTCTCCGAGTATACCCTGATTTCCTAGTACACGACCAGATCTAAGGTTCATATAGACTTATGAAGCCCTGGATAGAGTACTCACCTTTGGATTGACTTGTCGTCCATTTTCACTCGATTCAATTGTAACTTTCTTCAAGCCACGGATTCCTCGTCTGCAACCTGATTCTTGTATAAATTTAATCAAGTTAGCTATTCTTCTATAAAGACAGTAGAGCTCTTGAGAACTCTCGTGATTGGTCTCTGTGTATCACTTCAAATCGAGCTATGGGAGTCAAAATTTGACTTTGAGATTTGACTTTAGCAGAATTCAAAGGTTTGATCTGCAACCTGGAAATTGAGTGTCTCTCTGTACCAATTTTGATCCGATTGAACCCAAAATTTCCCTGTGTTTTTATAATATGTTGGTCTATCACTGTATAAGTTCAAAAGTAAAAAATGATGTCTCTGGATAACAGAAGTAAATAATCGTGATTATTTAATTTTGTCAGCTTTTTACACTTTTTTGATAGGTTTGGCAAGTATACAACTTGTTAAAGTCCCTGGACAAGTTTCAACAAGTTTGGACAAAATCTGATCAAGTTTATCAATTGTTTGGTGTCCGCAGACTCTGATTTCAAAAATCTGGCTTAAGTCTCACTTTTGGGATCCAAATTTACCAAAACTGATTTGTGATGTCTACTTCATGTGCTTGGCCTTGTGGTATACTCAAATTTGCAAAATCATCAAGTTCTGAAGCAGATGTAAATAATCGTGATTATTTACTCCAGCTAGATTTTTGCAAGATTTGGCCCCAACTTTGACACAGACCTGTTAAGCACCTTAAGTTAAGGTCACTAGCCAAGTTTCATCAAGTTTGGACAATTTTTGGTCAAATAGTCATCAATTATCTATCCATGGACTAACTTTGCAATTTTAGTCACAACTTTCACTCCAATGGTCCAAATCTTACCAAATTTGGTTTGTGGGCTTATTACAACATGGTGAAGCTAGTGGTATGCAGACTTGGTCAAAAAAGTTGAAAAATAGGACAGATGTAAATAATCGCGATTATTTACTTCTAATAAATTTTTACAAATTTTTGGTCAACTGAGCTCATACACATGTTTATCACATCAACATAAGCCTATGAATCAGATTTCAGCAAGTTTGGATAAATTTTCCCTCCGTTTATACTCAAGATCTAGAAAGTCAATACAAACTTTAGTTTTTTACCAGTTTTTTGCCACTTTAGTGATCCAAATCTTTTGGGCCTTTACAGAAGTTGTTTGTACACATGCAATGAGTCAATGGTATGAACCTTAATCACGATTATTAACTTTAGGCTTAAAATGAGCACTTTTTTGCAATTTTCTCAAAGACAGTCTTTATATAATGTATTTTAAGCCTATGAATCAAGTCAAAACTTAATTTGTCCTAAAATGTCAAGAAAAAGTAAATAATTTCATTTTTGACCAACTCTTGAAATTTTTACCTCGAAGTGTCTTTGGGCTTACCCACTGGTTCGAACAACTCTTAGGCTTACTCTACAGTCGGATTGAGTGGATTCGAGTCTTTTCAAACTATTTCTAGCCGTAGACCTAAAATTCTGCAGCTTCTAATAACAACTCACACTTGATTCTTTCAGAGAGAGCAATGTTCTGAAATCCGCCTCGGATCCTACTTACCCTACTCCTAGATTCTCATGCAATGGGGTTGTGAAAAGTGTCCACAAACACTCGTTTTCTTGTGTTTTTTACATTTTTCAGAGTCTTGATCTTAAGACTTGTCTCGTCTACCAATCATTCTCCAAATCCTCATCTAAATCTAAAATCCTACAATCCTAAAGGTACTCAGCAAGTACGATTACTTCCAAGCTACCTCTACACAGCAAAAGACGATAATCTTAAGCTATGCGGTTTCTAAAAGAAAGTTTTGAACTCTAGGCGAACCTAAAGGAAGTTGAAGGAAAACTACACAAGACGCTAGTGTTTTTCCCTAGTTTAGGTCTCTTCAATCCCCGACAGCGGCACCAAATGAGGGACGCATGTTTAACCTCACCATCCTATCTTATTGCAGTATTAGCGAGAACCACGATTAATTTGTCAAACCATGGGACGAAGCTGACTCGACTAGTGCATAGAGGCTACAAGAGGTTGTCAATCTTTCGGAAAACAACTAACAACTCGCATCTAACTCAAGCTACACTCAAGTGACTAAAATCACCAAAAGCCAATCGCTCATCGGCAAGCAAATCACATCCGTTACAGCATCAAATGACATCCAAACGTAATGAAACTTCTAGGACAAGTTTATAAGACCTAAGCACACATGCTTACTGTCTCAAATTCCACTTTAGGTCAAGTTCCAAAATTGTAATTATTAACAGCAGCAGTGGATTTTTAACCTAGCCGTTTTCGACCCAGAATGCATCTAAATGCTTAGCAATGATGCCCCAACATCCCGCCTATGCTTAGTTTTTTATTTAAAAGTGTAAATTCCTAATTATGATGAAATTAGGCCGCGGATCGGCGATGCCAAAAGCTACAAAATACTATGAATGGCTTATGTCAATGCTTAGAGCTCTTACCTGCAGTTGCAATGCAACAAACGCAGTCGCAATGTGACAACCGGAGAGGGAGTAGGAAGCATGAGAAGGAGAGAAGTGAGCGCCATTAGCTCACGCTGTGTATTTCTTATCCAAAACTTACAAAAAACTTACAAAAATTGGCTTTTATATCTTAGCCAAGGTTTTGGGGGTGGTCAAAACTAATAATCTGGAGTTCTACCAAAGCTGGGAAATGACTGGCTGATACAATCTGGAAGCTTATAGCCTCGGCTCATTAATTACAAAGTTTATCCGAGAAAATAAGAGTTACAATATTCCCAATTTATCAAAATAATAATTGTTCTACAAAGCGAACTCCAAAAAATGGTGTCCGTGTTAACTTGATGCTAACATTTCCTCCCTCCTCGCCTGTGTCGTCTCTTGACACAGCTTTATGGGCTGAAGTAGTCTTCGGGCTGAGGGCGGGCGAGGCGGTCTTTAAGCATGTCCAATTCCTTCTAGTATCTGATTCTTCGTTCTTTGTCAGGCACTTGCATAAATTTCATGGTGACTTGATTCTTCAGCTCTACCGCTGAGTAGCCTAGAAACCTAGATGGTAGGTCGCTTATCACTGGTGCAAATATCTTCATTCGCCAAGTGAAGAATCCAATGTAGAATTCTTCTTCAAAGGCTAGCATATTATTCGAGGATAGGAACACGTATCTGGCATAGAATCCGTAAAGGACCTCCTGTGAAGGTTGCCCACTCAGATCATAGCATAGGCCTTTGTTTCCTTCCAAGAATGATAGCCATGGGGCTTCTGTTTGCTTGCAAAACCAAAACAAATTAAATATAAGAATTTTAGTTATTTTCTCATTATATAACCATGAGAGAGAAATAAAAAGAAAACTTACATCTCAAGTTGTGCGAGATCCTGCACCTTTCTTTTCTCCAATGTTTGGACGTGATGGGCGTTTTCTAAATATCCACTGACTGCGAACATGCTTGAGAATGTCACTGTAAGGTTGATTAATATATAGCACCTTTGCCTCCTAATTTGCTATGGCTGTTGCAACTTGTGGAGATGGATCTACAACAATCCGGGCCTTTCTTTTCTCATAAACCTGTATTAGATCCTGGGAGCCACCATCCTTTTTCATTTCTTGAAATCTTAATATTTTGGCTGCATAAATTGAGTCTTGTCCATCAATGATCCAAAACTTGTATTCAACAGGTATTTCTTCTTCTATCTTAGTACGTGTCATTGGAACTCCAGACTTTTGGCCACAATTCTTTACAAGAATTAGATAAGCACATGATGAAGTTTGATTTGCACTTGCTCCAAAGAAGAGCATACAATTTTGTACTTAATCAGTCTTTAGCTGACGAACAATTATAATGATCAAGAGAAAGAAAACAATTAGTGACAAGAATCTTGTACTCCTTATACTTGAAAGGGAAGTATGCTGAATACTTTTCCCTGCCTCCTGTAGCACTCTTCTTTGCTTTTTGGACCTCATTCTCTAAGCGATCAGGCTCCACAAACCTTAATAAGGGTTGATTGCTTGTGTCCTTTGATCTCAAATGGCCTTATCTACATCTGCAACACTAGTTGTTGTAACACCCCTTGCCTTTTTGGTTGTGGTCTTCTTATTTGATTTCTTATTCTTCACTTTATTTCCTTTTAAAGAAATAACAATTGCATCTTGTAGCTATCGGCAGTGATGTCAAATAAATCTTCATTAACATCCCAACCTTGTGAAAACATTGTCTCTTCATTGTCTTTGACCATTTTTTCAATAACATAGGAATTTTCCAATAGTTGGTACTCAAAATTGCCAAGTATCCCAATGTTAATGCACTCAATGTCAAGATGTCCTTCAACTTTGAAACACTTGCAGAGAGTACCTGCCCTAGATCATCAAATCTATTCTCATCTTCATCACTAGCCACAAAGACATGCACTTTATGGAACTGTGCACCTTGCACACCATAAATATCTAAGTACCATTTTCTCTTATCATCACTTGCAAAGTCAACATTAACAAGAACCGTCATAGATTTTCATTTTTGTACCTTCTTTGAAATCAAAGAAAAAACAAATAACTAGTTAGAGTCTATAATGACACATTGAATGTAATAATTTTTTGAGAGCGTATAAACCTTAATTGACACATAACATCTTATTTACACTCGTCAAGACTTTTAGATTCTAAACTCAAATATTTATCCAATTTAGACACATGATAACCAAAGTAGGTGTATTCTAGATCCCACAAGTCATCTAGAATAATTTTTGCATTCAACAGAAGGGATTTTAATTTCTTGTAAATTTATAGAAACATGTGTACAAGAGGGATAAAAGGGGTGACTAAAATCCATTTTGGTGAATGCACGTGATATAGGAAAGTTTTACTTAGTGAACACTCCAGGTATCGACATCGATACTGAAAACCCCATACATGAACAAAATTTTAACATGTGCATATAGATGCTTCATTTTTTTCTATTGGCTGCATACTAGCCCAACTAGGAGAAGATACAATGAATTATCCTATTTCATATGCTAGCAAGAAGCTGAACATAGCAAAAAAGAACTATACCATGATTGAAAGAGAAGGACTTCGAAAGATATATGCAGTCAAGAAATTTCGGAGAAATTCCAACATTACTTATTGCCTAATAAGTTTGTCTTCTTCATGGACCACCTGGTAAACAAGCCATGCAATATTGGTAGGATTGTAAGATGGTTTTGCATCCTACTGGAGTTTAATTTTATAGCGGTAGTCAAGAAGGGAACCACGCATCACAATGAGCAGATCACCTTTCCAGGATCACTTCCATGGAACCCCCGAAAGGAGTGGATGTCATAAAATCTAATATCTAACTAAGCCAAATTATTTTCTCATATTAAACTGATCATTTAATGTGAGAAAATAAATGGGAACAAGAGTTAGAATATAGACATGTGCTTATGAATCTATCTCATTATGGGACCATAACTAATGGATCCAAATGAGAGATGGTATGTCAAAGGGAAATGCTAGCTAATGGAGCTTAAAAGACATTAGGGTTAGGTTTATCAAAGACCTCCAAAGTTTAGTGTTAAAAGTCCTTAGACCTAGGAACCTAGGGTATTTTAAACTTGATGGTGAAGCTATTCAGGCCTCACCGATGGAGTTTTCTTTGATGATATTATCATCTACTCTAATTCATTAGACGAACACAAGTAACACCTCCAGGTAATATTTCAAGTTCTAAGAGAGAATAAATTTTATGTTAATCGAAAGAAAAGTGAATTTTTCTTGCAAGAGATTCAGTATTAGGTCACATTATCTCTCAAAATGGCATCCAAATGGATCCATCAAAGTTACAGGTAATAAAAGGATGGCCTAAACCAAGGAATCTTCATGAACTAAGAATCTTTATAGTTATGTGTGCATAATATAGACGCTTCATAGAAAATTTCTCACTAATAGCATGACCATTACATGACCTAATCAAGAAAAATGTTAGGTATACATGGTCTGCCAAGGAGAACAATGCTTTCGAAAAGCTTAAAGAAAAGCTTATCTCTCAACCTGTGCTTACACTACCGGATCTCTCAAAGCCATTTGAGGTCCAATGTGACACTTGTGGTGATTGCCTTGGAGCGCCTTTGCTCCAAGAAGGACACGCCATAGCCTATGAAAGTCGAAGGCTCGACCCTGTTGATCAAGCTCTAGGCATATATGAAAAGGAACTCCTCGCAGTTCTACATGCCTCAGCCTCATGGAAGCACTATCTATTGGGGATTCCTTTCATTCTACGAACGGATCACCAAAGTCTTAAGTACTTCATGACGCAGACCAAGCTCTCCGACAAACAAATGAGGTGGGCAAATTTCCTTCTGCAATTTCATTTTCATATTGCTCACATTGCTAGCAAGCATAATCAAGTAACCAATGCACTCTCAAGATGACCGAGAGTGAATGCGGTTTCCATAGCACTCACAATTATCTATATTCCATGATAGATGAGTATGCATTAGGGAAGAAAGAGGAACCATTTACCTTACAAGATGGTTATATTCTCTATGGAAATAGACTATGCGTTACTAAGTCACTACGTGAGAAAGTAATGTATGAATCTCATGCTCCTCCTTATGCAGGGCATAGAGGGATTTAGTCTACCCTAAAGGGGATTGAAACATATTTCTATTGGCCTGCCATGAAAGCAAACATACAAGAGTATGTTTCTAAATGTGTGGTATGCCAAACAACAAAGTTTGATAGAGGGAAGCAATAGATTGCTTCAACCTTTGCCAATCCCTAACTCACCATGGGAGAGCATATCCATGGATTTTATCTTTGGATTGCCTAAGTCTATCCATGGGAATACGGGAATATGGACAATAGTAGACAGGTTTAGTAAACAAGCTCATTGTATACCTGTCAAAAATACTATCAAAGCCCATCAAATGGCAACCCTCTTCATATCACAAATCTTCAAGTACCATGGCTTTTCAATGTCCATAGTGTCGGATAGAGATCCTAGAATGATCAGTAATTTTTGGAAGGGTCTCTTAGAGGATTTAGGGACAAGGCTAAATTTCTCTTCCGCCTATCACCAGCAAACGGATGGCCAAAGTGAAATATCTAATCTAACCATTCTTGATCTACTAAAAGCCTATGTAACGGAAGTAGATCAAAGATCCCAATGGGAGAAGTACTTACCCTTAATGGAGTATGCCTAATATAACACTGTACATGCTTCCAGGGAAAAAGCACCTTTTGAGGTAATTGAGGGAAGATCAAAAAGTCCCCTGCTACTTAAGGTACACGGGAAGATCTTCACTGCAGATGAGTATAGCCAAGACCTACAAGAATCTTTCCAAAAGATTAAGGATGCTATCTCTATCTCACAGCAAAGGCAAAAGGTTGTTGCTGATAAGCACAGAAGAGCCCAAGCCTTTAAAGAAAATGATTGGGTGTTACTTAAATTTCCCAAGGCTCGATTAAGGAACACGACGGGCAAGAATCCTACGGGACACCAAAAGTACTATGCCAAGTTAGCAAAAAGGTACTATGGTCCCTTCCAGATTCTTAGGCCAATCAATGAGATGGCCTATCAACTCAAGTTTCCCAGCCATTGGCTCATACACAATGCTTTTCATGTGAGCCTACTAAAGCCTTACAAAGGAGAGCCACCTCAAGAACCAACTATTGAAGTCCCACGAAAGATCGAGGACCAAGAAGAGGTGTTGCATCCCGAGTCCATTCTCCGACATGAAGACAAGGTACTAAGAGGCG
Source organism: Adiantum capillus-veneris (assembly GCF_014529385.1). Lineage (NCBI taxonomy): Eukaryota > Viridiplantae > Streptophyta > Polypodiopsida > Polypodiales > Pteridaceae > Adiantum > Adiantum capillus-veneris. The sequence goes on along the minus strand of NC_140947.1, from coordinate 86,978,793 downwards.
GTAAGACTATCCGACGATATCTTAATAAGTTAAAGAATTATCTTTTTGAAGATGCTAGATGGATGCAAGGCATAAAATTAAAGGATAACCTAAACCTTGTCAATGCTTACAATGCTTCCCTAGAGTAAGCAAATGTACAAATGTTTAAAGTAAACAAAGTTTTTGTCTTTTAAGACTCTCTTTTTCTTTATTGTGCACAAAAATGAAGTAGTTTGCATGCTTAGATCAAGTTTGCGGAGACGACGTCTCCCAAACACCAAGTAGATCTTGTCACTCTACTATGGAAGATTGATAGGACTAATGTGCAGACACGCTTGCGGCCGCTTAGGCTCTCAAGCGCCAAATGAGCTAATCATCCATTCTGGAACGATGTCGTAGGGTAACATAGGGCTCCTCTACTCGCTAGAAAAAGGACTAATGAATATGCTTTATCTTCTCTATCCCATAGTCGAGGACGACTGTGATTTCAAGAGAGAGGTAATGTCATAATAACTAATATCTAGTTCTCCTAAATGATTTTCTCATGTTAAAGGAAGCTCCAGGGGAGAAAAGGCTAGAATATTGGTTAAGCTGACAGACCGGCCACAGTAGGGATCCCAAGGAGAGAAAATAGGGATCCAAAGGGGAGGCCATCTGCAAAAGAGAAATGTGCAACAATGGGCTTTAAAGACCCTAGGTTTCAGCCCTTTAAGACTTCCAAAATGCTAAGGTTCCAAAATTCAAAGGCTGAGTCCAAAGGTCAAAAGCTCAGGAATTTTGGATGCTTTGTGCGTGTACCAAAAATATTCACAACTCCTACAAAGGAGGGGGCGAGCCTTGCAAGTAGGGGATGAGAGAAAAACACACACACACACACACACACACACTCAGAAGCCTCCTTTACACATAGGGAATGAGGGACACATGTCAGCTCCCTAGCCCAGATGCCCACAAGGTGTACTCAAATCCTATTGGATGGCCATGGAGGTGGAACAATGAGAATTAGGCTAGAGTAAATCTAGTTTAATTAATTTAAAAACTCTTAATAAAAGAACCAATAAGAATTAAGATCTCTAGAAGACTATTGGACAGTCTCCCAAGGGGTCCCAATGAGCATTCGGCAGCCCAGTGGCTTGCCTGATTCCTATTGGCCAGGAGACAATGGGGTCCAATGAGAGTTTAGCTGCATTAATTAATTAGTTGCATTAATTAATCACCTAAAGCTCTCACAAAAGGGGATAGGGGGACACATGTCAAAAGACTATCACTTATGCTCCTTAAATCCTATTTTCTAAGCTTGGAGAGGTCCAATGGGGTGGTAGCATGAGCAAATAGCAAGAGGGGTCGACCAAGAGAGAGAGGGGGCTGAATTTTCAAAAGGAATTATTTCATGCACACTCACACTAACTCGTGTGTGAAGCAAGAAGACTCTCTCTCTCTCCTTCTCAAGCTTTAATGGAAAGCTTATCACCTACTCCAAGCTTGTGAGAAGGGAGGCCTACACCAACAACTCTTGGCTTTGTGATGCAAATCCAACCAAGAGCCAAGATTCAATGCATGTTCATCTCCTCTACCATGCTAATTACTATGCTATGCTATGCTAATATGAGTGATTATGTGAGGAGATGTACATCTTTCTTGTAAGACTACTCTTTCTTCCTCTCAATCTACTCTCATACCCCGCTAGCTCTCACCATCTTCGAAGGTGTGTGAGGTCTTGGGTCTGAGACCGTGAGGGAATTGATGTCGTGTCTTACAAGTGTTTTTCTTAGTGCTTGAAGTTTCCACCTTCATTGCACTAGCTAGTATTAAAGGAACACAAAGAATTGTATTGTAAAATGTCTCTCTTGATGGAGAAACCATAATACAAAGCCTTTTGGAGGGGGGACCGACTCCATGTAAATCAGGTCCTCAACTATTGTCAATATCTTAATTTCTCTCTCTTTTGAAGTATTGTTCATGCTATCTAACTAGGTGTTATGCTTTTTGTTGCTCTCTCCACCCAAGCACTCTTGTTATTCTCATTAGGAATCTATTCTAATGAAATGCTCACTATGTTCATGCCCGCTACACACAAGTTACTAGGCCATTAAACATTACATCTAAGGTCTACCTTTATTACACACTTTGTTGAAAGTTGTAAATTGAAGGATTTAGAAGACACCAACCATTGCACCCACCTTCTAAAACTTGGCTTGAATGGCCAATTGTTAGATCTTGGATGCACTTACCCTTTAGGAGTTGGTTATAATGGACCACTAGGGAATCTAAGGTCTTGTTAACTGAGTCAACGTCAGTTAACAGAAGCTATTAAAGACCAAGGATGTACGGATGCACATCGAGGATGAATGCAAAGAAGCAATAAAGATTGGAGTTACACATTTTCCACGTTTTCCCAAAATGGTCACGTACTGTAAATTCCCGATTTATTTCAAGCCATTGTAATATTTCTAATGTGTTACAGGCTCAATGGGAGTTCCAAGTTGTAAAGAATAGGTCACTTACTATGTCTAGGTTGTAGATTCAATAAGTGGTGAGCCCTAAAGGCCTTGGGCGCCCGGACATTGCATATTTTTAACCTAGGTATATAAGGCAGTGCGTAAAAGAAATTAGGGTTCTCAAGTCATTTGTTGAGAGCACTCTTTGGTGAGAGCTCTTGAGGTGTGTGTCTATGGAGTCCTTGAGCTTCTCCTTGCTCATGAGACTTGATTAACACTAATCAATGATTCATTCTCTCTCACTATGTCTCTCTCTTACTTCTTATGATTGCCTATGATGCTTAGTTTAACTAGATCTTAACTAATTAGTGGTTAATCCCTCTCTAATCTTGTGTGATTGCCCTCTTTTGCTTGTGTGTACATGTAGGTTTGATTGGAGTGTGGTGCTCGATAGATCTATGTGTATGTGCTTGCGATTAGTGTGTTGCATGATAGGATTAGCGTTGTGTGCGTCTTGCAATCGTAGTGTGTGTGATTGGGTTGATTAGAGGTGAAGAGAAGTGGATATGGAGAATATTTCCCTTATTGCGGCTTAGCTCCTCCATAGGCCGAGAAGCTCACCTCGTAGAGTTAACCATTTGTGTTGCCACGATTAGCTCACTAACCGTGTGAGTGTTTCCATGCCCTAGCCAGGTAGCTCATCCCTCCGGATTGATAATTTTGTTGGTCATTGGAGCTATTGCAATGATGGGACCCCCAACATTTGGTGCCATTGCCGGGGACGATGGCCTACGCTAGTGTAATTGTGGCATAAATGAATGCGTACCCTCACTAATTACACTACTAATTCACTTGTGTGTTTATGTTTTTGTGAATTTTGAATGTGTGTGCATGAAGCATTGTGTCCATAATTCCCTAATGTGTAACCATATCTTGCCAATTGTGTGTTTACACACTCTAATTTTTCACTAACCCCTTGCTAATTTGACTAATTTTTGCTAACTTACTAATGTGCTATGAAGGATTGGAGCATTCGACCATTCAATTGATCTTCAACGGAAAGGTAATTAAGGTGGTATTCTCAACCTCCCTAGAATCTAGAGATGTGTAGAATTGTAGAGATATCCCACCAAGATGCAATGTAATGTGATGCAATGTAATGCTATGCTGTGTTGATACAATGCAATGTTGATGTTAGGGATGGAAAATTTTACGATTTTTCATTTTCACGCTGTCATAATGCCGAAATTTTTAAGAATTGGCGGCGCATGAATTTGATAAGTTTCAATTGCTAATTAATGAATGTGTGTTGCTAATTGGATACATAATTGAGTTAATTGCATGCTTGGATGATCAATTTTTGGTGTGTGTGCATTTTAATTGAGTGTGTGCATGCTAATTTTAGGCGTATGTGCACTCTTTTGCCCATGTTTGAGCACCTAGAAATCAATGTGTGCGTTATGATTTTTGAATTGTGATGATTGATTGGTGTTGTGCTCATGCGTAACTATTGATTTGTGAAGTCACATTGCAAATCCAAAAAATTTAACCCTTTTGTGTGCGCGCCTAAAGATTGGTAAAAACTGCCAATTTTTTAGTGTGTGTGTGCCTAAAAAGTGTTTAAATTTGCATGGTTAATTCAATGTTTTTATTGCATAATTGATGTTTGTAATGATTAAATGTTGCGTTTTTGTGCTCAAAACAAGGAGTTACACACTCTAATTGCGTCAATTTTTGACCTAATTTTATCGATAATTTTGCCGGTTTAATTGCTTAGTCTTGATTTTATTGATAAAATTGTTGGCAATTGAATTGATGTGATTTGTGCAATTTTATTTGACTGCACCATTTCCCAATGTGTGGATAGTTTGTAGAAATTTTTTGGGTATTTTTTGGATAATTTTTGTAATCTTTTGCTAATTATTGCATTAATTTTTGGATAATTTCATAAAAAATTGATTTTGCGATCTTCACGAGCTATTTTGTGTGAGTGTATTTACGGCATCATTTTGTTCGCATTCGTGCCCTCCGTGGTCGAGTTTTGAGCGTTTTGCTATTTCCAGGGACTAGATTGATGTTTGTGTCGTAAATCGCGTTTTCAATAAAATTTGCTATTTTCGGTGTGCTTTTGCATGTTGAAAATGCTCTGTTGTGAATGACGATGATTTTTTAAGATTCTTAGAATTTTTTGGACTTTTTTGGCTGATTTAGGAATTTTTTGACGATTTTTGGAGTTTTCAACAAATTTTCTGCCTATTTTTGGCATTTCTTGAAATTTTGAAAATAAAAAATAAAAACAAATAAAAGGAAGCGGGTTTCGGGCTTCGGTACCGTGCCTTGCGGCGCATAAAATACTTTTCTTCTTCTTCTTCCTTGACCTTGTGTGACCCAACCCCTACACACACACACACTCACACACACAAAACAAACAAAAGAAGAAAAGACAAGAAAGTCAACACACAAACAAACAAACTCACAAAGTCACAAACAAACAAACTCACAAAGTCACAAACAAACATACACACACACACACACACACACTTTTCTTTCTCGTGCACACACAAGAGACAAAAATAAATAAATAAATAAACTTTTTAAAAAAATTGAAAACTTAAAAAACAAATTTTTTTTGTTTTGTTTGCTTTCCTTTGTTTTGTTTCTCTTCATTGCATTGCACATGCATCAAACATCCGCACACGTCCCGTTCACACGCATTTAAGCACGAATAGACGCATTAAGAGCTTCGAGAGTCAAATTTCATCCGAAATTGTCCGATTTTGTCGATTTGAGCCGTTTTTAGAAAATTCGAGTCAGATCACACACACAGATTTTATTTGACACGTATTTTGATTTTGGGTCTACTATTTTCAGATTACACGTTTTAGAGCTGTTTCACGTGCAATATTGTATTCTAGCTTGATTTGACCGTAGAGTCTTACGATTGACCATATTTGACCTCGACTTGCGATAGAGATTCGTTTTGGCCTTGATATTGACCAAATTTAGCTAGTTAGAGCATGTTCACATGTGAAATCTCGATTTGGTCGCTTTTGGTTATCTTAACACACTAACGCGCGATTAGAGCTCGATTTGGTTACTAGATCTACATTTGGCTACGACTTTGACAGAGTGACACTTTTAGAGCCAGAAAAAGCCAGAAAGTGCCAGAAAAACCCAAAAAAAGAAAATATAGAAACACCGGGGACATCTCACACCGAGCAAACAACGAAAAAGCCAGAAACAATAGAAAATCAGTAGAAAAAAAAACCGAGAAGTGCAAAAACAATTTTGGTGATCATTCAAGCCGAGGTCATCACATTTCTAGCACAGATCTGGGCATTGTTCCCACAGTTCAGACAAAGAACGCCAGGGACTAAAAGTCATTGTGCAAACCGAAATTTGCAAGTGCAAGCAATTGCATTGCAAATTGAGCTTCTAATTGGACGAACAGTGGCACAACTCACATGTGATTGTTGCAGATTAGGCTAGTACGAGCAGCAAAAATTCTGCTAATCAATACGAAAATCTGCTAGGAGACGGTTTTTACAGAACCAGCCCCGACATGGACTCAAATCGAGCTGAGAGTTCAAGTACAGTAGAGCAAGCCAGTAGCAGTGGCAACAAATGCACAACCGCAACAGAGGAAATTTTGTAGCTATATAGCTACAATGGAGACAAAGTCTTGTTCACGGATACAGAAGGTCATAGGTATCTTATGAGCAGCAAAAGCAGCACAGGAGCCAAGATCCTATTGATCAGAGTGAAGCCAGATTCAGAGAACTCCCAGATGTTCACAGACTTCAGTGGAGCCAGGTATTGCAAACTCAAAAATGAAGTGCAGATAGAAGTGCAAAAAATCAACCAAAGTGTTTATGTAGAAATTTGCACAAGTCCACAAAGCATTCATTTGGTGCATATGCAATCAGGGTCATTGTACATAAATTACAGTGGTAGATCTATAATCGAGAGCCAATAACGGAAGATCCAACAGATCAACCAATTGAAGCCAATCTAATTGGAGAACTAAGCCAAAGACGGTACACAGGTCAAGACGGAGCAGTCTACAGCTTGATGCTCAGTGTTTTGAAAGAAGATTCCGACAACTTGGCAAGCATAGAAGCAGAAGATCCTCAGGAAGATCTTGGCATGATAGAACCAGTTGGAATACCACCAGTCATGGCATATTGCTCAGATTGTGGACGAAAAGGTGGACACTTTTCTGAATATCCAAGAAATCTAGACAATAGGGATACATCAACCGCCAAGCAAGGTACATAGCAAATTGGAAATGTGAATCTCAATGTAAGTGCATTTAACTCGTCACTTTTCATGCAATCAAATGATTCTGCATTACCATTAGAAGAACCAGTAAAAGCACTGCAAGTTCAAAATCAGCATAAAGATGCACAGGCACCTAAAAAGCTTAAAATTGATTCTTTGAACAATAAATTCTTGTATGACTTTAGTAAAGGTGTCGAGATATCACCAAAGGTTGAAAAGACTGTTAAATTTGCAAATGATTTTGCACCCAACTAACACAAGTGTGCAATCATTCACGAGTCTAAGGGACACATCAAATAGAATGATGGTAGCTTTGTATGGTACACATAATTCATATGCACGCTATGTAGACCAAAAAGGAAAACTGTACAAAAAGCATCAACCAGTGTTTGAACGACCCACATACCAGCTCATAAAAGTGCGTCCAGTGATAGATCAGAAAGGATGGTTCATTTCAGAGGAAAGAATCTATTATAGCCCATCCTCTCTAGAGCTGAAGGATATTACCCGAGTAAACCCAAAAATCTGTTCAGAGCCAAACCCTCCTCCATCGAAAATCAAGCTTCGATGTTGTTATCAAACAAGCATATATTTTGACCAAAATAGTCGTAGATATAGACGAGAGTCTAGCATTTATGATGCCTTGGGTCCTGAAACCACAGAAGCTCATATCATAGGAGACCCATGGGATAGACAATATCAGGGCAAAGATAATGTTATCTATAGCTTGACTTGGGGAATGATTTGTCATGTTTCTCAGAGATACATAGGAAACTATGTACAAGGTTCAAAGATGTCAAACATCAACAGTGCTGCCCGAAGTGTATCTTCACAGTCCCAAAAGGTGAGACTAAACCAGAGCAAAATAATTTTGAACTCTTATAATGAAGCAGGTTATAGTGATCACCCTAGGAAGGGGGGAGTTGTAAACCCATCAAGCTCAGCTTATGTACCAGGAAATGCTACACCAGTTAGAAGCCCTAGAGCTTCTAGCCAACAGACCTCTTCAAAGCAAAAATCATTGAAAGATCATATGGTTGTTGGAAATTTCCAATTGACCCAGATTCCATCCGAATCAGCAGACAAATGCCTCTATGAAGATAATCAGGGACAAAAGTTTTGGCTGATGTCCACAAGTCAGAGTCAAAAGCCGACAAATCCCATAGTGTTCAAACAGTTACATGTGATCAAGCTCACATATGCATATCTAGATGCACATGGTAATGAATATCAGCAAGATCAAAACCTTCTACAAACCCCTATGGATGGTTCGACTGAAGTCAAAGACTATATGCAAAGCCTCAAGCTGCCAGAACATGTAATAGATAAGTCAAAGTCAATGAAAGCTAAATTCCAGAAAGCTATACAAAGGTCACCACCGAAATCTCCTCCGAAGAGACAAATTCTGCCAGAAAGTACAATGGATCTTCTAAGATCAAAGGTTATGGAGATGCAGGTAGACAATGCTCAACAATTGCAAAAAGGTGCAATATTACAACCAATGGAGTCAACATCAATTGAAGCAAGTGGTCAAAGCAAAGAAAATGCAGATAAAGTTCAACCAAAGGATGTTGCCATAGCAAAAGAACTCAAATCAATGTGATGGATCTAAGATACACCAACAATTGTACCCACCTATCAAGGACTTGCTTAGAATGGCCAAGTGGTTGATCTTTGATGCGCCCATCTTTCAAGGCTTGCTTAGAATGGCCAAGTGGTCGATCTAAGATGGATACAATCTTGAAAATGTATTCAAATGGGTTATTTTAAAGGATTCAAGATAACCTACCTTGAAAATTTTATTTTAGATGACTTATGGGATCTAGGATACACCTACTTTGGTTACCATGTGTCTAAATTGGACAAATATTTGATTTTAGAATCTAAAAGTCTTGAAGAGTGTAAATAAACTATTATGTGTCAATTAAGTTTTATACACTTTCAAAAATATTACCTTCAATGTGTCATTATAGATTCTAACTAGTTATTTGTGTTTTCTTTGATTTCAGAGAAAAAATGATTCAAAAACAAAAATCTATCATAGTTCCTGTTAATGTTGACTTTACAAGTGATGATAAGAGAAAATGGTACTTAGATATTTATGGAGTGCAAGGTGCAAAATTTCATAAAGTGCATGTCTTTGTGGCTAGTGATGAAGAGAATAGATTTGATGATCTAGGGCAAGTAGTCTCTGCAAGTGTTTCAACAGTTGAAGAATATCCTGACTTTGTGCATTAACATTTGGATACCTGGCAATTATGAGTACCAACTATTGGCAAATTTCTATGTCGTTGAAAAATTGGTCAAAGACAAGGAAGAGACAATGTTTTCACAAGGTTGATATGTTAATGAAGATTATGATTTGATATCACTGTCGATAGGCTACAAGATGCAATTATTATTGCTTTAAAAGGCAAGCAAGTGAAGAATAAGAAATCAAATAAGAAGACCACAACCAAAAAGGCAAGGTGTGTTACAACAGCTAGTGTTGCAGATGTAGATAAGGCCATTTTGAGATCAAAGGACACAAGAAATCAACCCTTATTAAGGTTTGCAGAGCCTGACCGCTTAGAGAATGAGGTCCAAAAAGCAAAGAAGAATGCTACAGAAGGCATGGAAAAGTATTCGGAATACTTCCCTTTCAAGTATAGGGATTAGGAGATTACCGTCACTAATTGTTTTCTTGCTCCTGAACATTATAATTGTCATCCGCTAAAGCATGATCAGGTATAAAATTGTATGCTCGTTCTTGGAGCAAGTGCAAATCGTACTTCATCATGTGCTTATCTAATTCCTGTAAAGAATTGTGGCCAAAAGTCCGGAGTTCCAATGACACGTATTGAGGTAGAAGAAGAAAGACTTGTTGATTACAAGTTTTGGATCATAGATGGACAACACTCAATTTATGCAGCCAAAATGTTAAGATTTCAAGAAATGAAAAAGGATGGTGGCTCCCAAGATCTAATACAAGTTCATGAGAAAAGAAAGGCCCGGATTGTTGTAGATCCATCCCCACAAGTTGCAACAACCATATCAGCCATAGCAAATGAGGAGGCCAAGGTGCTATATGTTAAGCAACCTTATAGTGACATTATCAAGCATCTTTGTAGTCAGTGGATATTTCAAAAAAGCCCATCATGTCCAAACATTGGAGAAAATGAAGGTGAAGAATCTCGCACACCTTGGGATGTAAGTTTTCTTTTTCTTTGTCTCTCATGGTTATATAATGAGAAAACAACAAAATTCCTATATTTGATTTGTTTTGGTTTTGCAGACATTTCTCAAAATGACAAGGATTTTTGTTGGTGCATCATTCATCAGCAAATAAGCTCATATGGTCACTTACTCTGATCCTATTTATGATCGATGGAGTGAAGATCGTAAAGCTATTATAGAGAGAGAATAAGAAGCCAGCGGGGTGGCCATAGTTTTTAGATATTTGTGTGGTTTGGACAAAGATGAAGTCGAAAAGACTCAAACAGAAATAGAGACTGGAATGATTCTTTTGTCTAAGGGTGAAAAGGGCACACCAAGTGTAATGGACATGACTGATCGTATCAAGCAACTCAAACAAGATCAAATAATTCAGGATGAGTTGCTTGAGCAATTCAATGTGCTCAATTAGGAGAATCCATGTGAAAATTGGGAGGAGATTTCTACCACATACAACATTAATGATGTTGTTTACTCCCATTGCTTGGCACTCTGTGATAGTTAGCTGACATCACAACTACAATGTGGTACAAAGAAGAATTTTTTTTCAGAAGAGGTAAGAAAGTATATCCAATGGACGATCAACATTGTATAAGACAAACCAGATTCAATTATAGATTGTCTATATATGTTGTTAGTCTTCAAATAGAGGGAAGATCTTACTTAGAGCGCCATCTAAAATGATATCCTGGTATACTCCAAAGATGAAAAAGAGCATGAAGGCCATGTACATAAAGTACTTCATCTTCTACGCCAACATCAGTTGTATGCTAAGATGAGCAAATGTGTGTTCTTTACTCCTGAAGTTAGCTATCTCGAATTTATTATAAAACCTGAAGGAATATCTGTAGACCCCGCAAAGATTAAGGACATAATAGATTGGCCAGAACCCAAGACGGTCAGTGAGATTCAAGGATTCTTGGGCATTACAGGATGGTATAGAATTTTTGTCAAAGATTACGCAGTCATTGCCGCACCCTTGACTCAGCTACTTAAAAAGACAGCCAAATTTACATGGGAAAAAGAGCAGGAGGACTATTTCCTCAAACTAAAACAAAATCTCACATCAGCCCTTATACTCAAACTCCCTGACTTCACTCAAGAGTTTGAAGTAGTAATTGATGCCAACGGCCTTGCTATAGGAGGAGTATTAAACAAAGAAGGCAGACCAGTTGCCTTCACTTCTCAGAAATTAAGAATCCACGAACTGAATTATCCAACTCATGATCTGGAACTCCTAGCCGTCATCCATGCTCTCAAGCTCTGGAGGCACTATCTTCTAGGAGGGAAGTTTCAATTAATCACCGATCATCAAAGTCTGAAGTGGATTTTTCTCAAGCAACACTCAACATGAGGCAACGTAGATGGATAGAACTCTTACAAGAGTATGATTTTGAAATAACGTATAAACCAGGAAAGGAGAATGTGGTTGTTGATGCCCTTAGCCGCAAGGTTTTTCTTGGGGCCATTTCCACAGTCTCGACAATCCAATTCTAGACAAGGTTAAGGAAGCCTCCCTGGAAGGTGAGATTTATCAAAAATTCCTACAAGTTATCAGTCAAAAGGACCTAAAGGGGAAAGAGAAGGATAGCATCAAGGATTATTCACTTGAAGATGGGCTTCTCTATTACAAGCACCGACTTTACATTCCTAAGAGCCCAACCTTGAAGGAGTTAATCCTTTATGAAGGACACAACGCTCCAGTCTCCGGCCATCCTTGCTATGCAAAGACCCTTAATGCCATGAAGAGAAGCTATTTTTGGTCAGGTATGAAAGGAGATATACTTCGCTACATCAAACAATGCCTTTCCTGTCAAAGGATTAAGGCTGAACAGCTAATGATTCCAAGGAAACTTCAACCTCTTGACATTCCTCAAATGAAGTGGGAACTCATTAGCATGGACTTCATAACAGGCCTTCCTACCGTTCAAGGAGGTTATGACTCCATTATGGTGGTAGTGGACATGCTGACCAAGGTGTCTCATTTGATGCCTATGAAAACAACTTGCAATGCATCAGACATGAGCCGTCTATTTGTTAAAGAGATCTTTAGATTACACGGACTTTAAAAAAGAATAGTCAATGAGGACAGAGATGCAAAATTTACTTCAAATTTTTGGAAAGCTTTAGTTGAAGCCTTCGGTACCCAACTATGTTTCAGTTTAGCTTATCACCCTCAGACTGATGGTCAGACAAAAAGAGTGAATCCGGTTATTGAGGACATCCTTAGAGCTTATTGTAGTAGAGAACCCCGGAAATAGATACAATTTCTTCCTTTGGTGGAATTCGCCTATAACTCCTCATTCCATAAAAGCATTGGGGTGTCAACTTTTAATGCACTTTATGGGCATGAATGTATATCACCCTTAAACTTTTTTGACCCCACTACAAGAGTAGAAGCTTCAAAACAAATGTTGGAAGAGATGGATGCCCAAACTAAGGCCATACGACATGACATTCAAGTAGCTAAGGACCACCAAAAACATTATGCTGATCAAAAATGGTCTAATCGGTTCTTCAAAACAAGGAGATAAAGTATTCCTTTGGGTTCAGCCAAACAGAAGCAATCTATCCTTGGGAAAATTCAAAAAACTTAGCCCCAGATATCGTGGACCTTACAAAGTGATAAAAGTAATTAGTGATCAAGCTTACAAACTAAAGTTACCTGAACACCTCAAGGTCCATAATGTATTCCATATCAGTCTTCTAAAACCTTATATTCCAAACCCAACCACACTTTAGACGATGAACAGATTGTGATGCACAAGCAAGGAATTCTTGAAATCCAACCAGATTATATTCTCGATATTAGGGAAAGAAGTCTGCGAAACAGAGTAATCAAAGAGCATCTAGTAAAATGGAAGGACTACCCCACTACAGACACCACATGGGAGGACGAAGTATCACTTCTCAAAGATTTCCCCAAATTCGGTTGAGATGAGGACATCTCAATTCCTTAAGTTGGGGTGATTGTAAGGTTTCCAATTTTTGAAACCTTAGAAATTGTACAAAGTATAATCAAATTAATCTGGTTGTTAAGAAAACAACGTAGAATTATCCAACTGTGGCAAATATTGGTATTTTTTGGAACCGTAATGATGACTTTACTATGGTTAGGAATTTTTAGAATGGAATTCCGATAAAATTGACAAAGTTACGGGCCCTGGAAGGTTACACTGTGAATTAAGTTAGTTAAATAAAATTGCAAGGTTTTAGTAATCATTACTGCAAAAGACTTTTATCCTAAAGTTCCTAGATATTTACAGATAATTGCAGATATTTCCAAAACTAATAATTAAAAGTCAAAAAATAGCAAAAATATCTGGGGGGTTGTGTGGGATAGTGATGAACTTGCCCAAGCTAGATTTAGCAGCAGGTGGCACTAGGGGAAGCTGGGGGCTAGCTTGAGGTGCAAGAACCTGCCAGAAGCAGCCGAGAAGCCCTAAAAACCTATAAAAAGGCCCCCCCTCTTCACAAACAAATTCAGACTCGGAGTCTTGGCCATTTCTCTCTCACCGAGAGAGAACTCTACTCAAAAATCACTATAGAGCCAAAACTCTAGTTGATTAATCCATGATAATTAGTTTAAACCCTTTTTAATTAACAAAATTATGCTAATTTACTTATATTTTCTTAATTAAATCCAATTAATTAAGAAGGTTAAACCTACTTACACTCTAAATTACTCTCTTAATGCTTAATTTTTTGCTGATTATTTAGATTAAGCTTAGGGACATTAATCTAATTAATTAGTAAGCTATATTAGGGCTAAAATTAATCATTTTAGTCATAAATTAATGGTAATTATACTAGTTGAACTTAAAATTGTATAGGATAATTATCATAGCTATATTAAACTGTCAAGATGCTAGAAAAATTATCTCTTAATTTTTTTATTAGTTTTTGTAATTAATTAAGCAGAGTTTAAATGTTTCTAATCAAAAATTTAATGGGAAGCCTATTTAATTAGCTCAAAAATTCGTAAGTTAATTATCTCAATTAGAAAATACTGTTAGGAATACAAGGTAAATTACACATTAATTGATAACTAATCTAAGTATTTAGTTAAATTGAAATTAAATGTTATTTACTAAACCAAAGGGGAAAATTAGAAAAATATGTTAGAAAATCATGTGCTATTTATCAAAGTTAGTTACATGTTAAAAAGTCATTATAATTAGCTTAGCTATAGAAAATTAACTTAGCTAATTATCTTAGGTAGAAAACCCTATTTTTAAGGATAAATTAAAGTGGGAAATTAGAAAAAACATGTTAGATAATTATCTTCTTTTTACCAGAGTTAGTTTACATGTTAAAAAAGTCCTGATAATTAGCTTAGCCAGAAAAAGTTAATTTAGCTACTTATCTTAAGCAAAAAATTATATTTTTGAGAGTAAATTAAAGGGGGACAATAGAAAAGTTACCTGGATAATTATATAATAATTATCAAAGCTAGGAATTACTGTTAGGTACCTAGGATAAATAGTCATTTCTAGATAATTAGTTAGCTAATTTTTTTATCTAAATTTATCTAATATTTCCTATAAATTGACAAGGGAAATTAGCAATCAATGTATAAATTAACAAGATAATACTAGGGTTATAATACATCAAAATCCACTTAGGATAAATATCCCACAAACAGATAAGTAATCCATAAATTACTAAAGCCAAATTAGGGTATTTTGGAGAAGAAATTAAATAGGGAATTTAGTAAAATAGCTCCAATAATTATGGGAGGATAATAACACTACTACGAAGCTAAGGGGAAAATATCTCACCCAGATATTTATCAAAGATACCTATTTACTCCAAGAATCCCTATTTTTGGATAAAAGGAATAAAAGAGATTATTCATTTAATTCTCTAATCGATTAAGTATCCTTTTACAAAGGCTACCACTATGGCTCCAAAAAGGACCCGAGGAAATACTTTGTTCGATGAAGAAGATACAACCCACAAAAGGACTAGAGCATCCCATGACCATGAGGCTGGGCCTAGTCATAGGCCTACGGAGGAGAGTCTTCATGTGCTAGTGTAGCAGCAGATGGCTGACTAGTCTCATGTGGATTTCCATTTATTCACTTAATTCTTTGAATAGCTTAAAGTTCTTTTATAAATTAACATTGCATACATAAGAACTAGGAAGGAATAACTGGCCGAAAACGGAAGGTAACTTCCAAGAAACCAACGAGCATTGTTGTAAATAGGAAAGAAATGTTTGGGCTACGACTGGTTGACCTAGGAAAGAAATTCTTGATCATCCTTAAGACAGCTTGTCTCAAGACATCTCTGATTCCTTGGAATATTTTTACTCCAGGTGATGAGTAATGATGGCGAGTCATCCATGGATGAGTCGGTTTCCTCAGTGCACATGGAGTCTTTACCCTGTGATTGTCTGTGCTTGTGGATATTAGTTAGGATATCGTTTTTATCCTAGAGGAACTACCCGGTTTGGGCAACCGGTTGGCGTATGGGCGCCCGGATTTTGGGTGATGACTTTTTCCACCCCGTTTTTATATATAAGGAATGGGTGCCATTTTTTCATATCTGTATAGGTGGTCTTGAGACAAGCCAGTACTGGTCAGAGTTACTCCAGATTGACAGTACCTTGTTTTAAGTCTAAAGATGTCTATTTGCTAAAAGAATGTTTTTAATACTCTTTTCAAGGACTGTTTTAATGAAATCCTGTTATGAAGGATAAAAGGAACCATTATTTTAATTGTGATAAGAACGTGGTAGTAATTAAATAACAAAGTATCATGTGTGAGTGTGGGCTGGTAAGTGGGGATTGACTAAGGTTGTCAAACATGGACGGGTGGACCTGATTAGTTAAGTAACTATTAATCTAAATGATGGAAGTTATAGGGCCAAAATAATTTTAGATATTCAAAAAAGTTGTTCCGTTTCCACTGCGAGACAAGACTAGGTCTTCTTCTAGGGCTATAAACCCAAACCATTATTAATGGTAGAGGTATATTCCCTAGATTCTTCTTGTTTAGAGACTCTGATTTTATTACGCCTAGAGACCTGTCAAGGATCCCATCCCGCTTTTTGGTGTTGGCGGGTTTGGAGTCCTCACAAATTTGAATCCTTTTCTATCTCCATCTCTCCTATACTCCATATGATGCATATTTATAGTCCCCCCCCCCCCCCCCCCCCCCCCCCCAATACCCTTTCCACATAAAAACCCTCCCTTATACCTCCCACATTTGATACAATTTGTAATTTGAAACTGTTCCTCCTTGGATATCTCCCTTCACCTAACTACTTTCCATATATAAACCTCCCCACACCGGTCACTCTTTTCTTTCATACTTCTCACTCTCACCTTAAACTACCTACTAGTGAAGAGCTCTCAAAGAGTGAAACGCGTTTGGTATCCCCCCCCCCCCCTCTAGGGTAGTGGTCCGCACACTCAACTACTTTTGATGTTATATATTGAAGTGTGAGTATTATGCTGACTTGCATAACCCCCATGGAGTTAGCTTAACATGCTAATTTTTCAAGTGCGTCCCAAGTCCAATACTAAGGACAAGCACAAGTACTAGCCAGTGCTGCCATAATTCTCACAGTTTGCTCATGGAACCCTTAGAAATGGGAGTCTCTTTGCCTCAAGGATTTCATGCCAGTAGTTTGCTTTATCAAAAAACTTTATCATCTCTTGCTTTAACTCTCATGTTCCTAGCCTTTTGATCACATTGCTCCTATCCTCTATCCCTTTGACTAAATACCTTGATGTTATATTAATAAGGTTACGCTTGACATGAGTGGTAAAGCAACACCATGCAGGTAGGCTTTGGTGATGATCTTAAGTTTCTAGGGCCAACCTTTGATGATGATCCAAAAATTTTATGGCCTTTGGTGCAAATTGGTTGGCTTATGCCACTTGATCAGGTTAGGAGGTGCCTTTTACAAGGAATAGCCCGCTACCTCAGTTCTCAATGGAACTATATCTTCTTGCGTTATCAAGCCCCTCAAATCCAAGAAAATTGCAAATTTTGGAGCAGGACTTCACCCCTTAAGTCAATCTTCTGGCATCAAAGAACCTATCCAAATGATATGGTTGTGATCTTGCTGGCATTTCATTCCTTGGGAGGTGCCTTTTGGAATGCACCCAAGCTAGTACTCAATAACAATGTTGTAATCTCAAAGGTTTATGTTTTTCATAGTTCACCTTCTTTAAGCCCAGCTCCTCATAGCAAACAACAAATTTCCTCATTACATTTCCTCACTCACAGTCCTCCCCTACCCAACAAGGGACTTGAAACTTTGTATATGATTCTTGTATTACTTGCCAAAGCTAACCCATGGACCATGCTCACTCTTGTACCACCCCTTTCTAGAAAAGTAAAATGTTTCCTCCTATGCCTGTTGCCCCCCCCTCCCCCGGGTTACCCTTGATACACTTTTTCGTAAAGGATCCCTCCCCACTTTGTGTTGTAGTGATGCCCCTTCTCCTATTGCATACTTGTACCTCATACTTTTCAGGCAACTCACCTTCTTATTTGAACAAACCAACAAGTAGCTCCATTTCCACTTTTTTGTGACTACTCTTCCTTTTATCCCGCCCTTTCCTTCCCCAAAGTTAATTCCCAAATCAAGGTTGAATTCACTTTTTACCCATGTCTTTGTCTCCTCCTCCAATCATCACCAACCAATTGTTGTATTGAAACCCACCCACCAACAAGACAATGCCTCTTTCTCTACACTTATTGATGCCCTATGTTATCAGCCATCCTTGTTTGACCTCTACACTTGAAATTCCTTGAAGTTTTCCAAAGGTAACTTGCTCCTATGTAACACCCGAGATGCCCCATCTATCCTCTCGTAGAGTAAAACTTTCACTATTTGTTTTCCTTTCTCTCATTAACCAGCTTCATTTAGCTTTCCACAATTATGGTAGAGTACAACTCCTAAAAGGATTGATAGTGGGTACTCTCTAAAGTTCATAGACTCAAGCCTAGTCAAACACAATAAAGGAAACCCACCCACTTTTCACTCCCTTTTTACAAATACCCAACCAATTTTCCCTCCCTTTTAGAAGAGCTTTCTATGTTCCTATATATGAACTCCCCAAGAGAGATGGTATGCTAACATGGTCAGCCCTAATGAGACTCTTAGAAGTCGAAACGCATTGGAAAATTTGCCATGTTGCTAATCTCTCAAGTTTCCACTCAATTATATTCAAATCCTCAAAGCTTCTTGTCTATTCTCTATTTTATGAGTATTTGCACACTAGTATATTTTATTTAAACAAATTCATTCTAGGTTTTCTTAATCTAAAATTTGAAGGTATCCAAAACTGATTTCTATAAACCAAAGGATCACACAAACCTGAATTTTGAGGGACCTGACCAAGGACAAAAGGGGATAAGTTGCACTTATCTAAGGTGGGCTTGTCAAAGACTATATTGACAGTTTTAGGTGAGCCTTTATCATGAAAAATCATCCACCATCAGGGTTTTCTAATCAACTCAGAGTTATACATCTAGAGGAAAAGCATTTGTTGATCAACAAACCTAATGTGAGAATCATCAAAACCCAACAAAGTCATGGTATTACGCTCATGAGAGCTT
The DNA here is from genome assembly GCF_014529385.1 of Adiantum capillus-veneris. Classification (NCBI taxonomy): domain Eukaryota; kingdom Viridiplantae; phylum Streptophyta; class Polypodiopsida; order Polypodiales; family Pteridaceae; genus Adiantum; species Adiantum capillus-veneris. Next base: position 86,960,303 of record NC_140947.1, on the reverse strand, counting down.
GTATAGGTTATCCAACAAGGAACCGGGATCAACATACCTTCTACAAGTGTGTAGAACCCAACGTTGGAGAGTTGATAGACCATAAGAATCTCTATGCATTCATGTATACATATGCACAAGGAGTGCAAATGTTGATGGTAGATAAGTATGGACAAGAGTAAAAACTTGTAGATCCAATCAACTTAGAAAAATATACATATAAGGGTTCTCCAATCTCTACTTACTTTCAATTGAATGTGAGTGCACCAAGATGTAAATTTCCAAAAACAATGCCAGAAAATATATCAAAGAGGCTCCACCGGGATTTTCTCCCAGACAAGAAGAGAGAGCAAGAGACTTCTTTGCAAGACACCCTAAATTGGTCATATTGGTGATTGAATCATGACAAATGAGACCAGCACAAGTGGTTGAATGTGTCAAGACAAAGTATGATGGGTCAGGGGATCCATATGCGAATGTCTCACTCTTCAAACAAGTTTTGAGAGCTAAACAGATTGCATATTTTCACACCTAGTTTACAAGGGATTTTGGCTAACATTGGAAGGAACGGTCTTGATGTGGTTCCAATCACTGAATGACGATGACTTTCCACACATAGAACAACTCGTGCAAAAATTTGCATGGGATTTCTCTAAAAGGGGGATCAAGCACAACATCATGTCACAGATCTATGCCTTTAAGCAGAAAGCAAAGGAGAAAGTGAAGAAATATTTGTTTTGCTTCAAACAATACATAGAAAGGTGTCTTGTGAGAGAATTGCTGCAAGATGAGAGATTATCACTTCTCTTCATGAAGGGCTTGAGGAATGAGACTCTCAAGAAGGACCTGCATTTGAAAGCATGCACGACATTTGAGCAAGTCACTAAAGAAGCTTTATATCTAGTTGGCAATTGTAAGCATTTTAGAGAGGTGACGGAAGGTACAGACAATGCAACTAGTAGTGCCTCATCTATGATGAATGGATCCTTAATGAAGTGTAGTTTTTCAACTCCTATGGTGCGAGCATTGATCAAGTGGTTGAAGAAGTGGTGAGAAGAATAAACCAAGGCTTCAGACCAACAGAACCCAAATGTACGACAACCACAATTAAGGAGATGTGACACTTGTGGAGAAGAGTAGTTGAAACAAGAAAAGGAAAACAAGGAACGAACGAAGAAATAAAAACCATCCAAATATTATCGAGTGGTTTAGTCTTAGTAGATAAAGTTAATTAGCATTTGGATACCATGATGCAAGCCTACAAGGAAAGACTGAAAAACAGCCAGACATTAGAACAAATATGCTTGATGTATCCGCATCTAGAAGTCGAGACAAAACAATTGGAAATGTGCATGTGACTAATGGAGGCAACCCAAAATCTACATATGGTTGATGAGGACGAACACAAAATGCCTATTCAAACAAAAATTGAGAACATATTAGTGAGGACTAGAAGAAAATTATGGAAAGCAAAACATGAGAAAAGAAAAATCATCAAAATATTATCAGGTAGTTCAGTCTTGGTAGGTAAAGTTAATGAGAATTTGGATACCATGATGCAAGCCTACAAGGCAAGAGTGAAAAACAACCAGACACTAGAACAAAGATGGTTTGTGTATCTGCATCTAGAAGTCAAGACAAAACGATTGGAAATGTGCATACGGCTGATGGAGGTAGCCCAAGCTCTAATGCAGCTAGAAACATTGGATATTTCCAAACAAGTAGTGCCCAGGGGATTCACTCTATATATAAAATGGGACTCCACCTGCAAGCGGACAATCAATGAAGAAAACTATCATACCCCTATCTTGCATATAAAATTTAGGTCTCACATGATCTAACTGAGTAAAGTAGTCAAAGAGTGTGTATCATAGTGACCGGCAACGTACTAAGGAACCATTTCTGTTGATAACTAGATGTACCCTCAATGTGTCTTAGTTTGACTTTCAAATTATGTGTCGAATCAACCTGCACTCTGGCTACTTGTCCAATTTTGACCCATCCAAAGCTGGTATAAATCAAACTTTGACATCCTCCAAATCAGCCCTTATCTATGACCGGCTTGATGCAAAATATAATGTGTGACTTGATAAAAAACTTCCCCAAAATTCATCCGAGTTCTAGTGCACACCGGTGACCAATCGTTACAAGTAATCAAGCCGAGTCAGTCCCCCCCCCCCCCCCCCCCCCATAAATATGATACCCCCCTCCCTTATTTTTAAGCTTGGGAGATAAATTATTTGGGGTCTATCCCTAACTTATACGCTTATGTAACTTGTAAATAAAACCCTCCCCCGCACTTATGTGGTGCGGTAAGTTTTCCATGGTGAATCCCCAAGAAGTAGTGTCGATACTTGAAAAGGAGGACAAGAGCATGCACAAAGAAAAGTAAATGAGTGAACCAATGAAACCTAAAAATGAAACCCCATTGGATACAAGGGTAGTAGCTAACATGACGTATGAGGCCAAGTCTCAAGAGATATAGCCTATTATGTGGAATATCCATGGCCACAATCCTTGTGGGGAAAAATTAAATATCGCAAAGATGGTAGTGTTACTTTATAGACAGCACCTATCACTGAAATCAACATGGAACATGAGTTCTACCCTAGAGATATACAATCTCTATACAGAGATGCTAGGTCTATAGCATTTGAAGAGAGCAAACCACACCCTCTACAAACTCTACCATCTTTTATAGGAGAACACAAAATGAAATCCGAGGTTCGAGTGGTACGACCTGAATGAAAAGCCGCACCAAAAATGATGGATATTAAAAGCTTGCACAAATTGATGTCTTCTCCTATACAATGCAAAATTACTCTTCGAGAGTTTTTGAAAATCAGAGCACATCTGTGAGGAAATATATAGAGAAGATGGGATTGAAATTTCCTCATCGAGACAGATGGGGGAGACCAGCTCTCAAAAAAAACAAGAATGAAACTGCAATTTGCAAGTGGATTTATAGAAATACCTTTGGGTATGCTCAAACACATCATTGTATCCTCATGTGGAATTGAATACAAGCATACCTTTGTAGTAGTAGATTTTGGAAAGAGCAACAACTTTGACGTCATTTTACGGTGACCATTCATGTGTCAACTCAAAATGGTGCAAGATTGGGGCTATGACCATATCTACTTGCGGCATAAGGATGTTACAATGAAAATCAACATAAAGGATCATAGTTATAGAGATGTTAACCGGATACCTTTGGAAGACTTTCACTCAATTACAATCCATCAAAAGGAAATACATGCACGGCTGTATGACAAAGCACATATTCAGATGTGTGGAGTGTCCAAACGTGGAAGCCTGAGGAAAGAGGATTGCATCCTAGATAGATCAATCTAGGATGAAGACTACATTTGAGAACCATTCCCAAAACATCTGTTTAAACCTTTTGGTTGGGATAAAATATAATTGCTACTCTAGAAGTGTGCGTGAATGAAATAATGCCCACAAAGTTTTGTATAGAGGAAGGCTTTGACATAGCTCCCTATTTGATAAAGGTGTTGAAGGAAGCTAATGAAATTTGTGAGCATGAATGCAGAATAGATGAGACAAACAATGTCATGAACCATAGTACAAAAGCACAGACAAAGGAAGAAGAGCAACCAAAAGAATATGTCATCATTGAGATACCTGAAGAATCAACAAAGTTTTTTCAGAGAATCTAACTCCCAAAAAAAATGCAATTGAAAGCAAATGAAGGAGCACCCTTTCCAAGTTTCACATTAGATGTTCAACAGACTTGAGATCGAGAGAAGGACAAAGATAAGGTGAAAGATCAATTGTCTACAATAGTGATCAAATTCAGCATATGTGGAGAAACAAGACTCAAAATTGCATGTTCAGTTTTTATAGATCCTCATGCAACAAGGAATCTAATGTATTATGGCATGTGGATAATGATGGGAAAGCCACCAATCAAAGAGCTAGAAGAGACAGTGTACACAAGTATGAAAACACCAATTCCTAGGTTTGGTGTGGCAGAAGCCGTACTCAAGCTGAGTACTGGGGAATTCAAGGACACTTTCTACATAATTAACTCCCATCACATCAAACAGAGTCTAGTCTTGACAAAAAGCTGGATGAACACCTTCTTTCGACAACAACCAAAATCTTCAACAACAACAAGAGAAATAGTCCCAAAAGCACCTCAAGTCCATGTAGAAAAGAAATAACCAGTCATAGTGGAGAAAGGTAAATCTAAAGAAACCGTTGAAGCACATCAACCTCACAAGTCAACTTTACCTTCAACGAATCTCCATCAAACTTCCAACACAACCTCTACATCAAAAGCCACACCATCATACAATGAAATCAAAACCTTAGCAAAAAGTTTATCTACCAAATTTTCCATCACAACAAAGTCTCCAAAAGAAGCCAAAAAGAATCTACCAAGTGTTAGTATCCAAGGAGCATATCTAAGTCAAAGACTCGGTTTGGATACACCAATCACACATTCAACCTCAACAACAAAAGATAATGGGGTGAGTAGCATCAAATGAGTCAATTATTGCTCAATGCTACTTTCAAGGAAACACCAATGTTTGGGCCAAAAATCCTAAGGTAATAGCATGGACCTACTCACCTCAAAAACAAAGTTCTACGAAGAAAAAAGTTGAGCTATCAACAAACACCTCAACCACAAGAAAGAACAACAACAACAGGAAAAAGAGAAGACCTTCAAAGAAACAAGCAATGCAGCAAGTATGGGTACCAAAGTCAAACTTCTATTAAGCTACCCAACAAAGACATATGAAACAATAGATGATTCCAGTCAGGCTACTTGCAGCACAAGGATTCTATGAGGTTAACACTCAAATACAATTACCTAAACTAGTAGCTCAACCTGGAACAACTAAGATTGATCATGCCGCACAAGCCTCCAGCCAAAGGCTAGCAATCAAAATCACAAGCCAACAGAAGCCAACCACAACCAAAGGGGATACAAACTCAATATGGATACCTTGCCTTCTACTACAGAAGAAAGGCTTTTACAATGGTAATAGTCAAATATGGATATTGAAGTGTAGTGTCCATCAAGTCATAGAGCAAAAGGGGTAAATGCAAAAGACGGACACACGAAGACCACAAACGAGGTGCGTTCCAAAATTTCCATTGGAAACTAAATCATAGAGAGCACATCAACATATACAATCACTTCTCATGAAAGACCAAGCAAAAGCTCCATCAGTCCCTACTACAACCATCAAACCTATCTCACAAAGCACTGTCAACATCATATGATAAATGAATCAAGAGGAGCAAAAGTATGCCAACCTACTTGACAAAATGGTGGCATCCCAAGACCAAAATAATGAAAGAGGCCTCAATCTTAAGAACCTATGGAATTGGGTTACTCGCCTTAAACATGTAAGTCTAAGTCGCCATTAAAAATACATGGCATAAGAGTCAAAGTCGGGTAGCTAAGCCACTAAATGAGTGAGGCGTTAGTCCCAAAGATTCAAGTAATATTTTCTATAGTCTATGAGTCTTAGTTATTCTAGGTACTACTCAAGTTCAAAGAGTTGAACATATTTATGTTGTGTCTCTCATGCTAGTATAGGTCAGCATAAGAGGCGAAATCAATGTATTTTAAGTCTGGTGAAGTGAAGGAGGAAGTCCAAAAGACACTCACGCACTGAGCACAATGAGGTATGAGTAGCGAAGATTCTACATTGAAAACCCTTCTTGGAAATGTGGAAGCTATTGCAACATTATTTGATGTCACATGTGCTACATGAGTTCCTTGAAGCACCCATCTTTCACAGTGCATGCTTTTGTTTGACAAATTTTTCATATGTATATAGATTTTCTCCCAATCACTCATCTTGCATGAACAGGAGCTTCAAATTGAGCTGCTCAAATCCAATAAGAGTGTATACCAAAGGAACTTTTTTCCCACCAGGGTTTTTTCCCTTTGGTCGTCTAGGTTTTTTAGACCCTAATGTAGAAACACTCAACATTATCCTCTTACACATATTCCTTCTACATCAGCAATAAGGATAATGCTACCCATATCAATCATCAAGGAGAGCAACAGTTGTAAGTCTCAACTATGCTTATCAGGAGTAACTCTTACCTTCAAGGACAACAACAAAGCTCTTGTAAACAATGGCAAGTCAAACAATGGCATACAAAGACAACTAAAAAGCAATGACACATTTAAAACAAGAGCTATCAACAACAAACATAAGAAGCTCACACAATGCTTCACAGTTAGTAAACTATTGCAGATGACCGCATTGCAGTGGAACCAAGAGCAAGATCCATCATCAATTCAACAACCCAAAGAAGCTTAGTTCCCATGAAGGCAGAAAACACAAAGATTTAACACTTGTTGAAAGGAAACATATACAATTTTGTAGGTTAAAAAGTTGTTTATCCATAGAAATCAGCGGTTTGTGTGGATGGAAAGCACTTTTTGGGATGCTTGCATAAAAGGAGGCACACAATTTTATCTCCACTAGGGTAGTCGCCACTGTTTGCACCAACTTCTATTTGTTTTCATTGAGGAGGAAGGAGAGGCTTTCGAGGAGGCTTTGTTCTTCACATTCAATTTGAAATTGGCCATCCCTTCCTTCCCACTTGGATCCTTTATGCCCACATAGCTAGCAAGCACTGAGAGTGACTCATCTTCTCTGAGTCCTATGTTTTAGCAATGTCATCAAGGAACAAAACTTGATGGCCCTCCACCACCATTGCATGCAAAGTGATAAGCTGGAGGTCAGGGACTTCCTCCAACACCTCAGATCCCTCCATCATTGGATCTTCCTCCTCAGTGGAGTTGGGCTTTTGCAAGAGAAAAAGTATCATAGATGCTTCAGTCTGCTCATCAACCTCTTTGATAACTTCATTTGACTCCTCCACAACGGTCACAAGCGATTTCTTATTGGCCTTTTCCTTTGATTTTCCCTTTTCCATGCCCTCAAGCACAAGTAAGACCAGAACCATGTGCCAATAAATGAATTGGGTGCCTATGTACCCCATGCCCAAGTCTATGAGGTCATCCTCATCCTCTATCCTGTAGTCCCATTCAATGAGCCCTTTAACAAACCTCAACAGTCAAAAGTAAAAAAATTTGTCAAGCACGTAGAGGTGTTTGAGAAAATCCACTAGCAACCATGCTATGTTGGATCCCTTCAACACTAGCATATTCCTCCGCGTGCTGCTGCGCCATGTAGTAAAGAAAGCTTTGAAAGTGGCATGCATGTTGATCGTCGCCTTGAACACACTGACTAGTTCATGAGCTCAATCTACAAGGACAACCTTTTCCAATTGTCTGAGAAGTGCATCAAAAGACGTTACCATGGTTTTGTTTGTGAAAAAGATGGCAATAGGGCTTAGAGATAGAGTTTTGTGAATGTGAGAAATGAAGTTTAAAAACCTAGAAAGTGGCTTAATACCCATAGTCACTTTTTTAAAAACACTTAAAATTAATGTCAAATTAACTTAAGGTTATAGTTTTCAACAAAATCATGCAACAAAGCATCAAAAGACATTGAGGTTGAAGACATTTGCATACCAAATCAATGAAATTGCATATTTCAATCATAATTTGAACAACTCAAAAATGAAAAAATGTGCTCAGAGACAAGATTCAAAACGCCATATTCATTAATGTGAGTTTGCATCAGTTTACAAGCTTTTACACAAATACATCGCGGAAATGCAATATACTTACAAAGAAAGCTCTTCTCTTTTTGGACCGAACAACCTCATTGATTACAAAGATGTATTGCTTGGGCAATGTATATTTAAGATTGAGATACTTGCCTGATACTTGCAAAGATGATTGAGGTGCCAGTTGTTATTCATAGAGATGTTATGCACCACATCGTCGTAGAGTCATATCTACAGGTCAACAAATGCTCTAGCAGCAACATTAGAGTCTAGTGCCTCCTATTCTCCCATCGTTAGCTTCCATCTATAGAGAAACACCAAGTTTTCACCAATAATAGAGCACTTAATTCTATCTCCATGGTGGTTGACCACCTTGGTCTCCAATCCAATTGCAAGGAAGCCACTCATTGCACTTTCCCCTTTGCAAATCCACATTGTTGGTGTCTTGTGAACACTTTGCAATGGAAAGATATACACAAACACATGAAAAGACATAAACCATGTTATTGTTGCTTTGTGGGAACCATAGGTGCACTTCATTACTGCATGCACATCTGCATTGATTCTCCTTTTGGTTGTTGCTATCAAGGAACTATCTGGCTTACACCATTCCAGACTCTGCAAGGATGGTGAGTGAACCGGAGAAAGATTACCATGCCCATTTTTCTTAGGCATGACATAACTATGGTTATTAAAAAAAAATTCATGTGAGGCAAGCTCAGAGGATGGACAACCAACATAGAGTAATTTTCCAAGGTCAGCATGGATGGCCTCAAAAGTCCCTATGAAGGACTCTATCGGCTCCCACTCTACAAAATCGGATGGGAAAACATCTACAAGCATGAAGAAGCAATGGAAATCTTACAGCCATCTATATTTTGCCATCATTCTGTACTTTATATTTTTTTGTTCATATTATCCAAACAATTTCATATCACAATGCGTACACAAAACGGCCACCAATCAAGCACTTGAGGTCCAGGGGACACCGTCAATCAAATTTTGTCAAAACTGGGTAAATTGAGGACCATACGGAGGTGGCAAGATGATCATGATACACGACGGTGCACGATGGGATTTCCCAACGCAAGAAAAAAAACCCCGTGCACTATGGCGTTGAGGCGGTCCGGGGCGAGCAACAAGAAGAGCGGCCTCTAAACACCCTTCGAGGCTCCCGTGCTGCTCAATTGGGGCTGGGGCAAGCACAATCAGAGACAACAACAACCCACAGCCAGAAACCAAACAAGAAAAGGGGCACCACCTAGTTGTAGATGCGAACTAGGACGCACGTGATATCTCATTGTACTCAAACGGACAAAGAGAGGGGAATGCAAGATAGCCACACACACCAAACACAAACATTCACAATGCCAGAGAGGGGTAAAGCGCACAAATTAACTTGAGCAACTCAGTCTTAGCCTTAAAGACTAGATGCACACAAAGCTTGATGAGAAATAGAGAGACAACACAAAACTTGACCTTGTTGCCAATACACAAATTGTCTTAGGGTCACGGGAGCCCTCTCACCGAGCACCCTCTTACAATTGAAAGTTTTGGAAAACAATTCAACAAGCCCTCAAACCACCGAGCATGAAATGGCACAACAAACTTCAAGGACAATATACCTTCAACCACCTGATGACCCGACTTATCAAGTCAATTTGGAGAGAAGAGTCGTAGTTGCAGCATACAATTGCACCCAAAACTATGAATCTTATTTATGGACAAGAGTAGGCTACAAGTGTGATTGCAGAGTATAGTAAATCACTCCACTTCTCTAGATGGCATAACTAACTTCAAGCTTCTCCATGCACCTATGTGTAATGATGGAATAGAGCACTCACGATGCACACACTCTACACAACTAGGCTTGAAGAGTGGTGTGTTATGTGTTGAGAATGGTGTGGTGTAGTGTGATTATGTGATGATTTACAAGGGAGAGAAGGGCTCTATTTATAGGTTTTAGAAGCCCCGATTTGGATTATGCCTAATCAAGTTTATTTGAAGGAATAAAAGATTATGCATATATATAGTTTTTTTTAATGAGGGTGGGTCTCTCTTTTCCTTTGAGTCACATGGATTTGGGCTCAAGGGAAGAGAATTATTGAGGATGAAAGGTGAGAGGATTGAGTGAATAATTTGGGAGTGCCTACTCTAGTAGAGGGTGCATTTTATAATAAGGTTAGTGGTTAGTAGTTAGTAATTATCACTAAAAAATATTTACAAAATCATTCACCAAATGGTGAGATATATGATGAGAAAAGTTAGAGAAGGGGTGAGCTTGTAAAGAGAGGTTGAAGCTTTGGAGAAGTTGACATTCACCTCTTTACAGCACCGGAAGAAGAAGCAGTCAGCATGGCGAAGCAGCGCGTGTCGATGAAGCTATGTTATTTTAAACCTTGGAAAATTCATGATAAAAGCCTTCATTTGTAGAGGTTATCCTTGGATTTTTGCTGATTTTTTTGAAGTTCTTTACAAAGTTGAAGAGAGTATGGTAATATGGACAAATATGTAGAGAGAAAGGGGGACACATAGGGTGTAGAAATGGAGGATGAAGTCTATGGAGGTGTGAGAGATGTGGCAATGGTGAAGAGGGTGAATTAGGAAATGGGAGTTGCAGGTTTGGGAGTGGGAAGGAGAGGGAGGAGTGTGTGTGAAAGAGGAAAATGATAAAGTGGAAGAGGGAGTGTGGCTGCATACCATGGGCAAACTGGGGTCCACCAAAAAAATCATAGCTCACAGCTCGTAGCTCAAAAAAATATAAAAATATTTGAGGTGAAAGTTCAGCTCACGAGCTACAACTTTTGCTTGTATCGCCTTTTCAAATTCGGGGAGCATGTGATCTTTAAAAATTCAGAAAAACCGACTGTTTTTTCCACTGCACAAGGTCCTTGTGAGATCCTTCTTTGGGTGATTCTTTTGAATACCTCCAAGAGTGAGCTCCCCATGGTGCATGCATGCATTCCACATACCCTTGACCTTATTTGGTAGGTTTATAATTGAAGATATTGTTGAGATCATGATATAAGTGAATAGTATAACTAAGAAAATCAAATATTGAGGAGTCTAAAAAATATGTACATGTCAAATATAAATAATATAGGTGGAAAAAATATAAAGGGGTCAAAATAAATCTCTCTCATTATAAGTCTACCATAAAAAGATGAATATTTTTTGTGGTCTAATTTATGAGAGTAATAGAGAATAGATGTAGGAAGAAAAAAATGACAATAGTGAAAAAATATACACATAAATAAAACTATTTTTTTTGGATTTTTATTGGGATGGAGTTACACCAAAAATAAGAGAAGCTTGCATGAAATTATTTTTATATGGAATAAAAAGTATGCAAAATGGTAAGAAAAAATATGGTAATCGTGAGTCAATGTACATAGCATAAATAACACACCATAGGTAGAAATATTTAAATAAATACCAAAATAATTATGAAAAATCATTTTATTTAGGCCCTATATACAATAAAATATTTACACACAAAAGGACCATAATATACTTATTTTTTATTTTTTATTTTTATTTTTTTTGCTCAACTAGACCAGTGACTAGCTAATTGAGGGTTTTTAAGAAAATATGGAGAAAGTCCCCTAACTCACACACGCCTATGTACAGTGAAATGGTAGGGATAACCAAAATGTTTGAGTGATTTGATAGGGTGAGGTAGCTTACTATGGAAATTATGGAAAGCCGGAAAACAGATATCATTAGCCCCCCCCCCCCCCTTAGATAATGGTACATTCATGTACCATTTATCCGATCATACAACATGTAGATTGTGTAACGTCTGTCTTTGTCTTCTCTCATCTTTGAAGAACCTTTGTTGTATGATTATGAAACCTTGTGTGATATGGAAGGATCTCAGAGCCAATAGCAGGATGTAATGAAGTGACGGAGTAAACCTCCTCCATTGAGAAAGTTTCCATAAGCACCCCCCAGGATCAAAGATCTTGAAATATCTTTCCCAAAGAGAGATGTATGGTATGGAATCACTTAGTGATTTTGGTTGAAGAAACTTGTAGATTCTATTGTTGTCAATCATTGCATCTATCACTATGAATGTGATATAAAACATTGGTTGCTCTTCCTCCTGTGTAAAGTTGATGTATCTGCTACGATCTTGAAGAGCTTGTATGAACAAATTCCTGAACTGTAGCTCATAAAATTCATTCAACCTGGGTAGGCTCATCAAGTCACAAATTATATGACCTTCATGATTTATGAAATCTTGATCCATGCTTCCAACTGCTATTGGAAGATATTGCAAATAGTTTACCACATAAGTAGATAATAGATGAAGGTTTCTATTGCTTCCAACACATTGGAAGAGAATAGATTTTGGTACTTATTGATGAAATATCCACATGTAGCAATCAACAAGTTTTTCATCTATGATGAAGACCAGAAGCATCACAATGTGCGAGGTCCATACACCAAAGAACCAAATGAAGAGGTTTGGAAACATCCGTTCATCACCAAGTATTCATGTCCTCTTCCACTTAAGAAGGTATGGTGCCCCCGATGAAAGGTATATGTGAAAAGAGGAGAAGTTGACTTTGAAGAGGTGAAACCCAATGTGAAGATGATTGGGGCTTCAAAAGTTTGGATTTTCTTGCTAAGAGATTGTCCCGTGAATGAAGAGCCACCCACTAAAACACCATTGGAGAGAATGATACCCTTATGACAGTTTCCTTTTATGATTTTATTTTTTACTACTCTCCCATGTTCTTCATCCCCTTCTAAGCCCCCTCTTTGGCAAGGTTTTAACTCCTCACATTGTACCACCTCGAAGGTTGATGGATTACTGTTTGATTTTGTGAAAACTTTGGCTTCTTCCATGATAGGTTCCTCTATGCTTAATATATATGGGTCATACCAATGCTTTTCAACATCCTCAAACACTTCTTGAAGATTATCCTCACATGGATTCAGCTCACACTCTTCTAATTTGTTTTGGAGTTGGCATTCCATGTACACAATCATCTCTTTATGATCAATGTGGTCCATGATCTCCCCACCTATGATTTCATCTCCTTCTTCACTCTCTTCTTTTAGACAAGATACACTCTCAGAACATTCCATAAGATCAAGGTTACCTTCAAGGTCTTCATTCTCCATAGAGTCATGTTGCACAAAAGCTTCGTCTGCTCGGACTAGAAATTGATCCTCTGCCAAAAGGTTGGATGTATCCATTATTGAATCATCCATGCCATTTGAGATATCTTGTGTCGATTTTTGCATGCTTGTGATAAAGATAGAAGAAAGAGATTCCACATTTGAATCTTGGCTACACACTTTAGCACTTGAATAATCAGTTGGCATGTAAGTAACTTCTTCAACATTTGTCGGAGTATAAGGAGACAAGTATGGCAAAGGAGATGACTCCTTGATAGAAACACTTTCATGATGGTTGGTTCTTCCAGCATGATGGAAACCATTTTTGATGTAGAAGTACTTGTGAAACTTCCTTCGGGCAATAGTGACCGCTTCTTCAAAGGTAGAGGGTCCACTACACCTAACCTTAGTCTTTAGGAAAGGAGACAAACCCGAAATAAATTGCTCCATTTTTACATAATCTGGAAATGTAGAACTAAACCCATATCCTCCCCATTGACAAGAAAAAATATCCTCATAAGCATAGTAGTCTTCACCATGTTGTTGAAGTCTCCCTAATGAAGCCCATGCTGTCTCTCTTGTTGGAAATTAAGAGAATCTAGTCTTCAATGCTTTGGAAATTTGGGTATACCCATCTTCAATCTGAGAAGACATACTCCAAAACCATTGCTCAGCGTTGCCTCTAAGGCATAGCAATAGAAAATCTCCTTTTTCAATGTCATCCCTTTTACCAAGGATACGACTAACCATTTTAAAATCAGCAAGAAAATCATCAACATCTTCTTCTAGATTTCCGAAGAAGATTGGGATATCATCAAAGGTATAGCGTGTCATAGTCTCTTAATGCTAGAACCACACAAATATTAGTTCCAAACAATCATTTCTTCTCATGACATCAACTAACTACACAAAGTTTTGAAAGGTCTTTCAACATGAATTCTAGATTCTTATGTGAAAATGGTTTTTTTCCTTTCTTATGTTATGCTAATCCAAACCATATTCTAGATCAATTTTGTTGCCTTGAAATTAAACTCGGTCATACAAGCTTTCATGATTTATATAATCTACTACTTTATTATGCTAAAATTCAAGCATTCATGCAATACAACAATAAAGAACAACGTCATTCCTCAGTGGGGGCACCAATTTGAGGCGGTCCGGGGCGGGAAATAAGAAGAGCGGCCTCTTAACACCCTTCGAGGCTCCCGTGCTGCTCAATTGGGGCTGGGGCAAGCACAATCAGAGACAACAACAACCCACAGCCAGAAACCAAACAAGAAAAGGGGCACCGCCTAGTTGTAGATGCGAACTAGGACGCACGTGATATCTCCTTCTACTCAAACGCACAAACAGAGGGAAATGCAATATAGCCACACACACCAAACACAAACATTCACCATGCCAGAGAGAGATAAAGCGCACAAATCATCTTGAGCAACTCAGTCTTAGCCTTAAAGACTAGATGCACACAAAGCTTGATGAGAAATAGAGAGACAACACAAAACTTGACCTTGCTGCCAATACACAAATTGTCTTAGGGTCGCGGGAGCCCTCTCACCGAGCACCCTCTTACAATTGAAAGTTTTGGCAAACAATTCAACAAGCCCTCAAACCACCGAGCATGAAATGGCACAACAAATTTAAAGGACAATATACCTTCAACCACCTGATGACCCGACTTATCAAGTCAATTTGGAGAGAAGAGTCGTAGTTGCAGCATACAATTGCACCCAAAACTATGAATTTAATTTATGGACAAGAGTAGGCTACAAGTGTGATTGCAGAGTATAGTAAATCACTCCACTTCTCTAGATGGCATAAATAACTTCAAGCTTCTCCATGCACCTATGTGTAATGATGGAATAGAGCACTCACAATGCACACACTCTACACAACTAGGCTTGAAGAGTGGTGTGTTATGTGTTGAGAATGGTGTGGTGTAGTGTGATTATGTGATGATTTACAAGGGAGAGAAGGGTTATATTTATAGGTTTTAGAAGCCCCGATTTGGATTAGGCCTAATCAAGTTTATTTGAAGGAATAAAAGATTATGCATATATATAGTTTTTTTTAATGAGGGTGGGTCTCTCTTCTCCTTTGAGTCACATGGATGTGGGCTCAAGGGAAGAGAATTATTGTTGATGAAAGGCGAGAGGAATTAGTGAATAATTTGGGAGTGCCTACTCTAGTAGAGGGTGCATTTTATAATAAGGTTAGTGGTTAGTAGTTAGTAATTATCACTAAAAAATATTTACAAAATCATTCACCAAATGGTGAGATATATGATGAGAAAAGTTAGAGAAGGGGTGAGCTTGTAAAGAGAGGTTGAAGCTTTGGAGAAGTTGACATTCACCTCTTTACAGCACCGGAAGAAGAAGCAGTAAACATGGCGAAGCAGCGCGTGTCGATGAAGCTATGTTATTTCAAACCTTGGAAAATTCATGATAAAAGCCTTCATTTGCAGAGGTTATCCTTGGATTTTTGCTGATTTTTTTGAAGTTCTTTACAAAGTTAAAGAGAGTATGGTAATATGGACAAATATGTAGAGAGAAAGGGGGACACATAGGGTGTAGAAATGGAGGATGAAGGCTAGGGAGGTGTGAGAGATGTGGCAATGGTGAAGAGGGTGAATTAGGACATGGGAGTTGCAGGTTTGGGAGTGGGAAGGAGAGGGAGGAGTGTGTGTGAAAGAGGAAAATGATAAAGTGGAAGAGGGAGTGTGGCTGCATACCATGGGCAAACTGAGGTCCACCAATAAAATCATAGCTCACAGCTCCTAGGTCAAACAAATATGAAAAACTTTGAGGTGAAAGTTCAGCTCAGGGGCTACAACTTTTGTTTGAATCACCTTTTCCAATTCGGGGAGAATGTGATCTTTAAAAATTCAGCAAAACCGACTGTTTTTTCCACTGCACAAGGTCCTTGTAAGGTTCTTCTTTGGATGATTCTTTTGAATACCTCCAAGAGTGAGCTCCCCATGGTGCATGCATGCATTCCACATACCCTTGACCTTATTTGGGAGGTCTATAATTGAAGATATTGTTGAGATCATGATATAAGTGAATAGTATAACTAAGAAAATCAAATATTGAGGGGTCTAAAAAATATGTACATGTCAAATATAAATAATATAGGTGGAAAAAATATAAAGGGGTCAAAATAAATCGCTCTCATTATAAGTCTACCATAAAAAGATGAATTTTTTTGTGGTCTAATTTATGAGAGTAATAAAGAATAGATGTAGGAAGGAAAAAATGACAATAGTGAAAAAATATACACATAAATAAAACTATTTTTTTTGGATTTTTATTGGGATGGAGTTACACCAAAAATAAGAGAAGCTTGTATGAAATTATTTTTATATGGAATAAAGAATATGCAAAATGGTAAGAAAAAATATGGTAATCGTGAGTCAATGTACATAGCATAAATAACACACCATAGGTACAAATATTTAAATAAATATCAAAATAATTATGAAAAATCATTTTATTTAGGCCCTATATACAATAAAATATTTACACACAAATGGGCCATAATATACTTTTATTTTTATTTTATTTTTTGCTCAACTAGCCTAGTGACTAGCTAATTGAGGGTTTTTAAGAAAATATGGAGAAAGTCCCCTAACTCACACACGCCTATGTACAGTGAAATGGTAGGGATAACCAAAATTTTTGAGTGATTTGATAGGGTGAGGTATGTTACCATATACATGTGGTAGTGATGTGTGTGAACACACTAGGACCGCCGGGGCATTTTTTCCCTCTTTAGGAGGTTTTTTCCCCCGTGCATTGTATATCTATCTTTCCATTGCACACTAAGGAATACACTCTCTATTGTGTGCCTTGAGCTTCCTTCGTCTTCTCCAAGCTGTGTGTGTTTCTCTGCAACCCTAATTCCAACAATTGGTATCAGAGCAGGTCACGTCCTCCCGGGCTTAGTCGCCAGCTGCTCCAGCACACGCCTGCTCACTTTCTCCGATTTCAGTGAGCTTTGGCAAGCGTTCGCAGGTCGACAAATATTTTGGGGAAGCTCGAAGAGCTTGGTCTGCTCAGAATTTTGATTTGGGCTCATTTCGGCCTCCGTTTCCACTACGGGCAGTACTGCACAAGCTATTTCGTCATTTTGTGCAGATTTTCTGTCAGTGCCGTTTTCTGCATAACAGGTGCCTTATAGTCTTCTACGGTTTGTGCTATATAGCACAAGTTGTTCCCGCTCCATTTCTCCTATTTTTGGGCAGTTTTCACATCAGGTGCAGCATTTACCATGGCTGACAACAACAACACAGATGTGTTCAAGATGTTTGCTGCTGAGGACAGGTTGGATGGGGACAACTACCCTATGTGGGCTTATATGATGCAACACGTTCTTGTGTCAAAAGGTGTCTGGAACATTGTGCAGGGCATTGATGTACGTCCTGGTTCTGAAGATGTAGGCGATATTGAGGATGTTGCAGGTCTTGCTGCAAGGATTGCAGCTGTTAGAGTTGTTTTGCCTACAGCAGAACAAGCTCGTTGGGATGTTAAGGATGCGCAGGCTCATGCATTGATTGCGTTGTCTGTGAAGCGCACCATTATTCCTCACATCCGTTCAGCAAAATCTGCAAAACAGGCTTGGGATATTCTAGCAGGTCTTTATGCAAGCCGCAATGAGGCTAAAATTGCTTTGCTGCGTAAAGAGCTAGAGTCGAAGATTATGCATGAGGAGGATGATATGGACACTTTCCTTGCTAGTGTCAAGGATATCAATGAGCAACTCATTTCTGCAGGTGAAGTCATTTCTGACAGTTCCCTTGTGCAGACTGTTCTTGATGCCTTACCAGATTCCTACCAGACTTTTGCTAGTACTTGGAGACTGATGACCCAAGGAAATCCTGAAGTTGTCAAGTTTGATGCATTATGCACATTGCTGTTGCAAGAGTCACTTTCTAGAAAAAACAGGACTAGGCAGCGTGCAGTTGAACAGGCTTTTATTGCTTCTCAAAGAAAGGGTGGTAACAGTAATGCAGCCACTTCTTATGGTTCTGCTGCGAGTGGCAAAAATTCTGTTCCTAATGCTTCTGCTGGCAGCACTTCGTCTGGAAATTCTGGTGATAAGGGCAAAAAGAAGATGCGTTGCCATTATTGTAAAGCCAATGATCACTTGATCATGTCGTGTCCTAAGTTGAAGGCCAAAGAGGCTAAGAAGAAAGAGGGTGGTTCCACTGCAAATGCTGGTTCCACTACAAATGCAGCCATTGTTGAGTCTTCTGTGAAAGGAGATTTTGATGCTGATGTTGATGCAGAATGGGCTTTTAGCGCAGAGTGCACTTACAATCCTGCTGTCCATGATGCATGCTTGTCAGTTGCTGCAGATTCACATGTGTGGTATTTCGACAGTGGTGCTACAAAGCACATTACCTCACATCGTGAATTGTTTACCTCTCTCGAGTCTGTCCCTCATGGGAATTCAGTCACTTGTGCCAACAACGCCTCTTATCCAGTTCAGGGAGTTGGAAAGATTGTGCTCACTGCTGCTAATGGCAGTTCCTTCACACTTGTTGATGCACTTTATGTACCTGGGATCAAGAAGAATCTATTGTCTGTATCCGCACTTGCTAGACTTGGACTTGTAGTCAAATTTGTGGATGACAGATGTACAGTTCATGATCTCAGTTTTGGTGATGAAATTGTTGCATCTGGGCTTTTGTGCCGTGGGCTGTATAAGCTCACTTTGTATGACAAGTGTGGACAAAATTTTGCAAATGCTGTTGCAGATTCAAGGGCTATTTCAGATGCAAAACTTTGGCATGCACGTTTTGGTCATCTGAATTTTGCCAGTTTGCTGCGTTTGCAGAAATCTGATATGGTTGCTTCTTTGCCGCCTCTTGAAGCACCTATCAAACATGTTTGTGAAGGCTGTATTCTGGGTAAAATGCAGCGTTCTAAGTTTCCAAAGGATGGTTCAGTTAGGGCCACATGCAGGTTGCAGCTTGTGCATAGTGATGTTTGTGGGCCCATGCAAACTCCGTCCTTGGGCAATTACCTGTACTTCGTGACTTTCATTGATGATTACTCCAGGCATGCATGGGTATTTCCGCTTAAAGCAAAGTCCGAAGTTTTTATGTGCTTCAAACAATTTTTGGCTATGGCTGAAAATGTCTCAAAATGTACTATGGGCACCCTCCATTCCGATCGAGGGGGGGAGTATATGTCTCATGAATTTAATGCATTTCTGGCTAGTCGTGGGATAAAACACCAATGTACAGTGCCTTATACACCTCAGCAAAATGGTGTTGCTGAGAGGAAAAACAGGTCACTAACGGAAATGGCACGATGTATGGTCAAAAGTCAAGCTTTACCGCATTCTTTTTGGCTTGAGGCCATCATGTGTGCCACTTATGTACTTAACAGGTGTCCTACGAAAGCTTTGGAGTCTATTACTCCATATGAAGCATGGCATGATAGAAAACCTTCTATTGAGCACATGCGTGTTTTTGGCTGTTTGGCATATGCTTTGGTGCCACAAGTGCAGCGCAGAAAATTGGATGATAAGGCTGTCAAATGTATTTTTGTTGGTTATAGTGCTGAAAGCAAAGGTTACAGGTTGTATCACCCGCAAACAAAACGTATTTTGGTTTCACGGGATGTAGTGTTTGTGGAAGATTCTGTTCAACCCTTGCTGTCATGTACTAGAGACAGTAATGTAAGCTCACAGGACATTTATGACACTTTGTTGCCTCTTTTCAGTGGTGGAAATACGAATGTAAGTTCCAATGAGGCAAATGTACAGCCTATGGGGGTTTCTGAAAATGTTTTAGAACAGCCTATTACTGATGCAGATGTACATGATGTACTTGATGAGGAAAGGGCTGAAAATGAGCAGGCTAGAGGTATGCCAAAATGGCTGGTGCACACTTTGCGTGACAGTAAATTGGATGCACCTTTATCTAGTCGTACTCGTTCAGGCTCTCGCCATGCATCTTATGCATCAGATTGTTATGCTTTGGCTGTGTCTAGTTTACATGATGTTGAGGAGCCTCTGTCTTTTGATGAAGCACAGAATTCAGAAAATTGGATTGCTGCCATGAAATCAGAATATGATGCACTTATAGAGAATGACACATGGACTTTATGTGAATTGCCTCCTGGCAAAAAGGCCATTGGTACGAAGTGGGTTTACAAGTTGAAACGCAAGCCGGATGGTGAGATCGATCGCCATAAGGCTCGACTTGTTGCAAAGGGTTATGCACAACAAAAAGGCATAGATTATGAAGAGACTTTTGCTCCCACTTGTCGTATGACTACTGTGCATTTTCTATGTGCATTGGCAGCTCATTTTGGTTGGGATGTACATCAATCAGACATTGTTACTGCTTTCTTGAATGGTGACATATTTGAGGAAGTTTATGTAACGCAGCCTCGCGGTTTTGTCATAAAAGGACAAGAGGACAAAGTGTGCAAATGTAAGAAGGCTTTGTATGGGTTGAAGCAATCTCCTCGTGCTTGGTATGAGAAAGCTGACACTCATTTGGTTAAACGAGGCTTTCGTAACAGTCCAACAGAAAGCACATTGTATGTAAAGCGTGAGGATGATGTATTTCTCATTGTGGTTCTTTATGTTGATGATTTGCTGATCACTGGACCAAATGAGAGACATATTGCTGAATTTAAGGCTGATTTGAATGCTACTTTCAAGATGAAAGATTTGGGGCTGTTGCATCATTACTTGGGTATACAGTTTAAGCAGTGTGATGGTGGTATTGCCTTGTGTCAGAAAAGTTACATAGAGACATTGCTATGTAAGTTTGGACTTGAGGATTGCAAACCTATTGCCACTCCCATGGAAACAGGTTTGAAGTTGAGTCTACATGATGCTGGCGATCCTGCTGATGTCACTCTTTACCAAACTGCTGTTGGCTGCCTCATTTATGTATGCAACACGAGGCCAGATATTCAGTTTGCAGTCTCGCAGGTCAGCAGATTTATGCATAGCCCAGGGTCTAAGCATTGGCAGGCTGTCAAGAGGATTTTCCGCTACCTTAGTGGCACTTTACATCTTGGCTTGTTTTATCCCAAGGGGGGATCATTGCCGCCAGACTTACATGCTTTTTCGGACTCAGATTGGGCTGGTTGTTTTGACACGCGAGTGTCCACAAGTGGTTTTTGTTTCATGCTTGGCAGTTCATGTATATCATGGTTGAGCAAGAAGCAACCTACTGTGGCCACTTCGAGTTGTGAGGCTGAGTACAGGGCAGTCTTCACAGCTACGGTTGAGTGTGTATGGCTCAGACGCCTTATGGCTGACTTGGGTGTTGGACAGGACACTGCCAACACTATCTACACTGACAGTCAGAGCGCATTGGCAGTTGCGAGGAACCCAGTTTTTCATGCTCGCACAAAGCACATTGAGGTGCATTACCACTATGTCAGGGAGAGGCTCTCAGCAGGAGAGATCAGCTTGGCTTATGTGCCAACACAGGACAACCTTGCAGATCTTTTCACAAAGGCATTGTCTCGTGAGAAGCTTGAAGCTTTCCGCAAAGCTTTGGGCTTACTCCCCTTTGTGGACTGATCCTGTCCTCAGGGCATGGCACTTCCCTTTACTCATGTGCCAGCTCTCGTTCACCGCATCACTCCAGGGGGGATTTGTTACCATATACATGTGGTAGTGATGTGTGTGAACACACTAGGACCGCCGGGGCATTTTTTCCCTCTTTAGGAGATTTTTTCCCCCGTGCATTGTATATCTATCTTTCCATTGCACACTAAGGAATACACTCTCTATTGTGTGCCTTGAGCTTCCTTCGTCTTCTCCAAGCTGTGTGTGTTTCTCTGCAACCCTAATTCCAACAAGGTAGCTTACTATGGAAATTATGGAAAGCCGAAAAACGGCTATCATTAGCCCCCCCCCTTAGATAATGGTACATTCATGTACCATTTATCCGCTCATACAACATGTAGATTGTGTAACGTCTGTCTTTGTCTGCTCTCATCTTTGAAGAACCTTTGTTGTATGATTATGAAACCTTGTGTGATATGGAAGGTTCTCAGAGCCAATAGCAGGATGTAATGAAGTGACGGAGTAAACCTCCTCCATTGAGAAAGTTTCCATAAGCACCCCCCAGGATCAAAGATCTTGAAATATCCTTTCCAAAGAGAGATGTATGGTATGGAATCACTTAGTGATTTCGGTTGAAGAAACTTGTAGATTCTATTGTTGTCAATCATTGCATCTATCACTATGAATGTGATATAAACATTGGTTGCTCTTCCTCCTATGTAAAGTTGATGTATCTGCTACGATCTTGAAGAGCTTGTATGAGCAAATTCCTGAACTGTAGCTCATAAAATTCATTCAACCTGGGTAGGCTCATCAAGTCACAAATTATATGACCTTCATGATTTATGAAAGCTTGATCCATGCTTCCAACTGCTATTGGAAGATATTGCAAATAGTTTACCACATAAGTAGATAATAGATGAAGGTTTCTATTGCTTCCAACACATTGGAAGAGAATAGATTTTGGTACTAATTGATGAAATATCCACATGTAGCAATCAACAAGTTTTTCATCTATGATGAATACCAGAAGCATCACAATGTGCGACCTCCATACACCAAAGAACCAAATGAAGAAGGTTTGGAAACATCCGTTCATCACCAAGTATTCATGTCCTCTTCCACTTAAGAAGGTATGGTGCCCCCGATGAAAGGTATATGTGAAGAGAGGAGAAGTTGATTTTGAAGAGGTGAAACCCAATGTGAAGATGATTGGGGCTTCAAAAGTTTGGATTTTCTTGTTAAGAGATTGTCCCGTGAATGAAGAGCCACCCACTAAAACACCATTGGAGAGAATGATACCCTTATGACAGTTTCCTTTTATGATTTTATTTTTTACTACTCTCCCATGTTCTTCATCCCCTTCTAAGCCCCCCCTTTGGCAAGGTTGTAACTCCTCACATTGTACCACCTCGAAGGTTGATGGATTACTGTTTGATTTTGTGAAAACTTTGGCTTCTTCCATGATAGGTTCCTCTATGCTTAACATATATGGGTCATACCAATGCTTTTCAACATCCTCAAACACTTCTTGAAGATTATCCTCACATGGATTCAACTCACACTCTTCTACTTTGTTCTGGAGGCTGCATTCCATGTACACAATCATCTCTTTATGATCAATGTCCATGATCTCCCCACCTATGATTTCATCTTCTTCTTCACTCTCTTCTTTTAGACAAGATACACTCTCAGAACATTCCATAAGATCAAGGTTACCTTCAAGGTCTTCATTCTCCATAGAGTCATGTTGCACAAAAGCTTCGTCTGCTCGGACTAGAAATTGATCCTCTGCCAAAAGGTTGGATGTATCCATTATTAAATCATCCATGCCATTTGAGATATCTTGTGTCAATTTTTGCATGCTTGTGATAAAGGTAGAAGAAAGAAATTGCACATTTGAATCTTGGCCACACACTTTAGCACTTGAATAATCAGTTGGCATGTAAGTAACTTCTTCAACATTTGTCGGAGTAGAAGGAGACAAGTATGGCAAAGGAGATGACTCCTTGATAGAAACACTTTCATGATGGTTGGTTCTTCCAGCATGATGGAAACCATTTTTGATGTAGAAGTACTTGTGAAACTTCCTTCGGGCAATAGTGACCGCTTCTTCAAAGGTAGAGGGTCCACTACACGTAACCTTAGTCTTAAAGAAAGAAGACAAATCCGAAATAAATTGCTCCATTTTTACATAATCTGGAAATGTAGAACTAAACCCATATCCTCCCCATTGACAAGAAAAAATATCCTCATAAGCATAGTAGTCTTCACCATGTTGTTGAAGTCTCCCTAATGAAGCCCATGTTGTCTCTCTTGTTGGAAATTTAGAGAATCTGGTCTTCAAAGCTTTGGAAATTTGGGTATACCCATCTTCAATCTGAGAAGACATACTCCAAAACCATTGCTTAGCGTTTCCTCTAAGGCATAGCAATAGAAAATCTCCTTTTTCAATGTCATCCCTTTTACCAAGGATACAACTAACCATTTTAAAATCAGCAAGAAAATCATCAACATCTTCTTCTAGATTTCCGAAGAAGATTGGGATATCATCAAAGGTATAGCGTGTCATAGTCTCTTAATGCTAGAACCACACAAATATTAGTTCCAAACATTCATTTCCTCTCATGACATCAACTAACTACACAAAGTTTTCAAAGGTCTTTCAACATGAATTCTAGATTCTTATGTGAAAATGTTTTTTTTCCTTTCTTATGTTATGCTAATCCAAACCATATTCTAGATCAATTTTGTTGCCTTGAAATTAAACTCGGTCATACAAGCTTTCATGATTTATATAATCTACTACTTTATTATGCTAAAATTCAAGCATTCATGCAATACAACAATATTAAGCACAAAGTCATCCTCAGTGGGGGCACCAATTTGAGGAGGTCCGGGGCGGGCAACAAGAAGAGCGGCCTCTAAACACCATTCGAGGCTCCCGTGCTGCTCAATTGGGGCTGGGGCAAGCACAATCAGAGACAACAACAACCCACAGCCAGAAACCAAACAAGAAAAGGGGCACCACCTAGTTGTAGATGCGAACTAGGACGCACGTGATATCTCCTTGTACTCAAACGCACAAAGAGAGGGGAATGCAAGATAGCCACACACACCAAACACAAACATTCACCATGTCAGAGAGAGGTAAAGCGCACAAATCAACTTGAGCAACTCATTCTTAGCCTTAAAGACTAGATGCACACAAAGCTTGATGAGAAATAGAGAGACAACACAAAACTTGACCTTGTTGCCAATACACAAATTGTCTTAGGGTCACGGGAGCCCTCTCACCGAGCACCCTCTTACAATTGAAAGTTTTGGCAAACAATTCAACAAGCCCTCAAACCACCGATCATGAAATGGCACAACAAACTTCAAGGACAATATACCTTCAACCACCTGATGAGCCGACTTATAAAGTCAATTTGGAGAGAAGAGTCGTAGTTGCAGCATACAATTGCACCCAAAACTATGAATCTTTTTTATGGACAAGAGTAGGCTACAAGTGTGATTGCAGAGTATAGTGAATCACTCCACTGCTCTAGATGGCATAACTAACTTCAAGCTTCTCCATGCACCTATGTGTAATGATGGAATAGAGCACTCACGATGCACACACTCTACACAACTAAGCTTGAAGAGTGGTGTGTTATGTGTTGAGAATGGTGTGGTGTAGTGTGATTCTGTGATGATTTACAAGGGAGAAAAGGGTTCTATTTATAGGTTTTAGAAGCCCCGATTTGGATTAGGCCTAATCAAGTTTATTTGAAGGAATAAAAGATTATACATATATATAGTTTTTTTTAATGAGGGTGGGTCTCTCTTGTCCTTTGAGTCACATGGATGTGGCTCAAGGGAAGAGAATTATTAAGGATGAAAGGCGAGAGGTTTGAGTGAATAATTTGGGAGTGCCTACTCTAGTAGAGGGTGCATTTTACAATAAGGTTAGTGGTTAGTAGTTAGTAATTATCACTAAAAAATATTTACAAAATCATTCACCAAATGGTGATATATATGATGAGAAAAGTTAGAGAAGGGGTGAGCTTGTAAAGAGAGGTTGAAGCTTTGGAGAAGTTGACATTCACCTCTTTACAGCACCGGAAGAAGAAGCAGTCAGCATAGCGAAGCAGCGCGTGTCGATGAAGCTATGTTATTTTAAACCTTGGAAAATTCATGATAAAAGCCTTCATTTGTAGAGGTTATCCTTGGATTGTTGCTGATTTTTTTGAAGTTCTTTACAAAGTTGAAGAGAGTATGGTAATATGGACGAATATGTAGAGAGAAAGGGGGACACATAGGGTGTAGAAATGGAGGATGAAGGCTTTGGAGGTGTGAGAGATGTGGCAATGGTGAAGAGGGTGAATTAGGACATGGGAGTTGCAGGTTTGGGACTGGAAAGGAGAGGGAGGAGTGTGTGTGAAAGAGGAAAATGATAAAGTGGAAGAGGGAGTGTGGCTGCATAGCATGGGCAAACTAAGGTCCACCAATAAAATCATAGCTCACAGTTCTTAGCTCAAAAAAATATGAAAAAAATTGAGGTAAAAGTTCAGCTCACGAGCTACAACTTTTGGTTGTATCACCTTTTCAAATTCAAGGAGCATGTGATCTTTAAAAATTCAGCAAAACCGACTGTTTTTTCCACTGCACAAGGTCCTTGTGAGGTCCTTCTTTGGATGATTCTTTTGAATACCTCCAAGAGTGATCTCCCCATGGTGCATGCATGCATTCCACATACCCTTGACCTTATTTGGGAGGTCTATAATTGAAGATATTGTTGAGATCATGATATAAGTGAATAGTATAACTAAGAAAATCAAATATTGAGGGGACTAAAAAATATGTACATGTCAAATATAAATAATATAGGTGGAAAAAATATAAAGGGTCAAAATAAATCTCTCTCATTATAAATCTACCATAAAAAGATGAATATTTTTTGTGGTCTAATTTATGAGAGTAATAGAGAATAGATGTAGGAAGGAAAAAATGACAATAGTGAAAAAATATACATATAAATAAAACTTTTTCCTTTGGATTTTTATTGGGATGGAGTTACACCAAAAATAAGAGAAGCTTGCATGAAATTATTTTTATATGGAATAAAGAGTATGCAAAATGGTAAGAAAAAATATGGTAATCGTGAGTCAATGTACATAGCATAAATAACACACCATAGGTAGAAATATTTAAATAAATACCAAAATAATTATGAAAAATCATTTTATTTAGGCCCTATATACAATAAAATATTTACACACAAATAGGTCATAATATACTCTTTTTTTTTTGTTTGCTCAACTAGCCCAGTGACTAGCTAATTGAGGGTTTTTAAGAAAATATGGAGAAAGTCCCCTAACTCACACACGCCTATGTACAGTGAAATGGTAGGGATAACCAAAATTTTTGAGTGATTTGATAGGGTGAGGTAGCTTACTATGGAAATATGGAAAGCCGGAAAACAGATATCATTAGCCCCCCCCCTTAGATAATGGTACATTCATGTACCATTTATCCGATCATACAACATGTAGATTGTGTAACATCTGTCTTTGTCTGCTCTCATCTTTGAAGAACCTTTGTTGTATGATTATGAAACCTTGTGTGATATGGAAGGTTCTCAGAGCCAATAGCAGGATGTAATGAAGTGACGGAGTAAACCTCCTCCATTGAGAAAGTTTCCATAAGCACCCCCCAGGATCAAAGATCTTGAAATATCCTTTCCAAAGAGAGATGTATGGTATGGAATCACTTAGTGATTTCGGTTGAAGAAACTTGTAGATTCTATTGTTGTCAATCATTGCATCTATCACTATGAATGTGATATAAAACATTGGTTGCTCTTCCTCCTGTGTAAAGTTGATGTATCTGCTACGTTCTTGTAGAGCTT
Source organism: Adiantum capillus-veneris (assembly GCF_014529385.1). NCBI lineage: Eukaryota > Viridiplantae > Streptophyta > Polypodiopsida > Polypodiales > Pteridaceae > Adiantum > Adiantum capillus-veneris. The sequence continues at coordinate 86,933,125 of NC_140947.1, read as the reverse complement.
GTATGAGCAAATTCCTGAACTGTAGCTCATAAAATTCATTCAACCTGGGTAGGCTCATCAAGTCACAAATTATATGACCTTCATGATTTATGAAAGCTTGATCCATGCTTCCAACTGCTATTGGAAGATATTGCAAATAGTTTACCACATAAGTAGATAATAGATGAAGGTTTCTATTGCTTCCAACACATTGGAAGAGAATAGATTTTGGTACTAATTGATGAAATATCCACATGTAGCAATCAACAAGTTTTTCATCTATGATGAATACCAGAAGCATCACAATGTGCGACCTCCATACACCAAAGAACCAAATGAAGAAGGTTTGGAAACATCCGTTCATCACCAAGTATTCATGTCCTCTTCCACTTAAGAAGGTATGGTGCCCCCGATGAAAGGTATATGTGAAGAGAGGAGAAGTTGATTTTGAAGAGGTGAAACCCAATGTGAAGATGATTGGGGCTTCAAAAGTTTGGATTTTCTTGTTAAGAGATTGTCCCGTGAATGAAGAGCCACCCACTAAAACACCATTGGAGAGAATGATACCCTTATGACAGTTTCCTTTTATGATTTTATTTTTTACTACTCTCCCATGTTCTTCATCCCCTTCTAAGCCCCCCCTTTGGCAAGGTTGTAACTCCTCACATTGTACCACCTCGAAGGTTGATGGATTACTGTTTGATTTTGTGAAAACTTTGGCTTCTTCCATGATAGGTTCCTCTATGCTTAACATATATGGGTCATACCAATGCTTTTCAACATCCTCAAACACTTCTTGAAGATTATCCTCACATGGATTCAACTCACACTCTTCTACTTTGTTTTGGAGGCTGCATTCCATGTACACAATCATCTCTTTATGATCAATGTGGTCCATGATCTCCCCACCTATGATTTCATCTTCTTCTTCACTCTCTTCTTTTAGACAAGATACACTCTCAGAAAATTCCATAAGATCAAGGTTACCTTCAAGGTTTCATTCTCCATAGAGTCATGTTGCACAAAAGCTTCGTCTACTCGGACTAGAAATTGATCCTCTGCCAAAAGGTTGGATGTATCCATTATTGAATCATCCATGCCATTTGAGATATCTTGTGTCGATTTTTGCATGCTTGTGATAAAGGTAGAAGAAAGAAATTCCACATTTGAATCTTGGCCACACACTTTAGCACTTGAATAATCAGTTGGCATGTAAGTAACTTCTTCAACATTTGTCGGAGTATAAGGAGACAAGTATGGCAAAGGAGATGACTCCTTGATAGAAACACTTTCATGATGGTTGGTTCTTCCAGTATGATGGAAACCATTTTTGATGTAGAAGTACTTGTGAAACTTCCTTTGGGCAATAGTGACCGCTTCTTCAAAGGTAGAGGGTCCACTATACGTAACCTTAGTCTTTAGGAAAGGAGACAAACCAGAAATAAATTGCTCCATTTTTACATAATCTGGAAATGTAGAACTAAACCCATATCCTCCCCATTGACAAGAAAAAATATCCTCATAAGCATAGTAGTCTTCACCATGTTGTTGAAGTCTCCCTAATGAAGCCCATGCTGTCTCTCTTGTTGGAAATTTAGAGAATCTGGTCTTCAAAGCTTTGGAAATTTGGGTATACCCATCTTCAATCTGAGAAGACATACTCCAAAACCATTGCTCAGCGTTGCCTCTAAGGCATAGCAATAGAAAATCTCCTTTTTCAATGTCATCCCTTTTACCAAGGATACGACTAACCATTTTAAAACCATCAAGAAAATCATCAACATCTTCTTCTAGATTTCCAAAGAAGATTGGGATATCATCAAAGGTATAGCGTGTCATAGTCTCTCAATGCTAGAACCACACATATATTAGTTCCAAACAATCATTTCTTCTCATGACATCAACTAACTACACAAAGTTTTGAAAGGTCTTTCAACATGAATTCTAGATTCTTATGTGAAAAATTTTTTTTTCCTTTCTTATGTTATGTTAATCCAAACCATATTCTAGATCAATTTTGTTGCCTTGAAATTAAACTCGGTCATACAAGCTTTCAGGATTTATGTAATCTACTAGTTTATTATGCTAAAATTCAAGCATTCATGCAATACAACAATATTAAGCACAAAGTCATTCCTCAATGGTGGCACCAATTTGAGGCCGTCCGGGGCGGACAACAAGAAGAGCGGCCTCTAAACACCCTTCGAGACTCCCGTGCTGCTCAATTGGGGCTGGGGCAAGCACAATCAGAGACAACAACAACCCACAGCCAGAAACCAAACAAGAAAAGGGGCACCACCTAGTTGTAGATGCGAACTAGGACGCACGTGATATCTCCTTGTACTCAAACGCACAAAGAGAGGGGAATGCAAGATAGCCACACACACCAAACACAAACATTCACCATGCCAAAGAGAGGTAAAGCGCACAAATCAACTTTAGCAACTCAATCTTAGCCTTAAAGACTAGATGCACACAAAGCCTGATGAGAAATAGAGAGACAACACAAAACTTGACCTTGTTGCCAATACACAAATTGTCTTAGGGTCACGGGAGCCCTCTCACCGAGCACCCTCTTACAATTGAAAGTTTTGGCAAACAATTCAACAAGCCCTCAAACCACCGATCATGAAATGGCACAACAAACTTCAAGGACAATATACCTTCAACCACCTGATGAGCCGACTTATCAAGTCAATTTGGAGAGAAGAGTCGTAGTTGCAGCATACAATTGCACCCAAAACTATGAATCTTATTTATGGACAAGAGTAGGCTACAAGTGTGATTGCAGAGTATAGTAAATCACTCCACTCCTCTAGATGGCATAACTAACTTCAAGCTTCTCCATGCACCTATGTGTAATGATGGAATAGAGCACTCACGATGCACACACTCTACACAACTATGCTTGAAGAGTGGTGTGTTATGTGTTGAGAATGGTGTGGTGTAGTGTAGTTATGTGATGATCTACAAGGGAGAGAAGGGCTCTATTTATAGGTTTTAGAAGCCCCAATTTGGATTAGGCCTAATCAAGTTTATTTGAAGGAATAAAAGATTATGCATATATATAGTTTTTTTTAATGAGGGTGGGTCTCTCTTGTCCTTTGAGTCACATAGATGTGGGCTCAAGGGAAGAGAATTATTGAGGATGAAAGGCAAGAGGATTGAGTGAATAATTTGGGAGTGCCTACTCTAGTAGAGGGTGCATTTTACAATAAGGTTAGTGGTTAGTAGTTAGCAATTATCACTAAAAAAATATTTACAAAATCATTCACCAAATGTTGAGATATATGATGAGAAAAGTTAGAGAAGGGGTGAGCTTGTAAAGAGAGGTTGAAGCTTTGGAGAAGTTGACATTCACCTCTTTACAGCACCGGAAGAAGAAGCAGTGAACATAGCGAAGCAGCGCGTGTCGATGAAGCTATGTTATTTCAAACCTTGGAAAATTCATGATAAAAGCCTTCATTTGCAGAGGTTATCCTTGGATTTTTGCTGATTTTTTTGAAGTTCTTTACAAAGTTGAAGAGAGTATGGTAATATGGACAAATATGTAGAGAGAAAGGGGGACACATAGGGTGTAGAAATGGAGGATGAAGGCTACGGAGGTGTGAGAGATGTGGCAATGGTGAAGAGGGTGAATTAGGACATGGGAGTTGCAGGTTTGGGAGTGGGAAGGAGAGGGAGGAGTGTGTGTGAAAGAGAAAAATGATAAAGTGGAAGAGGGAGTGTGGCTGCATAGCATGGGCAAACTGGGGTCCACCAATAAAATCATAGCTCACAACTCGTAGCTCAAAAAAATATGAAAAGATTTGAGGTAAAAGTTGAGCTCACGAGCTACAACTTTTGGTTGTATCACCTTTTCAAATTCGGGAACATGTGATCTTTAAAAATTCAGCAAAACCGATTGTTTTTTCCACCGCCCAAGGTCCTTGTGAGGTCCTTCTTTGGATGATTCTTTTGAATACCTCCAAGAGTGAGCTCCCCATGGTGCATGCATGCATTCCACATACCCTTGACCTTATTTGGTAGGTCTATAATTGAAGATATTGTTGAGATCATGATATAAGTGAATAGTATAACTAAGAAAATCAAATATTGAGGGGTCTAAAAAATATGTACATGTCAAATATAAATAATATAGGTGGAAAAAATATAAAGGGGTCAAAATAAATCTCTCTCATTATAAGTCTACCATAAAAAGATGAATATTTTTTGTGGTCTAATTTATGAGAGTAATAGAGAATAGATGTAGGAAGGAAAATATGATAATAGTGAAAAAATATACACATAAATAAAACTATTTTTTTTGGATTTTTATTGGGATGGAGTTACACCAAAAATAAGAGAAGCTTGCATGAAATTATTTTTATATGGAATAAAGAATATGCAAAATGGTAAGAGAAAATATGGTAATCGTGAGTCAATGTACATAGCATAAATAACACACCATAGGTAGAAATATTTAAATATATACCAAAATAATTATGAAAAATCATTTTATTTAGGCCCTATATACAATAAAATATTTACACACAAATGGGCCATAATATACTTATATTTTTTATTTTATTTTATTTTTTTGCCTCAACTAGCCCAGTGACTAGCTAATTGAGGGTTTTTAAGAAAATATGGAGAAAGTCCCCTAACTCACACACGCCTATGTACAGTGAAATGGTAGGGATAACCAAAATGTTTGAGTGATTTGATAGGGTGAGGTAGCTTACTATGGAAATTATGGAAAGCCGAAAAACGGCTATCAGCGTGTGGGGGGCCATTTTGACCCGGGTGCATAGGGGGCATTTTGACAAGGTTGAAATGACCCCCTATGCATCATGGCACACATGGGGTTTTTTTGCACTGAGTGACCCCACCAAGTGCCATCCTGCATCATCGTTATCCTTCCACCTCTATACAATCCTCAATTTGCTCGATTTTGACAAAATTTGATTGGCGGTGTCCCCTCGACCCTCAAGTGCTTGAACAGTGGAGGGAGTATAAATTTAACAACATGACAAATACAAATACTAAACGAAGACAATATACATAATCAATGTTATAATTGCACAAAGTGGTAAAAAATAGAGTCATTGATATTACATAAAAAGATTACAATCTCATAAAGAGAGGTTACATGCGATGAACTAATTCTTATGTAGGCACCCTTCATTTTGCAAATTGATTGCCAAGGGTAAATCCATGTTTTTTAAAGTTATGCACTTTGCATGCACCATACAAGCAATGCCATCCTAGAACAACTACATCAAAACGTCCTCAACGGCATCATGTAGGGCCAAAAGAGCAGATGTTATATTCGGGTGATAGAAACACTGCATTTATCCGTTATCTCTCTCACCACCCAAGAGAAGGCCGCTTTGGGGATGATCGGCTTTGTGCTCTTTTGATATTTTTGAATCTCCTCCAAAGCCATTGTTCCGAGCCTCCATCTCCATTTCTTCTATGATGTTGGTGGTGGTGGAGGAGCTGGATGTCTGGCCCATTGAGGAGGGTCATTTTTATACTTTGCCTCCTCTCTGCCCCTGGGCCTGTTGCTCTTCGGGTGTGAGCTTGTCTTTCTTCTTTTTTGCACATTGTTTTTCTCTCTAGGGAATCTTCAAAGGCTCAGAGCTCCCCGCTTTCTCTTGTTGGGTGGCTCAAGCTCTACCCTCTGCCACCTTCTTCTCTTCCTCTACCCATGCTTGTAAATTATCCATGTGGGCTTTCTGGGCCTCGACTCACTCCCACTCCTCTTGCTCTCTTTGTCTTGTCTTTTCCTCCTACTTTCTTTGTGCTTCTCTCAGTTTCGTCTTTTTTATACCTCTCTTCAATCTTTTGGCTTCTCACGCTTTTGAAACCGGATCACCTGGTATTACCTTGATCACCTTTTGTTTGAAGAGCTGGCCAAATTATTGCAATGTAGTTGCGGTGGTTGCTTGAGCTCCAGGTGTTGTGGCAACAAGCAAATCTTTTGATTTTGTTGCAAACACTGGTATTCTTCTTCACTTGTTCTTGTTTCTTATGTTGCTCTCTGTAAAGATGAGATTGGTGGGGGATCTGATAGAGGTGTGCGGGTGGCATGATTTAATGGTGGGAAATCACCAAAAAACTATCGGATGGTGGATTGATCCTTTGGATTCAAAGGTTGGGGAGGTTGTTGGGCATGTGGAGCAGGTTGTGGTGTTGGGTTATCCACATGTGGTTGAGGTTGTGGATTTGAAGCAGCGGATTCAACATGAGCTACTGGTTGCAAATTTATTGTGGTGTGAGTGGTGGTGGTGGGATTGATGTGTGTAGTGGTTTCCACTTGTGTTTTGTCCATGTGGTGCAAGATATGAGTGTGTGCTTGTTTGGGATCAAGAGGATCTCCTAGAACGTGCAAATAAGAAATGAACTTCAAGTTATAAGCTTTGACTTATATAGTACTTAAAGTTTTAAAAAGTTTTAAAAAACTTAATAAAAACTTTAAAGAACTCCAAAATAGACGAAACTTCATGCACGAAATCACTGACTGTGCCGTCAAAAAGTCACTTGGCATTACAATGCATGTTTACAATAAAAATGGTTAGTGTTAAAAAAATTATCTGTTTTCCACCCAACGCCTGCCATTTTGTCACTTTCTCTCCAACCATCAGTGAAAACAATCTTTTGCACTCAAAGCATGATATGATTGTGATTGCCTCACATTAACCTTTTTTGGTATTCTGCATTTCAGAATTTTTGGCACTCTGGTCTTCTTCCTCTCTCTCCCCACTAAAACTCTGAAAAACCAATTGAACATCTCATATAGGGCATTGCTCCTTTTCCTTCAATCTCCATGACGTGTATCTTTGAAGTATACTCATTTTGCTTGGTAGTGTAAGCACTCCATTCCTTGGCTACTTCAAATTCCCAATGAACCATAGGGTTTGATAAAAAATGCACCATGTGCAAAAATAATGTGCTGAAAAAAAAAAACAGCCTTTAGTTCAAACACAGATGCATGTTGACTCTAGAGACCAAGTGTTCAACCCACCATGTGATGTGTTATGTGTGTTTCCCACCAGGCATTAACCATTTGCACTGTGAAACTATTGATTACAAACTTCAAGGTGGATATCTCATCAGAGGTTAGCTTTGCCTTTTCAAGCAGACAAAAAATATAATCTACAGATTGCCACACACGAGCGCGCTTAATTCCAAGGGCTACTTCGTTATCTCTGTAGGTGGTAATGTCACACACCTTTTTCCACAAGAAACTCAGTGGGACTTTGGGAGTGAGAATAGTCTAAAAGAAAATGGCTAGCTTTACTACCACCCATACATATTTTATTAGGGCAATCTTGTGTACTTCTAGATGATTTCTTCTCCTTTGATAGCCCAACTGCGCCACCATGGAGTCCAATACTCGATAGAATAGACTCGAGTTTTCTTATGCATTCTCTTCTTCTTTCTGTAAGCTCCATATTCAAAGCATAGTTAATATGAAGCATTAGCAACTTGTCAAGAATTCGTAGACGGGCATGAAGGGTGTACCCTTCATGTTTATTAGTGTAACGCTTACCCTTTTGAGCCGTTTACCTTTGACAATCTGAAACTCTGCAAGCTTCATAACAAATATAACTTTACCATCACACACTTCCTATGTCAATCCCATAGAATCTGATCATTAACTCCTAGAGCTTCAACAAGTCAACATACACATTGTTGAACTCATTGTAGCATAAGGATTTGCTATCTTCTAATGGCATGGCATCCTCCACATATTGAAATCCACCTAACAAGCTAGCAACATCATCATTGGCGTATTTTTCCTCAACGCTGATAAGGTAAGGTGTTGTAGTAATCTAAACAATCATCTGTCTTGTGCCTGAGTGTGAAATTTCTATACAAGGCTTTTTAGGCCTTGAAACTTATTCCTACACTGTCACACAGCTCCATCATCTCCTCAGGCGACACAATGTTCTTTAGTTCACTGAAATACTTTTGGCGTAAAACTTTGGCAATGTTGCATCGAAATCGATTCCCATCATCATTCGAGCCAAATTCTTGTAGATTGAAATAAAGTTTCAGCAGCATACAAAAAATGTAGCAAATCAAAAGCTTGCATCATAAGCCCTTACCTAGTTTGATGGATACATTTCTTTTTAGCTTTACCATTTGGAGATAGCATAGATATTGCTTGTCTCTTGCGCTTACGAATGTGGTAGCCAAGCGGAATGTGTGTGAGGTGATCAATTTGCTGGTGCATATTATGTGCAATGTACTGTAGTTGAACATAATTGTCGAGCTGGTGCTCTTATTTCTTTTTTTTTTGCTCTAATTTTCTATTAAGATTTTCCATCTCATCGTTCAGTTGCTTCATCTTCTCATTGGCTTCCACTGTGACTTGTTGAATGTCCTTCATGCACTTCACTTGAAATGATATGCATCAATGAGTTGTTTTCTTGCTTCTCTTTCATTGGCAAAAGTTGAGTCCAATCTCCAGCAATAGCCAAGCAGGTCGTCTCTTCCATCTCCAACAAAATGTAGTAGTTTAGTGACATTCCAAAATATTGGTGATACATTGGTTAGAGGATCGCTCGAGTAAATATGGTTTGAATTGCGACACCAAATGGGTTGGTATTGGTCCTAAAGGCCAGGTATTCAGTCTCATTGAGCATTATTGGTCTTTGTGTACCTTACATCAAGCTATGTACTAGAAAATTAGGGATTAAGCAGAGAGACTTAGAGAAAAGTGTCTACTGAGGAGAGTGTAAACCAAGGGGGGGCCGTTCAAAACCATAGCTGAAGAAGTGCCTAATATTTATCCCAACTCCATTTCAAAATTGTCTTCCTTTTCTACTCATTTGGGTATTGGAACCTCACTCAGGCTCAAGCATATATTGACCTTCTATAAGATCATCAAACATGGGACTCAAATTTATCTAAATCCTAAATGAGGAGTTTTTGGTTAGAGTCAATGACCATCCTGTGGAATTCAAGGAGGAGGTTAGAGACAATAAACAGGAAACCTTCTACATGGACCAAAATAGAGTGCAATTCTTAAAGATTGGAGATCTTGACACTATGTTGGAAGTCAATACATGGATGCCAAACATGACCACCAAAGAGGGACCACGAGTGTTAGAGCTAGAAAGGTATGATCAAGTCGATACCAAACCTCTAAAGGACATATTGACTGATAACCCAAGACTAGGAGTCTATTATTGGGAGGAAAATAATGTAACAAATTTTATGTGGAAATATCACGCAAAACCAGGGCAATGAACACCGTTGAAATCATATATATTTTGGGCCTCTTTATTTGGCAGTTTAAGGAAATGCTTAAAGCTTAAGCCAAATTTGACCAAGCCTAAAAGAATGGGCAAAAAGGCCTATGCTAGGCATTTTAAAAATGCCATTTCTATATTGTGTTTTTAAAAATAGACTATTTTAACCAAAAGAGAGTGGGTAACTAAATTTTATAATACATGTTTCTAAATTTTAAAGTGTCTTTTTCCTACACGTGTGCTCTATCTCTTACATATAAACCACTCTCTCTCACTTAGATCTCATTAAAGGAAGCACTTTTCAACCCTCCCCCTACCAAAATTTTTTTCAGATTCTCTCATTGCATTCTCTTTTTAAAATGTGAGACAATTCTCTCTCTCTCTCTCTCTCTCTCTCTCTCTCTCTCTCTCTCTCTCTCTCTCTCTCTCTCTCTCTCTCTCTCTCTCTCCATACTTAAGACACAACGTATCCCTTTGCATCAACTTCCTAGAATCGCATATGAAGCAAGTCAAAAGGTCCAAAAGACATGCAAGAGCAAAATACTAAGTATGGGGTGGATGCTTGACATCAAGAAATGGTTTGGAAGATGGGATGCATGTCACTTGGTCAAGGATGCGTCGATCGACTCCCAAGTTAATGGGCCTTCTTACAACGCCAGTGTATCACGGCTTGGGACAAATCCGGAGGTTCTCGCTTCAGCCATTACACCACACACGTTGCCCCAAACTACAAATCTCTCTTCTTCTTTGAACGAGGTAACGGAACCCATCCCTACATCCTTGAGCCCATCCCGTTGAGTGCGATCCACACCATTACCTCCATTCGTCTTACCTCCCATTATCTACATTGTGAGACAGGACGTTACGTTGGGGCACTGACGAGGAGTCTCATCGACTTTGCACCTTATGCCCTCGTCAAGTGTGAGAGCGTGAGTACCACACACTACTTGAGTGCTCAGCTTTTGACCACATTAGGTCCTCTTTTCCCCATATATTCAGCCATGAGCTCTCCCCACATACCTTCCTCTCCCAACCACGATGTGGACTCTCTATTGTGATGCTCATTTCAGCCATTTTTGAGCATCGGGAGTCACTTATGACCTCCACTCACACCACGTGATATGTTCATTTGGTCCCATAGGTCATATTTGACCTCCGAGGATGATAATAGAACTATCTCTCTCTCTCTCTCTCTCTCTCTCTCTCTCTCTCTCTCTCTCTCTCTCTCTCTCTCTCTCTCTCTCTCTCTCTCTCTCTCTCTCTCTCTCTCTCTCTCTCTCTCTCCCGCTCCCGCCCCTTTTTTCTCTCTTGTCACACCCCTCTTCCAATCATTGAAGGGATATTCTTTGACGCCTACTGCTGACAAAAAGTGTAGATCCTCCAAGGTTGCAGATTTTCTCTCTCTTCCACACACTTTTCCTTTATTGTCTTTATCTCTCTCTCTCTCTCTCTCTCTCTCTCTCTCTCTCTCTCTCTCTCTCTCTCTCTCTGGCCCCCCCTCATGCTTCTTCCACTCCAATTCCAAGTGAGAGCAATGGAAAACTCCATTACCTATGTGTACAGTAGCATTTCTCTCTCTAAAACTTTCATGATTAACAAAAGAGATTACGATGCATTCCCTCTGTTACTTCCATCCACAACATAATCCTTTTCTCATATCTTTGAGTACTCTCTGTTTCTTCCCTCCATAGCCAACATTCTCTGCTTGTGCCAGTCACCATGACACCTTTTCTCTCTAATTTGCTTGATAAGCTAACACAAATGTCATTCAATCCCCTTCCATTGCAAGACATTACTAATAACAAGCCAAAACAACATCAATTAAATGCTAATTTAGAGTAGTAAGCTACTATTTGACTTAAGCTTGACATGGATCAACCATATACTATCAATAGTATACAAGTCAGTCTATTAGATTCAAATATGTACAATGACACCTGATCAAAATTTTCAATGTCACTTTTGCAAAGTAGCCAAAGGACCGATCTGCAATCTTCAATTCCTAGAATCCCAATTTCTAGCAGCAAACAATTTCCAAATGACTCTAAATTTTTTAAGTTATTTGTATGATAGGTCTTCTATCCTTGGCAACCAAAACAGGTCAAAATTAAACTCTCTAGATAGCATGAGATAATAAGCACGCTTATTATCCTACTTACTCAAAAAAGACTTATGTTTTACTTTTGTTAATTCTCGTTGGTCAAGTGTATGTTCAATAAGTTTTGGATCAATTTTTATAGTTTTTGGACAAATTTAACCTAATTTTCTAGTAGTTTCTATGTCTGGCAATTTTTTATGCAATTCAAGTGGCTATACAAGTCAAAAAAAATTCAAATCACTTGAAATTTTTCACGCATGCACTCTATTATTACCCTACATTAAATCCCCTTTGAGAAATTTTCAAAACGTTGAATTTTTAGGGCAAGAGATAATAAGCATGCTTATTATCCCTCAAGTCAAAATGAAGATTTTTTTCTTTTTTTTTGCACTAGATGTTCACACTATAACCAAGTCACTTGTCACGTTTATGAAGTTTCACTTAGTTTTTAAGTTTCTAGCACTAATTTTGTAGTGTTATTGGGCTTCAACACTTTACATCTCCAATTGACTTCAAACTTGAATCAAGATCTTAATACACTATGTGGTATTGCCAAATGATGAAAAGCTTGCACATATAGGTCAGCAGATAATAAGAATTCTTATTATTTAGGTGTCTAGATGTGCAATCTTTTCAACTTTTTGCAACCCACATAGTACAAGTTATTTCAAGACTAATCAAGAGGTTCATCTAATTCTGTACAGTTTTGGATGTTGGTTAGAGATAGAAGTTGATTCGGCTCAAATTTTGTAGACGAATGAAATCAAAGTTTTAGAGCCTTCACCAAAGTGTTTACACTTCACCTAGACAAGATGTAATTGAGCTTAAAAAAGTCAAATTTCAAGCCCTCAAAAAAATAACGTTTATTACCTATATGCCTAAAGTTGTACTTTTTTGGAATTTGTTGCCATTTAGGTCTTATACACCATATTAGAAGCACTTTTCTTCAAAAATGATACAATTTGCATGCATAAATCACCATGAGGAGATTTGTTTTGCTAAACTTTGATTTTTTTTTTCAAAAGCTGGTTTTGACTTACTAATGAGTTTCCACATATATTTCAAGACCAATTTTGACCAAAAATATTGTTTTGTGGTCTCTCAAGCTTACCCTATGAGTCTAAAACTTAAAAAATCTAAAATTTTGTAAAACAGATCATTAATTATAATTCAAAGGGTAAGATATGTTGAAAATCCACCTTGGTATCTACTTACCCTATTGCTAGTAAAATCACTAAGAAGGTAGCAAAAAGGATCCAAAAACACTAATTTTTTCTTGTTTTTCTTGCAAAATGAATGTCGACTTTGAGACTCATACATAGACTAACTCTTAAATCACTCAAAAGAACCTAATTTATGCTTAAAATTTCCTTGGCAAGTACAGCTACTCCAAAGACACCTCTACACAGCTAAAGTCAATACACCTCAACCGTGCGGTTTCTAAAAGATAATGTTTTACTTTAGGTGAACCTAGAGGAACATTGGATAATAATATATGAGTATTGAGGTTTTCTCGAATTGAGTCCCCTCATCCCTAGCAATGGCACCAAAATGTAAGCTCACTAGTTGCCAAGCCTTTCTATTTTATTGTAATGATAGCCCAAACCAAGTACTTAAATGTCATACTGTGGGATGGAGTCAGCTCGACTACTACATGGAGGCTACAAGAGGTTATCAAGCTCTTGCAAGACACAATCAATCCTTATCTACTCAAAGATACACTCAACTACATGTCAAGCTGCAAAAACAAATCAAAACATCCAAACACACTCAATTCTTATCTACTCAAAGCTACACTCAATTGCATGTCAAGTAGCACAAACTAATCGAAACATCTGCAAGTAAATCTTGATGATTCACCAATCACATAAAGTCCAAACATGGCCCAGGCTGGATAGATGATGACTAAAGACACATGTCTATGGCCTCAAATCCCCCTTTTGATAACTTTCAAAAATCATGCTTATTATATACATGGTAGATTTGACCCTTTTTTTTTTGGTCTAGAATGCACTCTTCTATAGCTTAGCAACGGTTGTCCTAATATCCCTCCTATGCATAAAATCTGTAAAAAACTTGAGTTATTAGCCACACAAAAAAAACATAGATTTGTTGCAAGAAACTTGCAATGTCACGTAGAGCTTTCACATACAAACACAATGGAATAGACAGAAATACAAATGGACTATACACCATGAGGGAATAATGAGCTCAAGAAAAAAGAATAGTATACAGAACTAAAAACTATTTGTGCACTTATTATCCAAAAAATTCATTGAGAGTTTTTTACAAGACTTTCCTTTTATACATTATTCAAAGGTTTAAAAATGTCAAAATAGATTCAAATCTAGGTAAGAAGGGACGGGGAAGGGACTAGAGATAAGATACACGTAATTACAAACTGGAAGCACTTGGCCTCACCTATCGACTTTACATTCTCATAAAAATAATCAAAACTACATCTTTGGACATTAGGAGATTTTTATATCAAAAATAAATGAGATTACAAAATTAGGCTCAAAATTTTGTTTTTGTGTTATGCTAACAATCATCGCACGATCAACAACTTCAACTATAAACGCTCACACTCCACCTACTATCTTGGGTCTTTACAATAAAAGATCATACACACGAATCTTATAGATTGATGGTATACCTAGTAGAAAGTTCCTGGTATCCATATCAACGCTCAGTAACACCTCTATTAATCTATTTATAATAGGCACCTCAATGTTATGTGCATCCTCTGCATCATTAGGACAAGTCATCACATATGGATATATGTCTCTATCAACCATGGTGGACCTACATGTCTTGAAATCACCATATCAACCTCTAGCATGCGCATATCAAAAAACTCCATATCATCCATGTCCATAGTAGGAGGCATTTTTGTACTAAGAGGATAAACCTATTGTGTCTCACCAAAGCATGCCCACTCCAACTCTACCTTTATAGACATGTTGTGCACACCAATATCAAGATTTTTGAAAGAGACTTATCTCATTTCTTGTTGGCACATTTTTAGGAGAATCAAGACAAAACCGTATTGTCCCTCAAATGCATGCAATGGATAGAACAAGCCACTTTGGGCTTCTCTCGCAATCACTAGCGATTTGCAATGCATTTGAAAATACTTCTCTTTAAGAAGTACCTATTTCCATTGTCTACTAAATTTCTCACCAAGATCAAATTCTATCTCATCCAAGAAACATAATGTACATGTCATAGCATGTATGATGCCCCACTAGGCAAAAGCCAATGGGCAAAAGCCAAGGCAAAAAACATGCATATGGCTACTAAGTAAAAATCTCTTTGAAAAATCACAGAGAGAAGTAAGAACACATGTAGATGTTTCTTTTGTCTATTACTCCTTGATTGGAATGATGTCCATTGATTGGTACTCCAAAGCTCTACATTTGTGATACAGATGTAGTAGATCCACCTCCAAGAAGTGTGCTAGGGAAGATAGTCCCTCAAGAGACTTGTACACGGGTTTGAGGAGAGTCAAATTTTTCTTTACCTCTCTCCCTATCTCCCACCAACTCCAAGTACTCCTTCTCTTGCTCTCTACTAGAGTCAAGAGTGTGTTTTGGTGGGGAAAAACTCAGAGAAGTGGGTGTTGAAGCATGCATGTGGGTGCTGGAGAATTCCATTAAGGTGTGTCAAAACCTATATCCAAAGTAGATCCAAAGTCAAAATTTGGATCCAAAAATCATCAATGTCAAAGCTAAAACCTATGTTGATGTCGAAGTGAAGCTTGGTGCCAAAATGAGAGCCAATTCCGATGCCCAATGTCAAAGTGTTTGAGTTTCTTATTGAATTAGAGACTTCCTCCAATTGCACCATCAGAGAAGAGCGCAATTGCTCTCTCTAAATGGGAAGTGGTCATTGAGTGCCGGAGAGTCCAAAATTACTCTCACTATGACAATGTAGAGTGTTTGAGGATGTTCAAGTTGCCAAAAGTGTTGAGGCTACACCTCTCTTGTAAGTTTATGTGTGTAGTTGTTTTTACTTTAAATAATAAGACATAAATGGACTTTATCATTCAAAATACAGTTAGCTTTAGAGAAAGGGTAAAGATTAGTACAAAAACAACTCAGTCTTAGAATGATCTTTATACATGGTATATACGAATGAGGCCTTGTTCTAGTATGCAAGGATAGTAACCCATTAGAGAAGTACATCCCAAGTGGTATGAGCCAATGTAATCAAGGATAAACAATTGCTTCAAGCTAAAAAATTCCAACAAAGGATAGAGTCCTCACCTACATTCATTCAATCAAGACAACAGATATGTTAGTCTTGAATGTGCTTTACAGGTGTCAATGGACTATATTAGTTATTATTCATGTCCATCTTACAACTTTTTATCTTTACGCAAAAGTCCAAAGTGTAAATGCTCCTCATTTTTGTCCAACTTTCAATAGAACTTGTAGAAAAACCATAAGCCCAATGAATTATGTGTATAACCCAGTTTATTAATAGGGTACTTTGTCTATGTGTTTTTTTTATCTGAAGTCCATCTTTCTTCTTGAATAAGTGACCTAGTACCATCTTTAGTTCAAAAGTCTATTTCCCATTTTTACAAAGCTTTTTATTAAGCCAAAGACCTATCCTAAAACTAGTGAAGTAAATGGTACATTTACCTTTAGAACCATTAGTCAAAATATAATATCTTTTAAACACTTCTCTCAAAGCTTTTAACGTAATTAGTTGTTTGATTTAGGCAAAAAAACATTCATCAAAAAACATTTTTCCAAATTTTGAATATCTGATTAGTGTAAGTAAACAATGACTTAAGTCATGAGATCCATACTTTTGTCATGTCATCCCCATCTGGACTGCAATGTAACTTCATCATATTTTACCATTAAAGTGACATCAAGATCAAACAAGCACTTTCTCTCTTTTATAAAACAAAATAACCCTTTTTTAAAGGCAATCTTAAGCCATTCATGTTCAGCCCTTTAAACCAAATGTTACATTTAAAACAAAATATATCTTTAAATGTACATTGTCTTAGCGGTCTGTTCTTGCAGTACAAAAAACCTCTAAACGTTATGAACCAGTACGTAGGAAACCAAGCACAGAACTATAGTCATGTGTATAATGCCAAGTATGTATAAGATGTAATCATGTACTATCTAATGCCAGTCATCCCAAACCAACATAGAAAGTAGGCAAAAAAAATGCTAGTGTAAGCCTTAGTGTAAGGCAACCCATTCCAATAGTTCAATATGATTGGTAATCAAACCTGCTCTTTTTTTTAAAAATTATGCTTAACCAAGTTAGTTTACTCTGAACCTGCGTAAAAACCCAGAGTACATAACATACGAGTTTTCTTTTCAAAAAATTACTAGTATGGTTGCTAATCCCAAACCCTTTAGATATATATATATAAAAACCAGAGCGCCCAGTAAAAATATACAGAGTGCCGACCTGAGAAACGCCTTCCTAGTTCACAAGCTCCATGGTTATGCAGTAGGAAAACTTCACAAACCCTCAATCTCTCTTTACACCAACATTATCACAACGCAGAAAAGACTAAGTGAGGGGCCCATTGGCCAACCCTCACCTTTTATAGAGGTTCCTTCCCCAAGGTGTAATTCAATAAGCAACATCCACCTCGGTCCCATAGAGGGATTGAGAGGAGAAGAAGATCATCATTACGTAGAAAGCGGCTACACATGGTATTTGTGTGTGAACTGTACAGTAAGCACCATGCGTGATCAAAACCGCAACCTATCAGCGGCTGCCTAGGCTCATAGTGAGATTAAATGGGAGAGAGGAGGTGAAGCACATCAGTATTAAGTGTGATGCATAGAGCTCCATGTGTAGAACAAACTGTAAGTGACAGGCGTGAATGCCTTGATCTACTCAAGAGTAGTTACTACGTTGCTCAGTGCTGTCCGCCAATGCATTAAGGTCATTATTTTAACTTTTCAAGCACCTTTCTCTAAGGTATAAGTCCAGTTTATTCTCTAAGGGGCCAAGCCCACAAGGCAAGAAGGGGGGGGGGGGTTGTTTTTATAAAAATACATATTTTTTGTGGTAAAAGAGAAGTCCTTTAACTATAAAAAAGGTTTGTGAAATGTTTTTATAACAAATAGAAGTGAATACTAGCTGTAAGATAACTTAAGAGTGTGTGTGTGTGTGTGTGTGTGTGTGTGTGTGTGTGTGTGTGTGTGTGTGTGTGTGTGTGTGTTTAAGAAAGATTATCTAACAATAGTTTCATTTCACAAACTATTGAACCATACAATGGGACTAGAGACCAGTCAACATGTAAATAATCAAACCTTATGTATACATTAGATAACAAGTAGATAAAGTTAAGACTACAATTGACATTTAAACTAGATACTGACATATGTTTTTATCCAAGAATCATATACAAAGTCATCTATCACTAATCAAAAAAACCGAACAGTGGGCAATCTTCAGTTATTCCTGCATTGTCATTGTAATCCCAAGGAAAGAATCTCTTACATGTCACCATCCAAGAAACACAAGCCTGTCATAACTGGCATTACTTGGGAAGGCAGGTTTCAACGACTCCCTCCCCTTGTTATTGGTGTCAAAAATTACAACAATAACTAACAACATAACATAGATCAAATATTAAGTTTAAAGAATGAGCCATATATTTACGATAATGTAAACGACATTTAATTCCAAAAAAAATCAAACACAATCTCCTTTGTAATTTGAATCAAATTTCAAAAAATCCAATCAAAATGCCATCTCATCCGAGACTCTCACATGAGGATTAAGGACCTTTTTGAAGCATTGGGGTGTTTTCAACGTAAAATACTAACACTAATTTCAAAAATTATGCTTCTATTCAATAAAAATCATTTTATGTTTCCTTTATCATCAACAACGGTGTCATTTCCATGGACACGTAGTTAAGAGTCATAGAAAAAGGCCAGCATTCCATCAACTAAGTACTATCACCACCAATTACCCAATCAGATGTTTACTCAGTATAGAGCAAATAATACTAAGATAATTGCAGTCCCAAACCATGTAAGGGAATTTTAAAAATGCCGTTCAATGTATCAAAGCTAGAACTATTGGTGTTCACCAAAAATTAGCATCCAAGCTGCCAGATATTGTGTCGCCCTAGGTCATCAGAGATGCATAGGTCAATGTTGTCTCTTCCCACAAGAAAACCAGCAAATTTTAGTCCAAAAATATAAGGGAGTTTAGAGTATGTTAGTATATTTATCAAAACAAAAATTGCTTGTATTCACAAAAACTTCCAACAGATTTCTCAATCCTTGTGCAACTCTAGGCCAATCATTAAGCTATCAAGTCTATCAATTGTGATTGTGTGTTAGATTTTCAAAAAATTGAACGTTATCTTTTTTGCATTCCGACAATCATGAAAAAATCCCCATAGCTTATCATCTCTTACGACATCCCCATAATTCCTCATGTATACATCGGAGTAAATAGAGATCCAAAAGAGCGTTTAAATAAAAGAACCAGTTGTTATTACTTTATAGCTGAGAATGCTTTACGTAAATGTCAAAGAATAAACCATATATTCATCCTCCTAGTTCATATCAGTAAAATGAAATTGCTCATATTTGTGTGTGTATGTTTATTCTCAGCAATTATGAACTACTATGTTTATCAACAACCACACATTGACCATCTGACTGTCAACCACCAAGTAAACAATTCAGCAGTATAGATTTGTCACAAAATATACCAGCTCAAGCTTGCTTTATTTATGTAAGTCTAAATATATCATTACCAAAATCTCAGCTCAAAGCCCACAAATCAATACTTCACCAAATGTGCGACGTTTTATATCAGAGTGATATGTTTGTGGATCCAGACAACCATCCAGACATCGATCCTTTTTCAGTCTCTAGAACCTCCAATTTTTTGAGCAAATAAAATCTGTAAATTTGTTATCTAAAAACCATGAAATACTAATTCTTAAATGTACAAAGTTTTATGAAATTAATTTGAATGTTCAGCATGACAAAGGTTTTAGACCTCGAGTCCCCATTATGAGAGTTTACAGTCTCACAGCTAATCGTCTTCCATACTAAAATCATTACCATGACCTACAATTTTTTAGGTTCATATATGTAGTGATACATATGTTATCGAGTCAACCACATCTTGGCTATCAAAAAAAACCATATGAGTCCCCATATGCATGTGTTAAAGAATCAGTAGCTCGCCCATCATAATAAACTTAAGTACTAAGTATGTGCAAGAGTATCTAACTGAAATCCTTGAATCAATTATCTCACAATCGAGATACACATATTAGTCATTTACAACATCAAGCATGATTATTATATTTTAACTTGAGTTACCTATTGTATGTAGGTTAGATCATGTCAATATAACAACCAAGCATTGGGAGATTACGATATCAGCAAGTAAAAACCATAGTTCGAGTGTGCAAAAAACCAAATCCCAAAGTAACAGAGAGACATTCAAAAATACTCTCATCTATAAAAGAACACGATATACAGAGTAGGTGCATAAGCACCTACCTGTACTATTGTCGATTGGTATCGCCAAGGTTCATAAAGGTTGATATCATTCCACTTGCTTGCATGTATGACGAAGTTAATGTGGGTGTGCACATCAAGCGAACAGGAACCTGTCACTGAACACGGTATCCATGGTCTTGTACTGATCACGCGATCATGCCTATGTGTGGAAGGAGGCAACTCTACAGCCTGCTTACCTGATAGGGAGTCTACGACATGTGTGTGTGTGTGTGTGTGTGTGTGTGTGTGTGTGTGTGTGTGTGTGTGTGTGTGTGTGTGTGTGTGTGTGTGTGTGTTGTGTGTGTGTGTGTGCGCGCGCACAAATGTGGAGCGCAACCCTACAGAAGCACGTTGCATGTTTGTGTGTGTGTGTGTGTGTGTGTGTGTGTGTGTGTGTGTGTGTGTGTGTGTGTGTGTGTGTGTGTGTGTGTGTGTGTGTGTGTGTGTGTGTGTGTGTGTGTGTGTGTGTGTGTGTGTGTGTGTGTGTGTGAACATACTTAGCATGCCATGACGGCGGAAGCACCAAGCGCAGAGAATGCTCATTGTACAAGTGAGCAGCACAAAGATGCCCTGCGTGTGCAGAGAGAGGTCTTATGTGCAAGCTGTGCATGTGCAAAGAGAGGTCTACACGCCACAATGCCCTTGTGTGTGTGTGTGTGTGTGGGCACGTGTGCACGCGCACGTGCACGCGTGCAAGTTCGCTTGCAAGAAAGAACGGGACCCAGAAGGGCTAGTGGGTACGCAGAGAATTACAGCGAGTTCTTATAAAAGTTTTTGCAAAATGTAGAAAACTGCCTACATGTACATTCGAGAACTGACTCCTGTCGAAGAAAATCATTACTGTAGACCAGGTTTTTTATGGGTTGTTGGTATATCCAACCAATGAGTACATTATCAAGCAACTTGTGATTGGAAAAAAGTAGGTCAAAGCACTCACAAAAAAGAGCTTTAGGTTGTGTCCAATTGAGAAGTTCATTGTGGAAAAGACGGTGTACGTAGATAAAGCCTTGGTTTGGAGCTACTTTGTGGAGGACCCTTTGCAGGGGCTTGTAGCAACCTGCAAATTAAAGCAAGGATTACATTTCAAGAAAATTTCTGCTGGGGGAGTTTCTGCTTCTTCCCCTAGTGTAGCTACAAAATTCACCCTGATTAGAGGAAGACTTAGGAGTTAAGAAATAAGTGAAAGAGTTAGTAGTAGAATTGGGTCTCTTAAGAGTAGGGGAATTGTCTTCATCAATACAAGGCTTGCGTAAGCTAGTGATGATCTTTACACATTTGTAATTGGCATAAGTATTTAGGTAGATTCCAGGTTCATCAGATTTCAGTTCCTTTAAGACATCCAGCATTAGCCCACAAAAGATGTTAAAGGCAATCTGAGCAATAACGATATGTTTAGCTTGACCACCCAACCAGGAGCAAATAAGAGAGAGGTGGAAATCCATGGGCTTTTCAGGGAAGAGTAGATCAAGATGGTTGAGAGTAAACCAAATGGCATGATCAAACCACATGATGCTGGATTCACAAGAATCTTTAGGGTCAAGAAATCTGTAGGCACATTTAATATAAGGTCAGAAAACATTCCAAGTGGACTCAGTGTAGAAGTCTGGGTTGCTTTTAAAAAACTCCATGTTCCCTTTTGTACGAATGTAGAGGCCAGTATTGTAAGGGCATTTAGAATGGTCAATGAGATGGAGGTTAAAGGGGGCTTTGATGAGTTCTCCTTTGTCAAGGAATTGTCCACCTTTTAAGATTTTGAGTCTGCAGCCCTCCACAATGGAGGCTGGGAGGTTGGCAAGGTAAACCTAGGTTTCACTTAAAATAGGTGCTAAGAAATCTTTGTTGGGTAGGACCCAAAGCGGATGGTCCATCCCGAAAGACTCAATTTCAATCTGCCTAACTGGTAAGAAAGGAAAAACTTTACAGACTTTTGGCACCATTTCCAAAAGGTTAAAATCATTGAGGGAACAAAGAGTACTCTAAAATTCTTTGATGGCTTCAAGCGTTGCACTATCCCTACAAAAGATACCACCAGTTTGTGGGATAACAGGGGTGGTCGGGGCACTAATAAAAGAAGGATTGAGGCCACATAATTTTTTCAAAAAGTTAGATAGATCCATGCCAGAAGAAGAGAATAGAGCAAGCTCCTGTTGGTATTGTATAGAGAGTATGGGAAATTGGGCTATCTACTGAGAAATTAAATTTACCCGTTCCTTGGAGTCTTTGTCTAAGGTAGCCAAAACTTTGACCCAACCATTAAATGACAACATGTGTAAGAAATTTTCTTGTTTGACGCAAGAGTTGAGTCATATATTAGTTGAGATGCATCCAAACTTCTTAGGACAAGGGATGTGTCCACAGAGAGGGGCTTAGAGGTCAATTCCAATCCTTGGGAAAGAGCAAGGGTCTGCAATACATCCAAAAAAGTTAAGTAAGGTTATGACTACTTTTTGTAGTAGGTAATACAATCTTTGGCCTTTCTAGCAAGGAAAGGTCGTGTTCTAACTGCCAAGGCATCTCTTGGTCTATGGTCCTTAAGGTACAACTTAATTTGTTCAAGAATCTTTCTATGATGTTTGGGGTCGTGTTTAAGACTCATGCGGGCTGTCATTGTAAAAGGTTTCTGGTCCTAAAAGGAAATGTATAAACAATTTGATCAATTGCATAGATTGGGCATGCAAACCTTAAACTAGCAAAGTCAAAGACTATAATAGTAGTGAGAAGGAGACCAAAAACATAGTCTAGTGAAGGACCACCTAACACCAGTCAAGGGATCATAGACTGTGGGTCCAACATAGCACTAAGTTTCAAAATTAGTTTCCAAATCCAGCATCCCGGTTTCTTCAAAGAGTGAAAAAACCTTATGTTTAGGATGTGTGTAGCTGTTCTATCATAAGTAATAAAACATATTGAACTTTTTACATTCAAAAGATAACTGGCTTTAGAAAAGAGGAACTGATAAGTACAAAAACAACTCAGCCTTCGAATTACCTTTGTACAATGTTTGTGAGAATGAAGCCTCATTCCAGTATACAAATAACATAAGAACTTTCCTTGCAGTAGGTGTATGTGTAATCTGTGACGGACAACTTGCCAAAGCCAAAAAATATATTTTCCAAGATAGGATAGAGTCCTTACCTGCGTCCATCCAAACAAGACAACAATTCAGTTAGCCTTGGATGTGTTTTACAGGTATCAATGGACTATACCAATGTTATCCATGTCCATCTTACAAACTATCCTTTAAACTTTACAAGCTTTAGTCCAAAGTATTTATTTTATAACAAATAGTGAATGGTCCCCGAATCATCTCTCACTTTGTACATCATTTACCATGTACTGCACTTAAGCCATCCAAGTATCAAGGGGCATCTGCTAAAAACCATGCCTTATTCCGGATCTATGAAGTTTTCTATGAAAAAGGGATTATTATGTTTTTAGTACTAGCATCATAGCAATAACCAAAGCTATAACTGGAGTAAAAACTGGTTTAGTGAATGAAAAACAATACTATTCATCCGAACCATACCAAAGTATAGGTCAAGAATTTCCATATTGTTCACCCGAGTACCATGTTGCAATACCATATATACTCACCGTCCAACAGGGACCATCAGGTTTCAGAGGAAAAACTATATGCAGACCCACAATATCAAAAACTAGCATCATTTACAAAAATACCCCCTTTACTCTTTTCTATTTTATAAAACCTGCAACAAACCATGTCTATGCCAAGAATTACCATACTATGGTACCATACCCTAATGATGTGTGTGAAAAAGTCAGAGTATAGTAGGACATAAAAACATCATCATCCGCCCAAGCCAACCATTGTGCAGTAAAAACATTTTAAATCATGTACGTATCCATAGACCTCCAATAATCAGGCTTCTCAAAGAGAAGCAACAGTGATAGGTAAATCGAGCAGTATTCTGATGCTTCCCAAGCTACTAAGGTAATTTTGGCATTAAGTCGACATAGTAATGCCAGTTTTAGTACAGCGGCAGTAAAATAGTTTCCAAAAGCTAATGTAAACCTAGAGTGGCTATCAAAATAACCAGAGTTTATGAATGGAAACTTTCAGTATTACACACCCCGAAAAACCCAATGGAAGGAAAAAACATGTTGCAATACCATATATACTCATAGTCCAACAGGGACCATCACCAGGTTCAGAGCAAAAACTATATGCAGACCAAAATATCAAAAACTAGCATCATTAGAGAAATGCTCCCTTTCCTCTTTTCGATTTTATAAAACTTGCAACAAAATATGTCTAGGCAGAGTGGCCAAGCTAAGTTACTGTTGTAGCAAGCTCCATACTTTAGTGTAAAAAAGAAACACGATCTTAGCAGAACAACAAACAATGCTAAGTGAGGGGTAGAGGTGCGCCCTCACCTCTTAATTATCTAGAGGAGGGTGGTGGGTGGTCAGTCCTTTGTGTTGAGCAGGATCGGTATGAGTGGAGCGACTCTTCCTCGGAGACAGTGAGGCCGCCCATGTTGCAGGGGAGGTAACCCTAGCGCCTTCACGGCCTCCTATGTAGAAAGGGAGGTAACCTTAAAGCCTTCACGGGGCCAGTATTGCCATAGGGTGGAAAACCACTCAAAAGATAAATACGTATTTCCAGTGTAATGGACGGGCCAAGTCCCATGTTGTGGTTTTTAATAAAGTGAGGCCTTTTAAATGTCATTATAATCTAGGAACTTTTTTTGTAATATTGTGTGTGTGTGTGTGTGTGTGTGTGTGTGTGTGTGTGTGTGTGGCTGTTAAATCTTAGATAATAAGACATAATTGAATTTTTACATTCAAAAGACAGCTGGCAATGGAACAAGGAATAGATAAGTACAAAAACAACTCAGTATTAGAATCATTTAAGTACAATGTTTGTAGGAAAGAGATCCCCTTTCAGTATGCTGAAAGTAAATGAACTTACCAAGTCATCAGTGAGTGTTCCATCCAGAGTAGGGTAGCTTGCCAAAGTAAAAAAACCTTCCAAAATAAGATAGAGTCTGTTAGCAGCGGCTAACGGCTACACCAATTATGCACCAAGCTGTGGATGTGCCATAATGCACAATATTTACTTTTCATTGTATAGGGATTGGGCTCATTTAGGAGTTCCAAAGATTGAATGAGTCTATGCTAGAGAGCTCACTTCATCCCATAGTTGAAGGGTTTGAGGCCCAAAACTATAAAAGAGCCTTATGCTTAATGAGAGGTCATTCTTGAGTGGTCCTTTTGAGAACTCTCTCCCTAGAGGAGGTCTTGATGGCCTAGCCTTTGAGCTTAATGCCCATGCTTAGAAGGCTAGTGCTAATCACATGTAATTAGTGTAATCCTCTCTTAATTAATCTAGTCTTCATTATGTTGTCAATCATGTTTCTCTACTTTCCTTCATTGTTTTGAAGTGTTGATCTTCTCTAATCTAACTCTTACTTATGCTAAGCTACTCCGACTAGTGGAGTCCTTATCTAACTCTCTCGATTAAGCGGAGTGGGCGTACTCGTGATTGAGGGATTAGAGTTGTCCTCTAATGGTGTGCTTGTGTGTGTAGGATTAAGAAGCTTTGAGATTAATTTGATTATGTGTGACTTGATTTGAACACCATGATTGGCATGGTTGGGGTGGCCGACTTGAATGCGATCTTGTGTGCTTAATCGTCAATGCATGTAATTAGAGTTGTGCTTGAGAGACTCCAACATTAGTGTGTTTCCCTTTGTTGCTTGATGTGTGTAGATGATTGCTTGAATTGATGCTTGATGTGCGATTAGCATTAGTTGAATTGGGATGATTTCTAATTGCATTGGAGGATGCACGCTCTTGAATCCTCTCAATCTTTGCATCCGATGACGCTCTCGCACATTCTTTGTGTGATGCCTCCAAGCCCTAGCCGGGTCATGCTATCTCTCTCCGGATTGATAGATTTTGCGGGAGATTGCCTATGCTATGGCGAGCCTCCAACATAGTGTTAGCAGCGGCTAACGGCTACACCAATTATGCACCAAGTTGTGGATGTGCCATAATGCACAATATTTACTTTTCATTTTATAGGGCTTGGGCTCATTTAGGAGTTCCAAAGATTGTATGAGTCTATGCTAGAGAGCTCACTTTATCCCATAGTTGAAGGGTTTGAGGCCCAAAACTATAAAAGAGCCTTATGCTTAATGAGAGGTCATTCTTGAGTGGTCCTTTTGAGAACTCTCTCCCTAGAGGAGGTCTTGATGGCCTAGCCTTTGAGCTTAATGCCCATGCTTAGAAGGCTAGTGCTAATCACATGTAATTAGTGTAATCCTCTCTTAATTAATCTAGTCTTCATTATGTTGTCAGTCATGTTTCTCTACTTTCCTTCAATTGTTTTGAAGTGTTGATCTTCTCTAATCTAACTCTTACTTATACTAAGCTACTCCGATTGGTGGAGTCCTTATCTACCACTCTCGATTGAGCGGAGTGGGCGTACTTGTGATTGAGGGATTAGAGTTGTCCTCTAATGGTGTGCTTGTGTGTGTGTAGGATTAAGAAGCCTTGACCTTAATTTGATTATGTGTGACTTGATTTGGACACCATGATTGGCATGGTTGGGGTGGCTGACTTGAATGCGATCTTGTGTGCTTAATCGTCAATGCATGTAATTAGAGTTGTGCTTGAGAGACTCCAAGATTAGTGTGTTTCACTTTGTTGCTTGATGTGTGTAGATGATTGCTTGAATTGATGCTTGATGTGCGATTAGCATTAGTTAAATTGGGATGATTTCTAATTGCACTGGAGGATGCACGCTCTTGAATCCTCTCAATCTTTGCATCCGATGACACTCTCGCACATTCGTTGTGTGATGCCTCCAAGCCCTAGCCGGGTCATGCTCTCTGTCTCCGGATTGATAGATTTTGCGGGAGATTGCCTATGCTATGGCGAGCCTCCAACATTGGCGCCGTTGTCGGGGACGGGTTGCCTACGCTAGTGGAGTTGAGGTTGCAAAAGATAAGAGTAATTTGATTACCGATTCTTGTAATTAGGTAGGATTTGATTTGTGTGTAGTGTAATTAGGTTTAATTGGATGTGCATAGAGTCATTTCACCCCAAAAAAACCCCTAAATTTCCTTTTGATTTTGCTAATTTTTCACGAACCGTCACTAATTTTGCATCCCATTTACTAAATCCCCTTAATTGAGGAGGATCATCACTCTTAATTGCTCTAATATATGCCTAATCATGTGATTGAGTGTTGATTTTGGTCAATTTTTTTATCAATTTTGGACCGAATCGGAGTTGCACACATGTGTGTGCAATGGAGTGTCTACGCGAGGAGCAAAGATTAAGCGAGCAAGTAATCAATTGTAAGTGGATTGACCTACTCCGTTCAATTTTTGATTGATTATGTTGATCTCATTGAGTTGCTAAATCATTGCTAAAATTAGGTGTGTGTGTCTAATTGATGGAATTTATGCCTAATTTGATGAAATTGGAATGAAATTGGATGCCTAGATGCTTGAGGAATGGTAGTTTTGCATAAATTGTGTGTGCAAATCACTAAATTGATGTGTATGTGAGGGTATTCTGGTCATGGAGTAGGCCTAATTGCCAAAATTAGGGCAAGATTTGAATGTGTGTGCACATTTTAAATAACTTTGATGAGAAGAATTATGGTCAAATTGAACACCTAAATGCTTGTAGATTGATGATTTTGCAAGAAATGTGTGTGCAAACATTAGGAATTGGCCTAATTTTGTTACTAATTGAGCAAAAAATTGGATTTGTGCACCTAATTTTTGTGTGTGCAATGCTAAATTGAGTTAAACTTTGATCAATTTTTTATTAAAATTGAGTTAATTTAGCATGTATATACTCATGTATGTGTGATCAAGTGTGCAATTGATGAAATTCAATGAGTGTTTAATGAAAATTTTGCACAAATCAACGGCCTAAATTTAGGTGTGTGTGCCTAATTAATGGCCAGTTATGCCTAAAATGGGGATGAATAATTGGTAGCAAGTACCAATTATGATGATTATTAGACCTAAAGATTGGTGTGTACATAATTGATTGATTTGGGATTTTGATATGAATGACTCAATTTGTGTGTAATTGGGGATGATTGAGGTGCAATACCATTACCACATATGCTAAATTGATTAGATATGGTGTACTTGTAGTTTTCCACAATCACGTATGAATGACGAAAATAAATCGGGTTGAGCGATTAAGGCTATTGGATATGAGCAGTTAAAATTACAATGATTAAAAACCGGCTTAAATTGACCAATGTTTTGTGCCAATTGGATTAAAGTGACTGAGGATAGCGGAAATGAGCAATTCATATTGCAGTGATTTCTGTTAGTTTTAAAATGGTCAATGAGAGAACATATGCGATGGTATTGCTTAAGGGTATGCTCAAATGATTAGCATTTTGCATTGATTTGGACTTGAAACTTGTTAATTTGTGCATACGTGAATCCAAATTAGAAGCATGTGTCCAAGCAAGCAGGTGATTGAAGCAAATGAGAGCTGGAGTTATCATGTGCATGTGATTTAAATCTAAAAATTGTGAGGTGTGATCGAAGGAATCAAAAACACCATGAACATAAGTGCATACACATTTGTGAGGCCTTATATGTTCATCATCAATGAATGATTGGTGAACATTGCAAATGATATTTGATCGTTTTTTATGATTGTGTGTGCTCAATGTTAAATCATTAATGAACGTGACCGATCACTTTCTCTCTTTCGATACACATCAGCGTGAACATCCCTTTAAGGATAATTTTGTTTTTTGAATCAAATGAAAAAGCTTTTACCCACTCGCCCTCGCTTCAGCATGCTCTGACCTACCCGTGACTTGAAATTTTGGAGATGCTTGCCATTGCAAATTCGCACACCTTATTGTGGAAACCTCCTCTTAAGGTAGTTTTCAAAAAATAAAAATAAAAAATAAAAATGGTGAATGTTTGGCAGGCATGGATTGTCACTATCCAAACACACACACCACACACACCTTTTTTTGTACTACAAGCCAAACCAAGGCCAACCTGGCACACACACACACTTGCTGCCAAGAATGGCGCACACACACACGTGCAGCTAGCCCGGCCCCATTCCCTGCTGCAAATCTAGTCCTGAGGATGGCCTGGCTTGCAAAAATGATTCTATGATGGCCCCCTGGACTCGCGCTTGCAACACATGCATACACACGCTGCTCACACGCTGCTGCTCTAAAAATAAACACACACAACACACCCACACATTGATTGGCGGTCTTTGCTGCTCTAAAAACTCAACCACAGTGATGCTATCTCGATTCTCGAGCCTCAAAATCATTTTCCTACTCTCCACTACCAGCCCTCGCTTGGAGCGGGTTTGTCGCCAGCTACATGCCAGGCTTGTGTCACTGTACACGCACACCCAGAACCCACACGCAGATTTTGACTCATCTCAATTCCCACGCCATGACACACGTAGATAAGGTGACCATTTAATCTCTCTCATCCCCTGGTCCCGACACACTTAGCTCACCACCTGGCTCGCCATCACACTCACACACACGCGGGATGCTTCTGAGATAGCTGCTCCTGTCCTCTTGCTACAAACACAAACTCTCTCTCTCTCACACACACACACACACAATCTCATCATCCACACCAAACACATTCTTTCTCTCTCTCTCTCTCTCTCTCTCTCTCTCTCTCTCTCTCTCTCTCTCTCTCTCTCTCTCTCTCTCTCTCTCTCTCTCTCTCTCTCTCTCTCTCTCTCTCTCTCTCTCTCTCTCTCTCTCTCTCTCTCTCTCTCTCTCTCTCTCTCTCTCTCTCTCTCTCTCTCTGGCGGCCTTCTCAGAAACGCAGCTGGCAACATACACATGATAGGCCTTTGCAGTAAATTGCTTTGTGTTTGATGGGTGATGCTGAGGCTGCGCTTGTGAAGGGAGGAACAAGGACCCAAAGTTCTACATTGATCTTTGTTCATGAGCTCTGTTCATGAGCTCGAATATGGCCATTGCACATAGGCAGGGTTTACAACCTGCACAGAATCGTTATCGACACATGCAAGATAACGTTCGTTTTTACAAGCTAATCTCGGGCCACGCATTTCACCACTGCCGTCAGTACGTGCTGCAGTGTACTATGAGAGAGAGAAGAAACAATCTCAAGGCTCAAATCTGATAGAACCACAGATCTGCACAATGCTTCTCTCTCATCATTAGCCAATTGACCCCATCAACTTTCTCGCTGATTTTCGTCTACAGAAAAAGGCCATGATAATCAATCCCACGAGTTGGAGCCCCTGTTTTGTTGATGCTCTAAATGGCCCTACTCGTTGTCGCCTGCATATATAGGCTGTCGCTCGCACACACATGCCATTTGATCAATGATATGATGGACCTCAATGCATTGCCTCTGAAAGTGGTATGCAGTTGTCGCATAAGCTCTGCACGCATTGTTTGAGCAGCTAGGAAAGATCGGGCTACTGCCACGACTTAAGCATGAGATAAAATAAAATAAGATCAGAGTGTTTTGGAAAATGAATACTTTAGAGGGTGTTTCCACCTACTTTTTGAGAACGAAAATCCATGCTTCATGTAAGGAATTTGAGAGGTTTGATTGGGCTTGCAATTTTGTAGGAAAAAATTGGATTTAACCGAAGAAAAAAAAACCTTTGAGAAAACTAATTTTTTTACCCAAATGCCTCAAAAGGAGAACATCTTATAATTGATTTGATGGTAAGCTTTTCGTGGTCATTTTTTGGCTATCACCGGCCCTATTCAATAGTAAATCCAGGATGACTGTTTTCATATTTTCATTTTCTCCTTTGATAGCTCTCTTTGACTTTCAATATGTATGTCAATGGTGCTATGCAGGGGAATGAGAGATTCATTCAGAATGCATTCATGCATAATCGAGACAAGTGTATCAAAATTGGATTTGAATGTTATATTTTAGTGCTTGTCCTCATTTATAAAATGCTTACGCACTAAAAAATGATTGAGCTTTGAAATGGGAAGTGACAAGGTAGGCTATACAAGAGTTGGTGCATCATTGCAATTTCTCCCTCCTCTTTTCCTTTGAGTATCAAACTTGTTACATAAAAGCATGCGGGCATGAGAGACACATTGATGAATGATGAGTTGTGCTTGTTTGATCGGGACTTTGTGCTTAAACTTTGCATGATTTGATACATTTTAGTGCTTAATTTGAATGCAAAAATCCCTACATAGCACTAAAATTAAGCTTGTTTGATGGCCAAGAGAGAGCATGAAAATTTTGGGCTTGTGATTGATTGAGCATGCTTTTAGTGCTTCTGTTGAATTTCTAAATGCCGAAGAGCACTAATGATTTGAGTTATTTTGAAGGGGTGTGGCAGGTGTGTACTTCCAAATGATCCAAGAAGGGGTCATCATTGCAATATTGCAAAATTTGGCTAATTAGAGCCATTCCAAATGTTTGGAATAAAGTTGTAACGCTAGCTCATAGCTTGCTCAAAAGTTAAAATGTTTCCATTCGAGCTAGTGTTTACCCAACTTTTTGTGAGCTTTCAAGTACTAATTTGGCTTTTGAGAGCCACTTCATTTCATCAAGTTGCAGTCATCTCTAGCTCATAGAGTGTGCTCTAAAATTGTAAAATTTAGTGAGCTAGTTGTTAGCCAACTTTTTGAAAAGCTTTAAATTGTAAAATTTGGCTATCGAGAGCCACTTCATTTCATCAAAGTTGCATTATGTTTTAGCTCTTGGCTTGTTTTAAATTCCATATTTCATTGAGCTAGAAAATAGCAACTTTGAATCGTGAATGAGAGGTTGTAAAAATTGAAAAATTGCTTATGTAGAAGTATTTTATCTCTCATTGTTGATGTGTATGCATAAATTTTCTATCAAAGAGCATTATGTGCATAACCAAAGGCATTTTTTTCCCTTGGGTTTTTTCCCTTTGGCAAATTCGGGTATGCAAGACCCTAGCTTTAGGTTTTCATTAATGTTTTTTGTGTGCTTTTGGATTTCAATAATTGGCTTTTGTAGCTTGTGTTTACACTTAGCTTCAAAAAGCTTCTTTTGCAAATAAAAAGGATCAAGAGACTTCTCTACACAAAGGATGTTTTCTCAAGGATGCACAAAGAGCATGAATAGGTGTAATCCTTCCATGATTTTTCTCTTTTTATCTCTCCATTCTCTTGCTTGGTTTAAGTGAAATTTTGCTTCTAAGCTATGGTTTTTTTTCATGCTCAAAAGCTAGGCATTTTAAAGTTTCAACACTTTGCTTTGTGAAAATTAAACTCACCAAAAAATTAGGTTTTATGTATGTTAATCATAGGTAATTGGCCTTGACCTTAGGTTAATGTAAGTTCATTTCTTGCTAGTCCTAGATTCTTAGTAATAGTTTTAATATTCCATTCATTTTTGTCATGACCTAGGGCTATGATTAGGCTTTAATCTTTTTAGTCCAATTGCCATAAACACCTCATAAAGGAAGCAATAAAAATGTGCTAAAAAATGAACCATGAAGCAAAGAAGCGCCCAAAAAAGTAGCAAAAATACTACTAAGGCACATGAAAATAAAAATTCTATGTTATGTTGTGTCTATGTGAGGCCTAGCGCCTTATTGTCACTTGGTAGGTGAGGGGAATCACCTTGGCTCGCTTGGTCAAGGCCCTAAACCGATGCCCTGGGTTGATAGGGGTTAGCCGTCGCCTTGGTAAGCTAGTAGGCTTTTGGAACACCTTCTTGAGGGTTCAAGGAGCTGAGAGTCGCACCTAGACTTGCCTTGGGGTGGTAGCCTTGTGATTGTGCTTTAATTTTTCAATGAATGACTAAATCAAAACTTCCATGAGCTTCAAAAAACTTTGACAATGTACTAATAGATTAGGAGCTTTTTTATAGCCCATAGACATGACAGACTTGAATGATTTATTAAGATTGTTCACATAGTTTTTAGGCTAGTAGGTTTATGAACCTGCATTAGCCTAGGGTCATAATTGATTGCTTGTGTTTCATGCATAAAACTGAAATTTCAAGTGGTTTAATCTTCACAATAGTGTGAGTATTTTTTTTCTTTATGTTGTCTAGTTTTTTACTATGATTAACCCATCTTTTAGAAGCAAAAAATCACTTTGCATTATTGTTCATTTATGCTTCATGTTTTATTCAATCTTGGTGGCCTTTTAATGCCCATTACGTGTTCTTATGTTTTGCAGCTCAACATTTCTTCCTTGGACTTGCTTTCTACCATGTCACCGTGTCTTGCTTCACCGGCACACGAGGACGTGTGCCAAATTAGGAAGGCGGGAGTGTTAGCAGCGGCTAACGGCTACACCAATTATGCACCAAGCTGTGGATGTGCCATAATGCACAATATTTACTTTTCATTGTATAGGGCTTGGGCTCATTTAGGAGTTCCAAAGATTGTATGAGTCTATGCTAGAGAGCTCACTTTATCCCATAGTTGAAGGGTTTGAAGCCCAAAACTATAAAAGAGCCTTATGCTTAATGAGAGGTCATTCTTGAGTGGTCCTTTTGAGAACTCTCTCCCTAGAGGAGGTCTTGATGGCCTAGCCTTTGAGCTTAATGCCCATGCTTAGAAGGCTAGTGCTAATCACATGTAATTAGTGTAATCCTCTCTTAATTAATCTAGTCTTCATTATGTTGTCAATCATGTTTCTCTACTTTCCTTCATTGTTTTGAAGTATTGATCTTCTCTAATCTAACTCTTACTTATGCTAAGCTACTCCGATTAGTGGAGTCCTTATCTAACTCTCTCGATTAAGCGGAGTGGACGTACTCATGATTGAGGGATTAGAGTTGTCCTCTAATGGTGTGCTTGTGTGTGTGTAGGATTAAGAAGCCTTGAGCTTAATTTAATTATGTGTGACTTGATTTGAACACCATGATTGACATGGTTGGGGTGGCCGACTTGAATGCGATCTTGTGTGCTTAATCGTCAATGCATGTAATTAGAGTTGTGCTTGAGAGACTCCAAGATTAGTGTGTTTCACTTCGTTGCTTGATGTGTGTAGATGATTGCTTGAATTGATGCTTGATGTGCGATTAGCATTAGTTGAATTGGGATGATTTCTAATTGCATTAGAGGATGCATGCTCTTGAATCCTCTCAATCTTTGCATCCGATGAGGCTCTCGCACATTCTTTGTGTGATGCCTCCAAGCCCTAGCCGGGTCATGCTCTCTCTCTCTCTCCGGATTGATAGATTTTGTGGGAGATTGCCTATACTATGGCGAGCCTCCAACAGTGTCCTTACCGGCATCCATCCAAACAAGACAACAATTTAGTTAGCCTTGGATGTGTTATACAGGTATCAATGGGCCATACCAGTTGTTATCCATGTCCATCTTACAAACTTTTAAACCTTAACAAGCTTAGTGATATAAGTGTACTAAATGTTCTTCTTTTTAACAACCTAGGTTACTAACAAAAAAATATTTTTTTGATTAGAACGCCACCACCCCTTCTAATCCAAGTGTCATAGTCCCCTATCAAGAAATCCTTCAGGATTAATGAAAATCTACCATGTCAAAAAATTTCATTTTTTAGAAAGAGAAAAAAGTATCAAGCTAGTTTATGTTTGTTTTAAGTTCAAATAAAGTTCAAGCTCATCATGGTATAAGGAGTTCAAAACATCCTTTAGACTGTATATCTTTTACCAAATAAAACTCTAGCCAGAACAGAGCTAGTATCAAATTTTACATAAGAAGATATCCGGCACCATAACATCCCTATGCCCATCCAAGGGGCACATACCATATAGTCAAATGCAAAGAAATGTCCCATAGTGTATACTTACCTTAAAAGGTAGAGGTTCTTCAGTAAAGAAAGTTTTGTTACAAAGCAGTAGGTGCAACAGATTCATGTATTCATTTTTTTAGAGAATTTACCCCCGCTAAGCAAAAGCGGCAGCAGAAAAAGATTTAGCTAGTTAGTGAATTGGTACAGCAAATTTATGCATCCGGGCCAACAACCTCCCACTCATAGTGTGCAAAAAGTCAAATCGGCACACCATATATTCACATAGCCCAACCAATAGGTTATAGACAGTGAACCATTAATCCATGCTTATCAAATCCAATCCCAAAACAATTCCTGCTCATGAAATTACCTCATTTATAGCCAGTAATGTAATGAACTAGTACAGCAACGGTTAGTACCCGATAAAACACCCTGTTACATTTCGTAACCAGTAAGTGAATTAATGGTTCAATCCAGCCAAGCGATAGAAACACTAGTTTTCCATTTAACTGTGGATGTAAGCAACTTCCCCCCTTTAATAACCTTTCCCATGTTGAGTAAAATACAAAACATTTTTTTCATGAAAAGTATATACCCTGCTGCGCACATTGAGAAAAAAACCAGTAATTGACAGCCGAGAAACCCTTCTTAACCCAACATGATCACAAGTAGCTTACTCCTGAGGTAAGGAAGAAACTGCTACCATGATGTAAAACCCATCAAGAATACAAGCAGTATGTGCCTGAGGCAAAACAACCGCCACCATGCTATTGACGAGCATTTAATGTTTATCTTATTGTGCCAACAAATAGCAGAAGAATGCTTAATGTAAAAGAAATTTTCCCAACATAACCAGCAGCGAAGCATAACCAACTTCGCACAGTGCAAAGAAACGACAGTCACCCGACAGTTGTAAAACCCAATCAAGAACGCAACAGTAAATTCCTGAGATAAAACAACTGCCACAAAGCTATTGACAAGAATTTAACCAAATGTGTCAGTGGGGGTGGTTTGTATTTGATTACAACAAGAATACCTATAGTACCATTGTGTGTGTGTGTGTGTGTGTGTGTGTGTGTGTGTGTGTGTGTGTGTGTGTGTGTGTGTGTGTGTGTGTGTGTGTGTGTGTGTAGCTGTTTAATCTTAGGTAATAAGACATAATTGAACTTTTACATTCAAAAGACAGCTGGCAATGGAACAAAGAATAGATAAGTACATAAACAACTCAGTATTAGAATTATTTAAGTACAATGTTTGTAGGGAAGAGGTCCCCTTCCAGTATACAGATAGTAAAAGAACTTCCCAGATCATAAGTGAGTATTCCATCCAGTGTAGGTCAGCTTTGCCAAAGTCAAAAAAAATGTTCCAAGATAAGATAGAGTCTTACCTGCATCCATCCAAACAAGACAACAGATATATTAGCCTTGGATGTGTTTTACAGGTATCAATGGACTATACCAGTTGTTATCCATGTCCATCTTACAAACTTTTTTAAACCTTTACAAGCTTAGTCCAAAGTATTTTATGTGTGAAAAATGTTATTCTTCTCTCTTTTTTTATATATACCCAAGTTTCTAGCAAAAAATATTATTCTGATTATAAGCCCATCAACATCTTTAGCAGTTTTTTTTTTTAAATATATCTTTCAAGATTAATGAAACTCCACCATATCAATCTATAAAAGAAGCTATAGAAAATTCCATTTATAGTTCAAAAAAGTATCAAGCTTTATTTATGTTATTTTAGGTCAAATAAAGTTTATGCCCATCATGGTACATGGAATCCAAAACTTCCCTTTGTTTGTATATCACTCACCTTATATATCCCTCAGCATACCAAGTGGCAAGGAGCCCTTGCAGTATTAAGCCAGTCCTCAATTCAAATCATGAAGTTTAGAGAAATAAGTGCCCTTATGGTTTTTGTTTCCAACTTTACCTATCTTTGTGATTGCAAAAAGTACTGTGATACCTTACCAAGACATCCAGTAATGAAATAGGCCCAGTAACCGTAAGCATTCGAGCCAAAATCCAAAACCAAATAACTAAAAAACAATCCAATATCCATATGCAGCCGGCGGGCCAAGCCCCCCAAATTCTACCATAAGCCAGAACAGAGCATTCATTGTAACCAATACCGATTCTAAAACAAGAAGATACTCGGCACCATATTATTCCTATGCCAACCAAGGGGCAGATATCAACCATATACCCACATATTATGGTGCAGAAAATGCATTCCACCTTGTTTATGATCGCGTTGTAGCTAGTACTGAGTTTTAGAAACAAAAGGTCCCCCAGTGTATACTTACCTCTATTGGTAGAGGTTCATTTGTATGAATAAGGTGTTCTTAAGCAACAGGGGCAACAAAACTTAATTATTGTTTAAGAATTTACACCCGGCAAGTGAATGCAACAGAAGTATTGCTCTATCTCATCAAAA
Organism: Adiantum capillus-veneris; assembly: GCF_014529385.1. NCBI lineage: Eukaryota > Viridiplantae > Streptophyta > Polypodiopsida > Polypodiales > Pteridaceae > Adiantum > Adiantum capillus-veneris. Next base: position 86,896,126 of record NC_140947.1, on the reverse strand, counting down.
ACTACCTAGTTAATGAGTTGGTACAGCATTCGTATGCAGCCGGGCCAACCATCCCCACAAACCATAATAAACAGTGCGCAGTAAGTCGGAACAGTACTCCTCATATTCACTCAGCCCACCCGATGGGTCTTACCAGGCTTTTAATTGACAGTGATCCATTAAGCCAGGTTTATGCGACAATATCAAGCCAATCCCAAACTACACCTGCCCATGCAAATATTCACTCAGCCCACCCGATGGGTCTTACCAAGCTTTTAATTGACAGTGATCCATTAAGCCATGTTTATGCGACAATATCAAGCCGATCCCAAACTACACCTGCCCATGAAAATATTGTATTACCTCATTCAAGCCAGTCAAGTAATGAACCAGTACAGCATTGGTTAGCACCCGGGGCAAACACCCCTTTAATCCTATTTGAAGAAATTGTTAATATTCGTGCACGGTAGGTTAAAGCAAGTGTAACCTGGGCCAAGCCAGCCAAGAGGCAACAACCCCAGGTTTCATTTTCAACTACCAGTGGATGTTAAGTGTCAATACTTATCGACCATCCAATTCCTAACAACATTTACCATGTTGAGTAAAAAACAACACACAGTGAGCCATTGCATAAGGCATATGATGCCATACTGTTCTTACAGTAAAACAATCAGTTTGCAATGAAAGAGTTATGATAGTCAGGCAGAGTAGCCACCCCCTTTTTTTAAAAAAAACCTGCAACAAAAATATAAGAGGCCAAGAGAGCAGGCCTGTGTATTAGAAGCGATGAGTTCCATGCTTCAATGTCAAGACACAACAGAGTTTACACTAGGCACAATAACAACCAAGCAAAGCTAAGTGAGGGCCTAAGAAGTGCCCTCACCTCTTTATATAGAGGAAGGATAGAGTTGGCCCGCCAGATCTTGGTTATGAGTACAATCTCCATGAGTGAACAGACAGCATTACACGATGGTGAGGCCGCCTACGTTTTGCAGAGAGATCCACTGCATCATCACGGCAAGTAGATGGTAACAGGGTAGTAAAAACCCTTTAAGTGAAAACCCTATGTGTAGATAATAGATACGGGCTTAGTCCCATGGTGAGGAGGTGAAAAAAACCTATAACTTAAGTACCATTGTGTGTGTGTGTGTGTGTGTGTGTGTGTGTGTGTGTGTGTGTGTGTGTGTGTGTGTGTGTGTGTGTGTGTGTGTGTGTGTGTGTGTGTGTGGCCCTCCCCCATCCTTGAGGAGTGGATCCACATGGTGGGAGGTAGGGCCCACAAGGTGGAACCCTACCCCCAACCAAATAAGAACAATTTAGCGACAAAAAGATCCAAATTATTAGTATGAAGTGCCCAAATAGGCAATTATCATATGGAAAAAGATTACCATTTTGGTAAAGTGGTGCCGATAGGGCTAAATTATATACGCATCACATTCCTAAAACAGACATCCAATTAAGTATACTTAGTCAAGTATAAAGTCAAAGAGACTCTACCAATCTTTGCATTCCAACAATCATGAAAAAAAACCATAGCTTATCTCCATAATTCCTCATGTATACATCGGAGTAAATAGAGATCCAAAAGAGCGGTTAAATTAAAAAAACAATTGTTATTACTTTATAGCTCAGAATGCTTTACGTAAATGTCAAAGAATAAACCATATACTCATCCTCCTAGTTCATATGAGTAAAAAGAAATTTCTCATATTTATGTGTGTATGTTTATTCTCAGCAATTATGAACTACTATGTTTATCAGCATCTGAGTGTCAACCACCAAGTAAACAATTCATCAGTATAGATATGTCGCAAATACCAGCTCGAGCTTGCTTTACTTATGTAAGTCTAAATATATCATTACCAAAATCTTACCTCAAAGCCCACAAATCAATACTTCACTAAACGTTGCGAAGTTTTATATCAGATATGTTTGTGGATCCAGACAACCATCCAAACACCGATCCTATTTTAGTCTCTAGAACCTCCAATTTTTGGAGCAGATAAAATATGTAGATTTGTTACCTAAAAACCATGGAGTTCCAATTCTCAAATGTATAAAGTTTTATGAATTAATTTGAATGTTCATCTTGACAAAGGTTTCAGATCTCGAGTCACCATTATGACAGTTTACAGTCTCACAGCTAATCGTCTTCCATATTAAAATCATTACCATGACCTACAAATTTTAAGATTCATATATGTAGTGATACATATGTTATCAAGCCAACCACAGCTTGGCTATCAAAAAAAACTATATGAGTCCCCATATGCATGTGTTAAAGAATCAGTAGCTTGCCCATCATAAAAAACTTAAGTACTAAGTATGTGCAAGAGTATCTAAGTAAAATCCCTGAATCAATTATCTCATCATTACATTTTAACTTGAGTTACCTATTGTATGTAGGTTAGATCCTGTCGATGAAGTGATGTATTAACAACCAAGCATTGGGGGGTTACCATATCAGCAAGTAAAAACCTTAGTTTGAGTGTGCAAAAAACCAAATCCCACAGTAATAGAGAGACATTTAAAAATATTCTCATCTATAAAAAAAGAGATATATAGAGTAGGTGCATAAGTACCTACCTGTACTATTGTCGATTGGTGTCGCCAAGGTTCATAAAGGTTGATATCATTCCACTTGCTTGCACGTATGATGAAGTTAATGTGGGTGTGCACATCAAGCTAACAAGAACCTACCACTGAACACAGTATCCATGGCCTTTTCTTGATCACGTAATCATGCCTATGTGTGGAAGGAGGCAACTCTACAACGTGCTTACCTGATAGGGAGTCTACGACATGTGTGTGTGTGTGTGTGTGTGTGTGTGTGTGTGTGTGTGTGTGTGTGTGTGTGTGTGTGTGTGTGTGTGTGTGTGTGTGTGTGTGTGTGTGTAGTTGTTTTACCATAAATAATATGACATAATTGAACGTTTTACATTCAAAAGATAGCTGGCTTTAGAAAAAGGAAATGATAAATACAAAAACAACTCAGTCTTAAAATAATTTTTGTACAATCTTTGTAAGAATGAGGTCTCATTCCAGTATACAAATAACAGAAGAACTTCCCAAGCAGTAGTGAATGTGTAATCTAGTGTAGGACAGCTTGCGAAAGCCAAAAAA
>NC_140947.1:84853024-84980524 GCF_014529385.1 Adiantum capillus-veneris | reverse complement strand
GCTTTGGTCCTCTTGAGCAGGAGGAGCCCCCTACACCAGCCTCCACCTCCGCCTCACCCTCGCCAGCCGCCCCGCCTTCCGATTTTCCCTCCTCCTCCTCATCCCCTCCCCCGCCCTCTGCTCCCGCCCACTCCCCACCTCGCCCCCCTGTCTCTGTCGCCCCACCCCGCTTCTCTTCTCCTCCGCCCCCCCCGGCTCCTTCTCCCCCTCCTCTTGCTCTAGCACCACAGTCGACTCAGGAGACTGGTCCCTCGCCGGCGGCCAGGAGATCTCTTGGTAGCGCCTTTGCCACGAGTCGCCTAGCGAGAGAGGGTCAGCCCTTCTTGCGGCCCCCTCTGCAAATTCAGACATCTTCCCTTGCAGCTATCCCTCGTGGTCTGACGAGCATTGACCTCCGACGCCGCTGGGATTTCTTCGATTACGGGTTCACTCGCTTTCTCGGCGATTCCGCAGCAGACCACGAGGCAGCCTACTTCAGGGTCCACGCTTTGTTCCTTGCCGCTAGGGGGACAGAGGCCTTGGACTCAGTAGTTGGTTTCTCCTTCCCCCTCTGTGGTAGGACTGAGACAGAGTGGTCCCTCGACTCAGTGGTGGGATGGTTGCATACACAGGTTCTTGAGTTCTCTCACCACATGGGAGAACTTGGCGTTACAGATTTGCTGCAGACTTTGTGGCCACTGGCCAAGTTTGCGGTGACACCCTCAGACTCAGCAGGATGTAGACACATTGTGGTGTACTTTTTTGCTGATACGCAGTGTTTGCCTTGCTATGTAGACATTCATGAGGACTCCTGGACAGAGGAGGTTGCTTTACGCACGGCTCGCTCTGCTTGGGCTTTGACCAGGCACTCACTGCAGTCTCGCCTATCTAGAGTGCGCTCGGATGCGGATTACTCCCCATCCAAGCCAGCCTCGAAGATAGCCCGTCTTGCTGCTGCGGCAGCATCTGTTCTCTCTCGCTCCCCATGAGGATCGTCTCGTGGAACGTGCAGGGACTAGGTGGACCTCAGTTTCAACGACAGAGGGGCCGATTGCGTCAGGAGCTTCAGCGTTGCCTTGTGGGAGGAGAGATTGATCTCCTTATGCTTCACGAGCACCATTTGTCTGAGAGCCGCATTCGGCGATGTGGTCAGATTTTGCGTGGACGCTATGATACCTTTTGGTCAGCTGCTTTTGGACCTGGAGGCATCCAGGGTGGGGTATGTATGACTATTGCGGACTCATTGCAGCAGGCCATTGTGGGCAGAGGGATTATTGTGCTAGGCAGGGCTCAGTGGATTACTATGCAGGTTCAGGGTGGCCTTGTGGGTTTCCTGAACATCTATGCGTCCAATGTGGCGAGAGTGCTCGTGTAGAGTTTTGGTCACAGATTGTTGAGTCTTTGCCACACGTTGACCAGTGGTGTGTAGGAGGGGACTTCAACATGTTGGAGGACCCTTCTGACAGGATCGGAGGCAGCCATGCTACTGTGCATGGAGTCGAGTTAGCAGCTTGGGAGAGGTTGTGTATGACTTTGAGGGTCTCGGACACATGGCAGCATTCTGGCTTTGTGAGGCCTCCAGAGAGTCTTGCCTTCTCTAGATCGGACCGCAGAGTGGGAGGAGTGAATCTATCGCGCATAGATCGCTTCTACACTAGTGACCACTTCAGTGACTTGGGGGGATCAGTGGGCATCTTGGCACGGACATCCTTCTCGGACCATGCACCAGTGATCCTCACAGTGGCAGACAGGCAGAGGAGTGGGAGCACGATGCTTCGCATCCCAGAGCGGGTCTTGTTGGACTCAGCACTCAGAGAGAGGGTCGAGGCTCTATGGACAGAGGGCATGGACAGCCAAGCTCCACCTGCAGACAGAGTGGCCTCAGGCCTAGCTCAGCTTAGCCACTTCTTTCTCCAGGAGTCTCTGGCTCGACGGGCTGCAGCGAGAGAGGAGGAGCAGCGTCTCAGACGAGGCATTGCTTCACTACAGAGGATGTAGGAGCAGCATCCAGACAGCCCATGGTTGGAGGAGCAGTTACAGCAGGCTCGACAGGAGCTTGCTTGCACAGAGGAGAGGTGCCATGAGTTTGCCTTTCACCGACAGGCATCTCAGTGGACTCAGGTGGGTGACAGAGTGACAGGTGCTCTTTTTGAGACAGTGGGACCTTGGCACTCGCATGCCAAGGTCAATCAGTTGAGGAGACCCGATGGGTCAGTTGTTTGTGAGCCAGAGGATATGCGTGCAGTTGCTACTGACTTTTACAGTGAGTTACTGTCGGCTGAGCCCAAGTCAGAGAGACAGGATGCATACAGGGAGCAGGTTTGGGCACAGATGCCTTGTCTTGTGACTGAGGAGATGCGCCAGAGGCTAGAGATACCTCTTCAGCTTGAGGAGCTGCACACGGCTCTTAGGGCCCTCCCTCGTGGTAGCTGTCCAGGTGAGGATGGGCTGACTCCCAGCTTCCTCTTGGAGTACTGGGACCTGCTTGGCCCAGATCTTTGTAGTGCCTTTCAGTACATTTTGCACACAGGAGTGATGCCGGATAGCATGAGTGAGGGCCTGATTTACCTCATTCCAAAGGAGGGTGGCTCCTTGGATGAGATTCGACAGTGGCGCCCCATCACCATTCTCAACTCAGCCTACAAAATTCTTGCCAAGGCTCTGAGTTTGAGGATTCATCCACTTTTGGAGAGCCTTATACATGGGACTCAGACAGGTTTTGTCAAGGAACGCAGTATCCTTGACAACATCTTCACTTTTTGGGAGGCTTCTGCCCTTGCACGGCTCCGTGGGGAGGACCTTGTGATTCTTCTTCTCGATTTTGAGAAGGCATACGACAGAGTTGACTGGGACTTTCTAGAGGGCACGCTACGCAGGATGGGCTTCTCAGATGCTTGGATCAGAGGGGTGTCAGCTTTGTACAGACAGGCTCACAGTCAGGTGCTGTTGGCAGGAGGTAGAGGTGAGCACTTCATGCTCACACGTTCGGTCAGACAAGGTTGTCCTCTTGCCCCTTTTCTCTTTCTGTTCTATGCAGAGGCGATGAGCAGATTTTTGGTGGCATAGCAGGTTGGTTTGAGAGGCTTAGCACTCCCTATACGGGGAGATGAGCTTCTGGACGCTAAGTTTGCCGACGACTCAGCCTTGTACTTAGAGGGCCAGGAGGCCAATCTACACAGATGTGAGCAGGCTTTGGAGACCTTCTGCTGTGCATCGGTCGCATTGATCAACTGGAGAAAGACAATGGCTTTCTCGGTTGGCAGTGCTCCTGTGCCAGATTGGATGCCAGGAGAGGGTTTCAGGTGGATTCCTCTAGGGACTGCAGTTCGGTACTTGGGTTGTCAGGTTGGTCTGGACTTGTCCCCCGAGCAACAGATTGCTCCTCTTCTCCTGTCCATCAGGAGAAAGCTGTTACATTGGAGCTCAACACGACTTTCGCTGGCTGGTAGAGTAATAGTTGCCAACCAGGTGTTGTTGGCGACTATGTGGTGAAGAGAGCAAAGCGAACCCTGAACCCCCGACGGCCTCTAAAACACCGGGGACAGAATGGCGCGCCTCGAGCCTGTCACGGTAAAGCGAACAAGGAGCACCACCTAGCTTTAGCGGCTAGGACGCAAACAACACACCACCATAACAAAGTTTTCATCCAAGAGAGATGGATGCTTGGGAGTAATGATGAAAAGGAAAGGGAATGAGATCAAGAGAGAGAGAGAGAGAGAGAGAGAGAGAGAGAGTGAGGGAGGGGGTATAGCGGCTTAGTACTTAGGCACCACAAAAGGATGGCGAATCCGCACACCCTTCACACATACACAAGCTCACTCCAAACACAAGAGTAGGTGGCGATTTCGCACACCTCACATGGGCAAAACATTGCAAGAAAACATACTCACAAAACCTCAAGCTTTATTTAGAGAATAAGGCGATGAAATGGGGAGCATAGGGTAGGGGAATGAGAAGGGAGAGCGTGGTAGAGCACATGGCGGATAGGTGGGAGTTGATGGCGAAGACTCACACGAGGGTTATGGCCATCATCCTTCATTTAGTTGCCCTTCATCTTCCATAGCCCAAGGGTGTAGAGGTCATGCTCAAGACGAGCATGGTGATTGCGGTGATGGTGATGGTGATGGTGTGGGTGTGTGTGTGTGCACTACGCACACACAGTGCATAGTGTGTTCTTTGGTGATGGTGTGTGTATTTAGTGTGATGGTGACCCCTCTTTATATAGGGGAGGAGGGGGGGGGAGAAATTCTAGAATTTAGAAATGAAGAAATCATTATCTACATAGGCCATGTGACTGTGGGCCCCGCTTGTCTGACTGTGTGTATATGTGCCAAAACAGCAGTCTCATGAGAGAGAGACTAAGAGAGAGATGGGTTGATGAAAAAAAGTGAGAGGTGACATGGAGTAATTACAAGAGGGGAGAGAGGGGGAGTGTGTTCACAGGTGAATCTGTGTGCAGAGTGTGTGAACACAAGAAAAATCAGGTAACCACTGGGTGGGGATGGGTCTGTGGGCACCTTTTTCAGTGAAACTGAGTGTGTGTGAGTGTGGGGGAGGTTATTTAGCTACAAGACAAGAGACATGGCGCCCTTTAGAGAGAGAGGGGGGTATTTGGGTCATGGGATATGATAGGAGAGAGAAAGAGGGGGTGGGGTATACTATTTTGGAAGATAGGGTAAGTTGCATGTGAGTTGGTGCATTATTGGTGAGTTATAATGCATTATTGGTGAGAGGTGGGGTAGCTTGAGGGGAGAGAGAAAGGAGAAAGGACAAGGGGAAGAGAGAGGGGGTTGACCTTTTGAGTGGAGGAGAGGAAAAGGGACACACGGCGGGGCAATAGTGAAGAAAAAGGAGGCAAGGTGGGGATGGGCTGCCCCGCAGGCATGAGGTGGCCAATTTTACCTTTCTCATATATTTACATAGTCATACTTTATTTTTTTCTTACTTTTTCCAATGCTTTTTATCACTCCCTCCCTAAGAGGGGGTTTTCATGGGGTGGGGACGAGAGAAGAGGGGTATGGGAGCTTGGCTTGTGAAAAGCCCCCATCATTAGCCCTCCCCTTTTGGCTAGAGGCATTCATGCCTCTAGCTCATCTGTTTCTTCTTCCGCTTAGCTGTAGGATCCGATATCGAGTTGCCTTCTGAACTATCCATTCCATTTGGCCATTGGTGAGATTTCTAGGATATTCGTTGATCTGTAACAGGTCCGGGTGATAGCTTGTTTCTTGGAATAGTGTCGGTTGATTAAAGGGGAAGCCCATGGCTTCCAGAACTTTGTGCCACTGTCCTCCTGGATCCCAAGTGAAAAATAGGATCATTGTCTGCAGTGTCCGAACAATAAAATTTGCATGCCAAATTGGACCAAATTTGTAACCACCAGTAGCGAGAGGGGAAATGAGCATCTTGGCTCCTGCAAAGACAGAACCGAAAATTATGATTCCCAAGAGTGTACCAAGAATCCACCATATATGGCCGCCTTGTTGGTGTGGTGAGCTCAAGTTGTCTTCAGAGTCCTGCTTACTGCCATGACTAGAAAAAACTGCAAGCATATCATGCTTCTTTTGGGTGTGCTCAAACATGTCAGCTTCCTTTACTGATGCTAATAGAAAGCCACCTACCTTGCGGCTTAAATTCAAGCGTAATCCACTTACCTTTCTCCAAAGAGAGGATGCACTATTTGTAAAAAATTGTACCAAATTGCGAATGAGGTCTTCCTTCTTGCATTCTATTAGGCTTTTGTCTATCCATGGCTCCTTTGCTCTTATCTCCATACTGATCTTCTCTCTATATGTTAGAGCAGCTAGCCATAGCCATAGGTCTGATGCATCCCATGCAAACACAATGCTGTGTTGTGGAGGAGTTTGGAACATCCTTAAAAGGTTGGCAGCATATTGATCATCAAACTTACTCTGAACACCCTCACATAAACTGGAGGCATTACCCATCTCCAAGTTTATAACACCCTTCAGTAGAATAGAGGCATTACCCATCTCCAAGTCTATAACACTACACAATAAAGTTTTACTCGGCTGCCAAGCCTCTGGAGCAATATCCAACTCCAAACCTTCAGTCATACTTACCTCTTCGTTATGGTCCTTAAGTGAAACTGCCTTGATGCAAGATTCCTTTAGCTTGCTACACTGTCCTTGGTCCATGATGGTGCACAGGCTTCCGTTTTCAAAGCCCTCCCCTTTGCTTGATATGTTGTCCACCTTCTGCAAAGCCTTGCTAGCAGGCTGGTCTTCCTCTTCTCTTGTATCTTTCATGACCTTTGCATTCCTCTTACTCTGATGAGGCCTAATCAACACTTTACACCTTCTTACCCTTACTGCCCAATGTTGTCGATTCATCGCTTTGGTGCCTATTTCATTCAAGGTTAAAGATGTACTCACATTTGTAACACAATTTTCTTGACTTACCTCCCCCACCTGGGTAGCATCTTTTGATTCTTTAACCTCTTGTTCCACTGCTTCAGTTCTTTGAATAGTCTTCTTACTTGATCCTTCTTCTGTTACACTCATCTTGACCTCTTCTGCAAGACCAATGATACTTGGTGTGTGGGTACCAATCGGTGGTGGGCGTAGGATGATTGTAAGTGGTGATTGTGGTGGTGGTTGCATTGGTGACTAGCGTCGAATTGGTGTGGCCAGTTGTGGTTGCACCGCTGGTGGTGTGATTTGAACAGGTGGGATTGGTTGCCTGAGTGGCGGTGGTCTTGCTCTTGGTGGAGAGATCTGATTCTGTCTCCCCCCTCTATTGAAATTCTACCTCTTTGGGTGTGGGCAGTAGTACATTTCATGACCATCTTCCCCGTAGTTGTCACAGTGGTACTCTGGGTTATGCCTTCGTTGTCCTCTTCCTTGTTCTGGGTTCCTGCCAGGTGCATGCCCTTGCTGCACCAGATGCACAGATAAACTCTCTAGTTGGGTGGTGATACGACTCAGCAGGTCTTGCTCTTCTGATGCCTCCTGCGGTTGGACTCTATGATTGGCTGTTGCAGTCACTGGGGTTGGTTGGGCCGAGCTTGTTTCCTCTGACTCGTTTACTCTTGCTTGCATGCGTAGCTTCTTGTCTTTAAGGCGGGCTACTTCGACTGCCAACTCATATGTTGCAGGAAACCTTCCCTTCACCTTCTCTCTAAGAGGCGACCATAGACCAGCAATGAAACGGTCCTTCTTTAGGAAACTAGGCGCTCCTTCACCTTCCTCCAGTGAAGCAACCCATCTCTCCCATAAGTCCACAAATTTAGACTCGTAGGTGGCATACTCCAGCAGGCCTCCCTGCTTTAATTCTGTCAGTAACTGCCATAGCCTCTCCGAGGTTGTGCCTCCACCAAACCTCTTTACAAAAGCATCCATTAACACATCCCATGCATTCTTGGTGACCTGGGGCAATGCATTATACCAGGACTTGGTCTCTACTTTCATCAGTAGAGGAAAAATTCTAAGTCGTGAAGCGTCGTCATCTTTGTTGGAGACGATACAAGCAATGTTGAAATCATCCAAAAAGTCGGTGGTGAGATCCTCTCCCTTCTTTCCACTGAACGTGGGGAAAGAAACACTTGCCATGGTAGTGACTCAGGAAATTACAAACCTCTTTTTCTTTTTTTCCTTTTTTTTTTTAACATTACATTAACTGTAGCGGCTCATAGCAGCTTTTTACAGGGGTGGGTGGATAGGTTAAAACAAGATAAAGATAGAAACATTAAAGGAATGATGGTAATCTAATATGGGGAGAATGATAGGGTTCGGGGAATTGAGGATTTCTCCTAGTACCGCCGCACCGAATAGGTGTACGATCTTCTGTTGGTAGAAGACTTTCCTATCTACATAGATATTCACATGCATATGCTGCAAGAATCTGAACGGGAATGCCATTGGCCCGTTTTCCATCATGCACAGAGGATAAAATACTTACTTATACTCTTACCGTGCCCGTGTTGATGAGTCGGCACATCCACAATAGGTCGTCGCCTTTCATGGGCTCTACCTTTCCTTCGTTGCTCAGCACGTACGGGGTGATGGCGACGCGTCTGACCACTCCCAACCTCTTGGCTAGCAACAATTGCAGGTAATTTCCGTAGTCGGCGTGTTGCATGAATTCTACTCCATTCAGCTGCAACTCGTCCCCAGCCCACTGGGTTTCTCCCGTGGTAGAGAGCTTCTTCAGGATAAGTTGTATAGGGAGAGGAGGAAGATCCTCCACTCTCTTTCCAAAACAGCGAGAGCAGTAGCCGAACCACTCTTCTCTAGGACATGGGAATCTTCTTACCACTTCTTCCGGATTGTCGAAGTGGATTGGTAGCACTCGCATGCGTCGTGCAAATCGGTAGGCGCCTTTCGCCGCTTAGCTTCGGATGACTTTCTCTTTGGAAAACTGGGTACAACCCAGCTTTCTGAGCTTGAAGCACTTGCTTGGCCAGATGCTTCTCCCTTCGGGGTCATGTGTTTCCAGACTGGCTTATCTTCTCCTTGCCTTTGGCTCGAGCAGCCCCTTTAGGCCACTTTGGAGTTATAACTTTGACTGTAGTTTCTTTACGGAAAAGAGGTCTCACCGTTTGCTTCCCTTCCTTGATGTGAATGACTTCTTTGCGATGAATGTCGATGTAGATGACTTCAGCCCTTTCGCTGCCTTCGTTGCTGGCACTCATTGACAGTGTGCCTTGGTTGACAACAATGATGGCACTTCACCGACCTCCCACCTGATGCTCTCAATTTATAGTTAGAACGAGTGACACGAGATGGTGAATTTACCTCTTGAATGCTGACGACACTGCAGCCTGGCAGTAGCACCTCAATGAAGGCGGCTAGTGCCTCCTTCGTCTCTTCTTCTTCCGTCCTCCAGTTAAAAAATTCCTTCAGCCATTCGTCCATGATTGATAGTGGGCGTCACTTTCAGCATTGTAAACTGAAGGGTCTTAGAAAGCCCTCCTCAGTGGGGGCACCAAATGACGGGAGCAAAGCGAACCCCGAACCCCCGACGGCCTCTAAAACACCGGGGACCGAATGGCGCGTCTCGAGCCTGTCACGGTAAAGCGAACAAGGGGCACCACCTAGCTTTAGCGGCTAGGACGCAAACAACACACCACCCTAACAAAGTTTTTATCCAAGAGAGATGGATGCTTGGGAGTAATGATGAAAAGGAAAGGGAATGAGATCGAGATCGAGAGAGAGAGAGAGAGAGAGAGAGAGAGAGAGAGAGAGAGAGTGAGGGAGGGGGTATAGCGGCTTAGTACTTAGGCACCACAAAAGGATGGCGAATCCGCACACCCTTCACACATACACAAGCTCACTCCAAACACAAGACTAGGTGGCGATTCCGCACACCTCACATGGGCAAAACATTGCAAGAAAACATACTCACAAAACCTCAAGCTTTATTTAGAGAATAAGGCGATGAAATGGGGAGCATAGGGTAGGGGAATGAGAAGGGAGAGCGTGGTAGAGCACATGGCAGATAGGTGGGAGTTGATGGCGAAGACTCACACGAGGGTTATGGCCATCATCCTTCATTTAGTTGCCCTTCATCTTCCATAGCCCAAGGGTGTAGAGGTCATGCTCAAGACGAGCATGGTGATTGCGGTGATGGTGATGGTGATGGTGTGGGTGTGTGTGTGTGCACTACGCACACACAGTGCATAGTGTGTTCTTTGGTGATGGTGTGTGTATTTAGTGTGATGGTGACCCCTCTTTATATAGGGGAGGAGGGGGGAGAAATTCTAGAATTTAGAAATGAAGAAATCATTATCTACATAGGCCATGTGACTGTGGGCCCCGCTTGTCTGACTGTGTGTATGTGCCCAAACAGCAGTCTCATGAGAGAGAGACTAAGAGAGAGAGATGGGTTGATGAAAAAAAGTGAGAGGTGACATGGAGAATAAAGTAATTACAAGAGGGGAGAGAGGGGGAGTGTGTTCAGAGGTGAATCTGTGTGCAGAGTGTGTGAACACAAGAAAAATCAGGTAACCACTGGGTGGGGATGGGTCTGTGGGCACCTTTTTCAGTGAAACTGAGTGTGTGTGAGTGTGGGGGAGGTTATTTAGCTACAAGACAAGAGACATGGAGCCCTTTAGAGAGAGAGGGGGGTATTTGGGTCATGGGATATGATAGGAGAGAGAAAGAGGGGGTGGGGTATACTATTTTGGAAGATAGGGTAAGTTGCATGTGAGTTGGTGCATTATTGGTGAGTTATAATGCATTATTGGTGAGAGGTGGGGTAGCTTGAGGGGAGAGAGAAAGGAGAAAGGACAAGGGGAAGAGAGAGGGGGTTGACCTTTTGAATGGAGGAGAGGAAAAGGGACACACGGCGGGGCAACAATGAAGAAAAAGGAGGCAAGGTGGGGATGGGCTGCCCCGCAGGCATGAGGTGGCCAATTTTACCTTTCTCATATATTTACATAGTCATACTTTATTTTTTTCTTACTTTTTCTAATGCTTTTTATCACTCCCTCCCTAAGAGGGGCTTTTCATGGGGTGGGGACGAGAGAAGAGGGGTATGGGCTTGTGAAAAGCCCCCATCAGTGGTACATTACTTCTTGCTGGATCTTCTCGAGTTCTTGTATCAGCCAGGTAGAGAGGCTGATCAGGAACTTCCTTTGGTCATGTCGCGATACTCAGATTGCCCGAGCCAAGGTGGCTTGGTCGGTCATCACACTTCCTTGTTCTTAGGGCGGGCTTGGGATCATTGATCCTGCACAGCAGAGCAGAGCCCTTCTTGGGAAGTTTGTCGTTAGAGGACTTCTTCCAGGCGAGGAGCCCTGGAAGGAATTCTTGTTGCAGAGGCTTCGTGCCAAGGTGTCTCAGTCAGGAGGCCCTTTGCAACCTTCGACCAGATGGATCTTTTCAGAGCTGCGCCGAGTTTGGTTTGAGCAGGAGACTGGAGGACAGATTCGCTGTGAGTTTGCTTCGATCTTGGGAGCTCTTACGGCGTGGCCTAGAGCAGAGACAGCTGACGTGCACGGAGGAGAGCGCCTACGGCAGCCCCTCGTCTGGAACCCCATGGTTAGCACTCAGAGAGGCCACTTGGTTGGGAGTCGGCCTCATGTTTCTTGGGGTCCCATGGCGGCAGGTCCAGCGCGTTCTCTAGGTGACTGGCTAGAGTTCACAGGTTTGTCAGAGGAGGTGCACGCTGTCTAGCTACAGGGCATGAGAGGGGTGCAGAGCATGTGTCAGGACATCTCAGAGTCAGTTCCAGCTGAGTGGCTCACACCTCTCGAGCCTGTAGCACCCCAAAGGATGGGAGCCTTCACACGACTAGAGGTTCTCATTTCAGTCAGGGCTTGCTCAGAGACTGTCCCAGCCCTGTTCTTTGAGCTTCAGGGTGGGGGACGATTACAGCGAGTTGCAGTAGAGGCTCCGCAGGTAGCAGAGTGCTGTTTCCAGAGGATCCGAGTTGTGGGCATCTGTGGGAGGACTTGCGTCATAGACCCTGACCCAGGAGCTCTTGAGACTGGACACTGGAGGCTATGGGCTTGGGAGTGTTGTCCACTGGCACGAGTACAGTGGGATCCTGGTGAGTGGCTATGGAGGGACCCCTTCTCTTCTGCCGACCGCCCAGGAGTCCCCTTCTTTTAGTACACTGTTCGGCTTGGACGTCATATACTTGCAGCACAGAGAGAGGCCCGCCCCGCTGCAGCACGTCATTGGTAGGAGGAGGGCCTCACAGTTGAGTTCTTGGCAGCTTTTTGGCAGAGGCTGTGGGACTCCAGACAGCCGAGGCGAGTCACCTTGTTCTAGTGGCTGGTCGCACACAGAGCCACAGCAGTAGGGAGCTGGCTTGTGCATAGTGGTCTCTCGTCCGCATGTGCAGCCTATGACCAGTTGGTGGAGAGTCAGCGTCCCTCGGCCCAACAGGTGTGGCTACGTGTTCTTCGGCTGATGCCTGCCCTCTCCACGGCTCGAGAGTACACTTGGGGGGCAGCCGCTTGGTCCACCCTCACGGGCCCAGCACTTAAGTTTGAGCTATCTTCCACCAGCAGGATGATAGTGATACAGGGGGGGCGACCTACACTCCAGCCTGCTACAGAGATTACTCCACAGGAGTGGTGCAGTGAGAGAGAGGAGTGTTGGGAGCTCATCAGCGGCCTAGCTCTCTGGTTCATCTAGCGGGCCTGCTGTTTCCGCATCTTTGAGGCTCGTCCTGTGCCACCAGCACAGACTTCGTGACTTTTGGCTAGAGCTGATCCATACTCTCAGAGGACATCTTGAGGGACTACAGGGCAGCTCCGACCGCATGCGGGAGCGCCGCGAGGCTTTTCTTCGACTCTGGCGCCCTGGGCCTTTCTACACAATAGTCCAGGGGGTGCTCACATGGCACTATTGTCCACCTGTGTGGCTCTTCCCTCCTCCCATCTCTTGATTTAGCCTCATTGTATATATGCTGTTTTTTCATTGGGAGAGTCTCCCCATCATGCTTGTTGTAGCCCTCTCTCACAGAGGTGGATGTAGCCCTATGGGCAGTTTTCATTAACTAATAGAAGGATCTTTTTCTCGGAAAAAAAAAAGGAGCTCTAAAAGGTCTAGGAAAGGAGCTCTAGTACTCCCAATTTCTATTCTGGGATAGAGGACACATACCTTGAGAAGCCAATCACTACAATATGGATGACTATGCTCTAAAAATTTACCACTATTGGACATTGTGATGCATCAATAAATAGAGAACCTATTAGGTAACTCATTTATTAGAATAATTCGGCGTGTTATTATAGCACCCGCCTCATTGACATGATGTGATATGTCAAAAAGACCTCTAAGAGGCAAGACAAAGTAAGATCACTATGAGAGACGAGGATAGATTGCGTCTTATATAAAAAAGCAAACTAGCGAATGTGATAATACTTCAACTGTAAGCTAATTCATTTTTCGCTAGTTTGCTCATCTATATAAGACGTAATCTATCATCGACTCATGTGCTAGTATGTTACTGTCAGCATAAAGATCCAGAGACACGGCACTGAACGCTCGCTGCTGCTCTCGCTCGCCCCCCTCGTGTGCACTTGTCGCCCCCCTCTCGCCATCGCGCCTGCCATGCTGCACGCTGCCCCCGCTTGCAGCTGCGTGCTGCTGTGCTTGTGCCTAGCCAGTGCGTTTGCTCAGCCCACTCCCCCACGCCCATGCTGCTCGCCATTGCCACCTCCCCCCCTCCCTTCGTTCGCTGCCCTCAGCCCCCGCACACCCTGTCCCCCCCCCCACTGTCCGCAGCCGAGAACCCATTCCCCCCTCCCCCGGTTTTGCTAGAAGGACTCGCCCTATTGCTCACTCGCGGTTTGGTGTGCTCCCACCAGCAAGGCTTAGTCTCGCCTTCATCCCTACCGCATTTCTGATAGCAATAGACACAGATGGAGGCTCATGCTCTGCCCCAGAGGGACTCTTCAGAAGCCCCCTCGCTCGACCGTGCAGAGCCCACCATTCGACTTGCTCTCGCCGATAGAGCAAGCAAGCCTAGCCGCAGAGGTAGAGCGTCTCCAAGCGACTTCCGTCATCTACAAGATCATCGGTACCCGACCTAGCAGAGGAGAGGTGTGTGATCTCCTTCAGGCGCGCCTTCTAGCCGAGGTGGGCAAGATTCTCGATGTTCAGTTTCTCAGGCGTGGCTACTACTAGATAGAGTGTGAGACACCTGAGATGGCGTCCAAGGTCATCCCGATGAGCCCCCTGGCCATCCGGGCAGTTTGAGCACACTTTCAACAGTGGTGCCACCCCTCTCCTCCTCCTCCCACTAGCCTCCTTGCCTCCACATCTCCTCCCGCTCCTTCCCCGTAGCCGTCCCAGGGGGCAGGGCCATCCTCGACTGC
This sequence comes from Adiantum capillus-veneris, assembly GCF_014529385.1. Classification (NCBI taxonomy): domain Eukaryota; kingdom Viridiplantae; phylum Streptophyta; class Polypodiopsida; order Polypodiales; family Pteridaceae; genus Adiantum; species Adiantum capillus-veneris. Next base: position 84,966,753 of record NC_140947.1, on the reverse strand, counting down.
TAGGAGATTTGTTTGCAACACTTTTACTCCGAGTCGCTTGGCGAGAGGACAGTCTTTCTTGCGACCCCCCCTTCTCGTGCAGACGTCCCCCTTTGCAGCAGTCACTTGTGGACTGACGAGCTTCGACATCCGTCGTCGTTGGGATTTCTTTGCCTACGACTTTACACGGTTTCTCAGCGACCCGTCACCAGACTTCAAGGCAGCTTGCTTCAGAGTTCATGTACTATTCCTTGCAGCTAGAGAGATAGAGACCCTGGACTCAGCGGTTGGCTTCTCTTTTCCCCTATGCGGCAGGGACCAGCCTGAGTGGACTGTGTTGGAGTGGCTGCAAGCACAAGCCCTTGAGTTCTCTCATCACATGGGAGACCTAGGGGTTACAGACTTGGTTCGAACTCTGTGGCTGTTGGCCAAGTTTTCAGTGACACCTCAAGAATCCGCAGGATGTACACACATTGTGGTTCACTTCTTTGCTGACATGCAGAGCCTGCCATGCTATGTACACATACATGAGGACTCCTGGACAAAGGAGGTTGCCTTGCGCACTGCTCGTTCTTCTTGGGCTTGGGCTACACACTCTTTGCAGTCACACCTATCTCGGGGACGCTCGGATACGGATTACTCCCCATCCAAGCCTGCCTTGAAGATAGCACGGTTAGCTGCTGCTGCAGCATCAGTTCTCTCTCGCTCTCCATGAGGATTGTCTCATGGAACATACAGGGATTAGGTGGGCCCTGGTTTCAGCGAAAAAGGGGCTGATTGTGCTCGAGCTTCAACGATGCCTTGTGGGAGGAGAGATTTACCTTCTTATGTGACAGGAGCATCATCTATGTAAGAGCCGCATTAGACGATGTGGTCAGTTTTTGCGTGGGCGGTATGAGACATTCTGGTCAGCTGTATTTGGACCTGGTGGCATCCAGGGAGGGGTATGTATGACTATTGCGGACTCTTGGCAGCAGCAGGCCATTGTGGATAGAGGGATTATTGTGCCTGGCAGGGCTCAATGCATTACTATGCAGGTTCAGGGTTGCCTCTTGGGCCTCCTAGAACATCTATGCACCCAATGTGACGAGTGCACGTGCAGAGTTTATCTCACATTGTAGAGTCTCTGCCGCAGGCAAAGCAATGGTGCATTGGGGGTGACTTCAACATGTTGGAGGACCCCTCTAACAGGATTGGAGGTAGCCATACTACTGTGCATGGAATTGTGTTGGCAGCTTGAGAGAAGTTATGTATGATTGCGGGTTTCAGATGTGTGGCAGCATTCTAGCTTTTTGAGGTCCCCCAGACAGCCTGGCCTTCTCTCGTTCGGACTGTAGAGTGGGAGAAGTGAATCTATCTCAGATAGATTGCTTTTACACTAGTGACCACTTCCGTGACATGGATGGGACAGTTTGCATTCTGGTTGGGACTTCTTTTTCGGACCATGCACCAGTGATCCTCACAATGACAGATAGACAAAGGAGGGGCAGCACCATGCTATGCGCATCCCTGAGAGGGTCTTGCTAGACTCTATGCTCAGAGAGCGAGTTGTGGCTCTTTGGACAGAAAGCTTAGACATACAGGACTCTCCTGCTGACAGAGTGGCCTCTGGACTTGCTCAGCTTAGTCGACTAAATCTTCAGGAGTCTACAGCACACCTGGCTACAGCGAGAGATGAGCAACAGCATCTTCGACGGAACGTTGCTTCCTTGCAGAGGATGCAGGAGCAGCATCCAGATAGTCCCTGGTTGGAGGAGCAATTGTAGAAGGCTCGCGATGTAGCAGACTTGGACACTCCAAGTCATCAAGAATCAACCGCGACAGCACCAAATAACCACTTCAAAACAGTTCACAGTTGGCAATAGATTGACACTGGCCCGACGGAGTTCCGTGCCTAGAGATATTGGCCCCAAAGACTGGCGCCCCTTTCGGTATTTCTTTTTGTATTAATCAAAGTTCAAAGTACAAGAGTGGTTGGGTCTCACTCTCAGACTCTGCGTCCAGATGCTCTGCAGAGTGGGAGCCCAAACCATATATTTATTTACAAGGGATGCCAAAAAGAAGAGCCCCAAAAGCTCAAAATCAAAAGCCTAAAAATAAAGCAGAGGCTCTTTCTCTCACAAGCGAGCTTACAAAAATAAAGCAAAGGATTCTCTCTCTCTCCCATCCTTGGCGTAGAATAAAAGCAGCCAAAATCTTGCGTAGCTTTTTTTCTCATCTCGCAGCTGCCGTACAATCTAGCGTGAGAAACGCCGCAAAATCCGGGGTTCTGCCGTACGGTGCCACATCATCATGTCTGCACATTTTTCGGCATCTCCCTGCTGCCCTTAGGGTTAGGATTAGGGTTAGGGTTTTTGGCAGCAAAGTTAGGGTTTACAGGTTTTAGGGTTAGGGTTTTCAAAATTAGGGCTTGCAGGTTTTTAGGGTTTCTGCAGACAGGTAGCCACGTCATCACTTTGTGACATACCCCCTCTTAAAAGCATTGTAATCGCCCTCGATACGCCTGCAAAACAGAGAGGCCACAAACCGGCTTAGCAGACACTGACTGTTAGTACCTACGCACTAGGAACACACATCTAGCACATGTACCAATCGACAGTCACATCATCACAGGACATTACATGACATTCAACATTCATTCGGATCTTAGACCATGATTTATCAGCAATGTAGCTAGCAATCGCATCTAGATCCAATCGGGACCTCATTGATGTCCGATTGACTAACCCCAAAATGCTGCAGTCATTTGTCTTTCAGCTCCTGCACTTAAAAGAAGTCAAGAACAAATCAGTATCATATTCAGGAATTCCATTTCATAAAGTCATACAACAGAATATTGTCAGCTCTCAGTATCCCTGAAGCTCAAAGAGACATCAATGACTCTAGTATCAAAATTGAGGCATCTGTTGACAAAGGAGCAGAGTAACTCCCCTCTTGTGCATCCCACTGCACCAGATCTCCGGCCAAGTTGAATTCTGGGTTCCATTTGGAGTAGACTATGCTAAACCAAAAGCCTCGAGGTAAAGTTTCACAATCTGAGGAGTATCTACTAGGTCCTCCTCCTCCATCCACTCCGCATCCAATGCAGAATAGTTCTTGAACTTAACCAAGGACCGCCTTCGGACTTTACCTTTATTCTTCGTATCCTTATGTGCCAAAATCTGTTCAGGAACAAGGATCTCCTCGTTTTCTTCCACTTCGGGTTGCTCATCATGCTCCCCATCATCAGGGACGTCACCTTTAAAAGGTTTCAAGAGACTCACATGAAATGCATTGTGAATCCTCCAAGTGTCAGGTAGTTTTAGTCGGAAGGAGACATCGTTTATCTTTTCAGAGATCTGGAAAGGTCCGTAGTATCGCATACTAAGCTTTGGAAAAAGCCTCTCCTTTCCTTTTTTCTTTCTCAGCCGTGCCTTCTCAAAACGTAAGAGCACCCAATCATCCTCCTTCAACTTCAAGTCGCGACGATGGCGATCCGCTGCCTTTTTCTGTCGTTCTTGAGATTTCTGCAAAGCCTTGCGAACCTTGGCAAAAGCCATGTCTAAGTCTTGCGTGTACTCATCCGCTTCAAAAATCTTATCTTTCGTGCTTAGGAAGGGTGGAACCTTCGCAGCACCTTCAACAATCTCAAATGGCGCCTTCCCCGTCGAAGAGTGTATCGTGTTATTGTAGGCAAATTCCACCAAAGGTAAGTCTTCTGATCCGAGATATAAGACTTCAATAAATCTAAAACCACTGAATTGGCAATCTCAGATTGTCCGTCAGTCTGTGGGTGGAATGATGACGAGAACTGCAACTGCGTGCCAATGTTATCCCAAATTGCCTTCCAAAACAAACTCGTAAATCTGGGGTCTCTGTCGGAGACAATTGTCTTAGGCATGCCATGTATTCTGAAAATCTGGGCCACAAACAGTCTCGCTAAGTGATCCGGCTTGACTGTTTTCTTCATTGGAATGAAATAAGCCTGCTTGCTAAATCTATCAATAACAGTCTAGATACCATCGTGACCACTCTGTGTTCTCGGGGATCAAAAATGAAATCCATTGCAATACTTTCCCAGGGGCGGGTGGGTATGGGTAAAGGCCATAACAATCCCTGTGCTTTATGCCTGTCAAACTTGACCTTTTAACATACCAAGCAACCGTGCACAAACTCTTCCACGTCCTTCTTGAGTCTCAGCCAAAAGAAGTATCTCTCTACCCCTTCCATGGTGGTAGCAATGCCGCGGTGACTCGTAAAAGGTGGATAGTGGCATTCAGTCATAACCTTTTCCCATATACGGCTGTGTAATGCACAACATGGTTTTTCTCATCAAGTAGCCATCCCGAATGGAATATCCTGCTACTGTCTCCCCATCCCGTATCCATGTGAAAACATTTGCAAAATCTGTATCTATGGCATACTGGTCGACCATATCCTCGAAGCTCCTATGATGTATGGAATAGCCAGAACCAACGGCTTCCGAGACAAAGCATCTGCCACCACATTCTTTTGTCCTTGAACATGGACAATCTGGAAGTGAAACTGTGACAAGATGTTCGTCCACTACATCTGCTTTTCCGATAGCTACTTCTGTGACAAGAAGTAGTGCAAACTCTGATGGTCTGTAAAGACAGTAAAATCCGCTCCGAGTAGGTAATGCCACCACTGAGTAAGAGCATGGATAACCGCCAAAAGCTCTTTCTCATAAATTTGTGCTCTCATTTCCGGCTTTGAGAACAATTGGCTCTCGTAAGCAATGACATGGCCTTCTTGCATTAAGACCGCACCCAGACTACGAGCACAAGCATCACAATATACTTCAAATGACTTTTGCAAGTCCGGCAAAGTCAAAACTCGTCCCGTAGTCAATTTTTCTTTCAATGTCTGAAAAGCAGTCACCTCTGTGGGTCTCCACGAGAAAGGGACTCCTTTCTGTGTCAAGATATGCAAAGGAGAAGCAACCTCTGCAAACTTTCGAATGAACCGCTTGTAGTACGAACACACTCCCAAGAAGCTTCTAACTTCATGGACATTCTTCAAATCGGGCCAATCACGGATAGTCTCTATCTTGGCCGGATCCATTTGCACTCCCGCTGCTGAGACAATGTGTCCCAAAAAGTGTATCTCTAGTAAGAAAAATTCACTTTTCTTTGCATTAATCACTAACTTGTGATCTCGTAATGCCTGAAAGACTGCCAGAGTGAATGGCAAAACCCCGTTTCGCATGACTCATCAACTCCTGAATAGAAGCTGACTTCTGTTCCAAGCAGTGATCTCCGATCTCTGTAGGTAGACCCAAGGTAAACCGCTCAATCCGTTCTTTGAATGAAATCTTCTTGAATGCAGATGCGGGTAGAAAAGAGCTCCAGAATCTCTTGCAATAAGCATCCACTGTATCTCTCTTGGTCATCCGAAGATGGTTCAAGCAGCTCGTATATCACGTTCATACTCTTGAGTTAGCCAAGAAGAAATAAAAAGCTTCTTAAATTTCAGCCATTTAACTGGCGTAGTCTTGTTTACAAGAAGCGTCGACCACCAAGTTCACGTATTCCCCTCAAAATAAGAGGCAGCTCTCTGAATCTTGGAGTGCTCTCAGTAGCGTCCTCCCCCGAAAGCGATGTCAAACTGCTGTATAAAAGACAAAGCCTTCGAAGCATCCTTATATCCTGAAAAGTGTCAAATTTGATCGACTGTCCACCTTCCCTAAACTCTCGAACTTTCTTGCTTTTATCTTCCAGAAAGTTATACCGGTTGGCTTTATAAAAATTCTTCTTGTTCGCATAAAAAATGCCGTCGTTAGAGTCTGAACTGTCTGTAGACGAGTCCTCTATAGAACTATCACTCACTGAGCGAGATTTAGACTTATTTGCCTTTTTCTTGCCCTTTCCGAAGCGTTGTTTCTTGCTTCGCTTTTTGCCTTTTCTGTCTTCTTCGCTCGAGTCTACAGAAGAAGAAGAAGAACTGGGTACTCCTTCAAATCGAACACGCTTCTTCTATTTATTTGCCTTATCAAATGTCGACTGACGACCCAAATAACCCGGGAAGTCAATGCCTTTCTTCTGCTTTTTGCCGTGCTTTTTAGCTTTGTTATGCGCGTCAAAAGGCTAAGCAATCCGTGCATCAACCAGCTCTTCTAATTCCTTCTCTGAATATTTCTTGTGAGCAAAAGGTTTCTTGAGAGCGGGTTTCGGGGGTGGTGTTGTGGTTTTCTGCCACTGCTCGTGCACTTCCTGAAAAGAAGTCTCGCTCATATATTTTGTCAATTTTGGGTCCTTTGCAAAATTGAGCATCATCTTTGTTGCATCGCCGATCAATTGACGACACTCCATCTCTCGTCGCTCCGCCTGCGTAGGCCGAGGCGGGCCATACTCTCTGTCGGAATCTTCGTTGTGATCCCTTCCCTTATCTCCGGATGCAGAGGGAGTCGACTGATCCTTGCGTGAAGCCATAGGTGCCGCGGAAAAAAATTAATTTGGGATCGGATTTTCCGTAGAAGAGAAATCGGCCGTGCTCTGATACCACTATAACAGACTTGGACACTCCAAGTCAAGAATCAACCAAGACAGCACCAAATAACCACTTCAAAACAATTCACAGTTCACAATAGATTGACACTGGCCCGATGGAGTTCCATGCCTAGAGATATTGGCCCGGCGGAGTTCCTGCCTAGAGATATTGGCCCCAAAGACTGGCGCCCCTTTCGGTATTCCTTTTTGTATTGATCAAGGTTCAAAGTACAAGAGTGGTTGGGTCTCACTCTCAGACTCTGTGTCCAGATGCTCTGCAGAGTGGGAGCCCAAACCGAGAGGCTCTTTCTCTCACAAGCTCTCTTGAGCTTACAAAAATAAAGCAAAGGATTCTCTCTCTCCCATCCTTGGCGTAGAATAAAAGCAGCCAAAATCTTGCATAGCTTTTTTTCTCATCTCGCAGCTGCCGTACAATCCAGCGTGAAGAACCAAACAACAATGTTTTTAACATCATGGGCAGATTTGAGATGGGATAAATAAAATAAAATGACAACAAATGCCGCAAAATCCGGAATTCTGTCGTACGGTGCCACGTCATCATGTCTACGCATTTTCCGGGATCTCCCTGTTTCCCTTAGGGTTAGGGTTAGGGTTTCTGCAGTTTTAGGGTTTTTGGCAGCAGAATTAGGGTTTGCAGGTTTTAGGGTTAGGGTTTCCAGAATTAGGGCTTGTAGGTTTTTAGGGTTTTTGCAGACAAGTAGCCACGTCATCACTTTGTGACACGCGAGGAGCATGCCAGCACAGAGGAGCGGTGCCATGAGTTTGCTTTCCATCGACAGGCATCTCGGTAGACCCAGGTGGGTGACAGAGTGACATGGGCTTTCTTTGAGACAGTGGGACCCCGACAAGCGCATGCTAGTGTCAGCCAGTTGAGAAGGCTTGACGGGTCAGTTGCTTCAAAGCCAGAGGACATCCGTGCAGTGCTACTGACTTTTACCGTGATCTGCTGTCAACAGAGCCTCAATCGGAGCATCAAGATGCATGCAGAGAGAAGGTTTGGGGACAGATGCCTTGTCTTGTGACTGAGGAGATGCGCCAGAGGCTTGAGCTGCCTCTTCAGCTAGAGGAGCTCCGCGCGGCCCTCAAAGCAATTTCCCGTGGTAGCTGTCCAGGTGAGGATGGTTTGACTCCCAGCTTTTTCGTACTGGGACTTGCTTGGCTTAGATCTCTGCAGCACTTTTCAGTATATCCTTCACACAGGAGAGATGCCTGACAGCATGAGTGAGGGTCTAATTTACCTCATTCCCAAGGAGGGTGGCTCCTTGGATGAGATTCAACAGTGGCGGCCCATGACCATCCTTAACCGAGCCTGCAAAATTCTTGTCAAGGCTCTCAGTTTGAGGATTCAGCCACTTCTAAAGAGCATTATACATGGGACACAGACAGGTTTTGTCAAGGAGCGTAGTATCCTTGACAACATCTTTACTTTTTGGGAGGCATCTGCCCTTGCACGCCTCCGTGGTGAGGATCTGGTGATACTCCTCGATTTTGAGAAGGCCTACGATAGAGTCGACTGAGGCTTTTTGCAGGGCATTCTGCGCAAGATGGGCTTCTCAGATGCGTGGATCAGAGGTGTGTCCGCTCTTTACAGACGGGCAAATAGTCAGGTACTTTTGGCAGGTGGTAGAGGAGATCGTTTCATGCTCATACGTTTGGTCAGACAAGGCTGCCCTCTTGCCCCCTTCCTCTTTCTGTTCAATGCTGAGGTGATGAGCAAATTTTTGGTTTTACATTAGGTTGGTCTACGTGGCTTACCGCTCCCTATTTGGGGCGAGGAGCTACTGGATGCTGAGTTTGCAGACGACTCAGCTTTGTATCTGTGTAGGTTGGCCAGAGGCCAACCTACACAGGTGTGAGCACGCTCATGAGACTTTTTGTTGTGCATCAAGCGCACTGCTAAACTGGAGAAAGACGGTGGCTTTCTCAGTTCACAGTGTTCCTACACCTGATTGGCTGCCAGGTGAGGGTTTCAAATAGATCCCCCCACGGACTGTAGTTTGATACTTGGGCTGTCAGGTTGGCTCGGACTTGTCTCTTGAGCAGCAGATAGCTACCCTCCTCCTGTCCATCAGGAGGAAGCTGTTACATTGGAGTTTAGCACGACTTTCTCTGGCAGGCAGAGTTGTAGTGGCCAACAAGGTGTTGTTGGCTACTACGTGGTACATTACATCTTGTTGGAGCTTTTCGAGTTCCTGCATCAGCCAGGTAGAGAGGCTGATCAGGAATTTCCTTTAGTCAGGCGCGACACTCACATGGCCCGGGCCAAAGTGGCCTGGCAGGTCATCACTTTATCTTGTTCTCAGGGGGGTTAGGATCATAGACCCAGCACAGCAGAGCAAAGCCCTTCTTGGGAAGTTTATTGTCAAAGGATTGCTTCTATGGGAGGTAGAGTGCCTCAGGCTGGAGGCCCTTGGAGACCTTTGATCAGATGGATTTTCACAGAGATGCGCAGAGTTGGCCTGAGCAGGAGACTGGAGGACCATTTTGTTGTGAGTCTTCTCTGCTCCTGGGAGCAGTTGCGGAGAGGCCTAGAGCAGCACCAGCCTACTTGCACGGAGGAGCGTCTGAGACAGCCCCTTGTTTGGAACCCCATGGTTAGCACTCAGAGAGGCCACTTGGTTGGTAGTAGGTCTCATGTTTCTTGGGGTCCCATGGAGAGGGTCTAACACGCACTTTAGGTGACTGGCTACAATTATCAGGCTTGTCGGAGGAGCTTCAAAGCATCCAGCTATAGGGCATGAGAGGGGTTCAGAGCATGTGTCAGGATATCACAGAGGCAGTACCAGCTGAGTGGCTCACACCTCTCGAGTCAGCGGGTGGGGGCCTCCACGCGACTGGAGGTCCTCATCGCAGTTCGAGCTTGCAAAGATTGTACCCTCCCTGTTTTTCGAGCTATAATGTGAGGGTCGTTTACACTGAGTTTCAGTAGAGGCCCCATAGGTTGCAGAGTGCTGTTTTCAGAGGATCGGAGTCGTGGGCATCTGCGGGAGGACTTGTGTCATAGATCCTGACCCAGCAACTCTTAAGACTGGCCATTGGAGGCTGTGCGCTTGGGAGAGCTGTCCACTGGCACGAGTGCAGTGGGATCCTTGAGAGTGATTTTGGAGGGACCCTTTCTCCTCAGCCGACATCCAAGTGTCCCTTTCTTTCAGTACACTGTTAGACTGGGACGTCACATACTAGCAACACGGAGAGAGATTCGTCTTGCTGCCACACCTCATTGGCAGGAGGAGGGTCTCGCAGCAAAGTTCTTGTCAGCTTTTTGGGCGAGGTTATGCGACGCCAGGCAGTCGCCGCGAGTCACGTTGTTCGAGTGGCTAGTTGCACATAGAGCTATAGCAGTGGGAAGTTGGCTTGTACACAGTGGTCTCTCGGCAACATGTGCAACTTGTGACCATCCCTTGAAGAGTCAGCGTCACTGTCTTTGGGATTGCCCTATGGCACAATAGGTTGATGCCAGTTCTTTCTACTGCACGGCAGTACACTTGGGGGGCAGCTGCTTGGTCCACTCTCACGGGCCGTGCATTACAGTTTGAGCTATCCTCCACCAGCAGGATGATAGTGATACAAGGGAGTCGACCTACACTTTAGCCTGCTACAGAGCTTACCCCACAGGAGTGGTGTAGTGTGAGAGAGGGGTGTTGGGAGCTCTGGCCTAACACTCTAGTTCATTTGGCGGGCCCGTTGCTTCTGCATCTTCGAGGCTCGCCTTGTGCCACCGGCAGAGACTGTTCGAGATTTTTGGCTGAAGCTGATCCATACTCTCAAGGGACAGTTCGAGAGACTTCAGGGTAGCTCCGACTGCATACGGGAGCACAGAGAGGAGTTCCTTCGACTCTAGCACCCTGGGCCTTACCAAGTAGCGTCTTGCAACCTGTCCTTTGACTTTTATGTCCTTATGTGCCAAAACTTGCTCAGGTACCTGGATCTCATCAAGTTCCTCAACTTCTTGCTGATCCTCATCTGGCATATCTGCTTGCACATCACCCACGAAGGGTCTTAGAAGACTCACATGGAACGCATTATGAATCTTCCACGCATCAGGCAATTTCAGCCTGTAAGCCACATCGCTATCTTGTCAAGCACTTGAAAAGGCCCATAGTATCGCATGTTGAGCTAGGAAACAGTTGTTCCTTGTCTTTTCATCTTCTTTAACCTTGCCTTTTTGAACCTTAACAGAATCCAATCACCAGGTGATAACAACAATTCACGACGGTGACGATCAACATCCTTTTTCTGCTTTGCCTGAGTCTTCTCCAAGGCAACTTTAATTTTCTTATACATTTCGTCCATGTTCTCAACATATCGGTCTGCCTCAAAAATCTTGTCCTTTGTGTCGAAATGGGAGGAACCTTTTCGCCGCCTTCAACAATCTCAAAAGGTGCCTTGCCAACCGACGAATGCACCGTATTATTGTACGCATACTCAAGCATAGGCAAATACTGTTCCCACTTGCCCTTATTATCTGACACACAACATTTCAGCAGATCTAAGACAATAGAATTAGCCTCTTTTGATTGTCCATCAGTTTGTGGATGAAACGAAGACGAGAACTTGAGCGTAGTGCCCATGTTCTCAAACAATCCTCCCCACAACAAACTAGTCATGCGAGGATCACGATCACTGACAATTGATTGTGGCATACCATGGTACTTAAACACATTGTACATGAACAAGCGTGCCACCTGATCAGATTTTATCTTCTTCCTAACAGGGATAAAATGGGCCTGCTTGTTGAACCTGCAGATAATGGTCCAAATACCATCATTCCCTTTGGCATTCTTGGAAGATCAAAGATAAAGTCCATAGCAATGATTTCCCATGGCTTATCAGGAATAGGCAGTGGTTGTAACAACCCTGGTGCCTTTTGCCTGTCAAACTTGACCTTTTGGCAAATTATGCATGCTCGCACAAAGGCATCCACATCTCTCCTCAAGGTAGGCCAATAGAGGAATGTCTCTACCGCTTTAACTGTCGCATCAATACCACGATGCCCTGCATATGGTGGGACACGACTCTCTTCCATGACCTTATGTCGCAATGGCCTTGTGACACAAAGTCTGCCATGCATCATCATAAAACCATCTCTGAGGAGGTAGTGCTCATGATGTTGCCCCTCTTGCAGCTGTTCAAAGATCTTGCAAAATCTTCATCAGTAGCATACTGTTCCTTCATGTCATCCAACTCATGATGATAAGGAATTGACACAGCTGAAATTTGTGGTTTCCTTAATAACGCATCACTGCATATAGTGGGACACGACTCTCTTCCATGACCTTATGTCGCAATGGCCTTGTGACACAAAGTCTGCCATGCATCATCATAAAACCATCTCTGAGGAGATAGTGCTCATGATGTTGCCCCTCTTGCAACTGTTCAAAGATCTTGCAAAATCTTCATCAATAGCATACTGTTCCTTCATGTCATCCAACTCATGATGATAAGGAATTGACACGGCTGAAATTTGTGGCTTCCTTAATAACGCATCAGCCACTACATTTTTCTTGCCTTCCACATGCATAATCTGGAAGTGGAACATAGAAAGAATGTTTGTCCATCGCATATGCTTTTCGGATAACCTTGACTATGTCAAGAAGTATCACAAGGTCTAATGGTCTGTCTGGACAACAAGATCAACACCTAAAAGGTAGTGCTTCCAGCTAGAAAGCGCATGAATCACGGCCAAGAGCTCTTTCTCATGGACTTGCATAGTCTTCTCTAGCCCTTGCAAAATTCGGCTTTCATAAGCTACTACCCGTCCGTCTTGCATTAGCACTGCTTCGATGCTACTGCCACACGCGTCACACTTGACCACAAATAACTTCTTAAGATCTGGCAAAACAATTATTGGATCTGAAGTCAACTTTTCCTTTAAGAGACTAAAAGCTGAAATCTCTTTTTGGGTCCATCTGAAAGTGACCACTCTCTTTTGCAAAGTGTGAAGAGGTGATGGTATCTCCGCAAAATTTCTGATAAACTTTCTATAGTAGAAACACAATCCCAAGAAGCTTTTGACATCGTGCATAGTCTTCAAGTCTGGCCATGTTTTAATAGCTTCAGCCTTTGCGGGATCCATTCTGACACCATCCTTTGAGACTATGTGGCCAAGAAAGTGGATCTCTTCCAGGAAGAGTTCACTTTTCTTAGGGTTGACAAGTAGCTTGTGACTGCGCATCTCTTCAAACACAATGGTCAAGTGACGTCTGTGCTCCTCTTCATTCTTCGAATAGACTATCATGTCATCGAAGAACGTCCCACGTCCCAACAAGCTGTTGATGCGAGCGGAAAATCCGGTCCATCATTCTATTGAATGTGGCAAGAGCATTTGTTAGCCCAAACGGCATCACTAGAAACTAATAAAGAGCAAATGTCGTTCTAAACGCAGTCTTGTTGTGCACATCCTCTGGCCTTACACGAATCTGATGGTACCCACAATTAAGGTCTATCCTGCTGAAAATTGCAGCACCCTCTAAAGGATCGAGAATATCATCAATTCTAGGAATGGGAAACCTATTCTTGATGGTATTCTTATTCAACGCACGGTAATCAATACACATGCGCCATGAGCCATCCTTTTTCTACACTAGGAGCACTGGGGAGCAAAAGGGTGAAGAGCTAGGCTCAATCAGCCCCTTCTCTAATAACTCCTCAACCTGGCCCTTAATATCTTTCTGTTGCGCCGCACTAACCCTGTAGGGAGGTCTATTTGGTGGGCTACACCCTGGCACCAAAATCTGATGGTCCTCAGAGGTCTCTTTGGCAGCAATTGCGACAGTAATGAATCAAAAAAATAGTCACTAAACTATTGCAAAAATGCTGACCTTTCTTTATCTAACACAAATAAATTTAACTGACAATTATTTGAGACATCATGTGCAAAAATCAAGTGCACAGAAAGATGATTCTTTACCTTCGGAATGACAAGGGGAACATTTTAGAACTCTGCCGCAAAGTCATTTGGGCAATCAGTCAGGAGATTTTTAGGCGGTAACCCCGAAACGGGAAATTGCTTGTAAACCCGCCAAGTGGCACATTTTTGTGCACTTTCCTCATGCAAGAAGAAGTGGCGCTGAATTTATAGCTGGGAGACTCATTTGCAAGTTTCCAGTCACATGCTAAGAGCTATGGAGTGCATGCTTTCCACTCTATGTACAGTGTGGTGCTAGGAGTGATGACCTGCACACTACACACTGCTCTCTCTCCCCCCTACGTGTAGTTATGTGATGCCCCACAAGAGGGCTCTTCATTTGATTGATGTACAGCTGTGTAGTTTCATGCTTTTGTGCTAAGGCAAGAGCCTCCTTGAGCAAGAACAAGAGTAGCTAACTGCTACTCCAAAAGCAGGCACCGGTGAGGGTGATAGCCTCACCGTACAGGTGCGATTTCAGTGCTGATTATGTGTTGTATTTTGACTGTTTTTCAGCAATATGGACACCAGAACCCTTGGGAATAGTGCCCCACTGCTAGAGGGCATTTCAGGGACTGTTTAGGGCTGAAAACAGAGAAAAAACCAGTAAATACAGCGAGCTGAATTTACTGTTTTTGGGCAGGAATTAGAGGGTTTATGCAAGTAGAAGTGAGTTCCAGCAGGGGAATTAGTTTCGGGCAAGTTTTGGGACTGTTATGCTTTCGAAATTTTGCCAAAACAGGTGGTATCTAGCTGGATACAGGTAAAGAATTCCCGGGACTCGTCTTTGTAATCTACCCTCTTAAAGTATAAAGAAATACCGAAAGGGGTGCCAATTTTGTGGCCTACAAGTTGTCGGCGTTTGCTCGGACCATTCTACCTTCCGAGCCGAGTGTATGCTTAAGTGTTAGTTCCCGTCGCAGGTTCCCTTTGCAAAGTATACTCTCTCTGTGTGTGTTTAAAGTAAAGTAAAGAATTTCGGGTGAAAGCTATAGCCTACCGCCCCACGGGCCTGTTTCAACATCTTAGTCACTTATTATCCTAGCAAGGATTTCATGTTATCTGACAATTTCTTCTACAAAAACTTGAGCAATATCGGCTACAAATGCAGTGGTTTTAATCAAAACAAGATGAGCTACTTTGGTAAGATTATCCACCACTACCAGGTGGAAAGGTACGTAGTGTACGGCATGTTTTAGGCACGTACGGAACGTACTACCGTACTGAACCACCTCTCAGGTACGTACCATTTGTAAAAAACCGATGTTTTAGTGAAAAACCCATAGTCTCTGTGCTACTGTCTGTGAAGTTCTCTGCAAAAACTTGCTCTTTGGAATCTCGAAATCGTTACGTGCAATAAGTTTATAGTTGTAACCCTTGGCTATTAGGCTTACAGACCACCCAAAAGCCCAAAACGGCTCGTGTTCCCATTTCCCACCTTATTATCCCTACAATTTTGCCCAAATTTGCCAATTACCATCGTACTGAACCGTACCGTACGGTTGTACCGTACAAAAAGGTTCCGTACATACGTATGAATACAACCTTGATCACTACAAAAATTGAATCAAAATTTCGAGCATTTATAGGTAACCCTGTTACAAAATCCATACTAATGCATTCCCACTTCATTGCAGGTATATCTAATTGTTGTAGCTTCCTAGGGATCTTAACTCTTTTAGCTTTAACCTTCTCGCATTTCAAACACTTCTTAGCATACTCTAGGGTATTCTTTTTCATCTTGGACCAGTAGAAATTTTGTTTAAGAGAAGCAAACATTTTGTGATAGCCTAGGTGAGCTGCAAGAGGAGTTTCATAAGCTTTCTTTAGAATTTGCATCCTTAAGCATGTAGGTCTGCATAATCGATTTCTAAAGAATAATAATCCATCTTGAATAGAATAGTCTTCTAAAGTATCTTTTTTTAATTTGAGCTTGCACCTCTTGCATTAAGAGACCAAAGTGGTAATTAGTTTGGAGGGCGCTTTGAATCTCTTTTGGTAGGGTGGAATGGACAAGGGAGATGGCAAGGGCACTACCCGTCGTCTTAGAGCATCAATGGCTTTGTTTTCCTGCCTCCTCTAAATTTGATCTCAAAAATAAATTCTTGTAGAAATTCAACCCGTCGCCTTTTTGTCGCATATTGAGACCTGGCTGGGTGAAAATCTACTTGAGACTTTTGTGGTTGGTAACAAGCTCAAACATCTAATCTAGAAGATAGTGTGGTCACTTCTTGAGGGCATGAACCACAACTAGAAACTCGAGATCATGGCCGGGATAATTCTTCTCATGGATCCTGACCTATCGGGATTCCCAAGCTACGGGATGGTGTTCTTGCTGTAGGATTCCACCTATACCTCGTCCGCAAGCAGCCACTACCACCTCAAAGGTATTCTGAAAATCTGGAAGTTTGAGAACAGGTTCACTGGTCAAGATCTCTTTTAATCTATTGAAGAATGCATCTCTCTTATCACACCAAATAAAGGATTCCTCCTTCTTGGTGAGTTCAGTGAGAGAACCTGTGATAAGTGTATAGTTTTATATATATATATATATATATATATATATATATATATATATATATATATATATATTGCATCATCCTGTGAGGCCGAGAAATCCAAGGACTTCTAAAACAATCTTGGGAATGGGCCACTCGATTACAGTTTCCACCTTAGCTGAATCGGGAAAGAGACCATCCTTAGAGACTATGAATCCCAAATAAGCAACCTTTCCTACAAAGGAAGAGCATTTGCTCCGCTTGACATAGAGTTGGGTTTTTTCGAGAAATTCCAAGACATGCGGTAGAGGATGGTTCCTCTGCCTTTTGGTTCTTTGGCTGCTCAAACTGTGTGGTGTCCTCTTTTGTTGCAGTATATGCCGTTCATGATCTTCTCTGGTCTTTGAATATACAAGAATGTCGTCAAAAAAGACTAAACAAAATCATCTATCTCTGCCCTGAAAAGGTCAATCATGAGATCGTTAAATGTGGCAAGGACATTATTCAGGCCAAAAGGCATGACGGTGAACTCATAATTCTTGTATTGAAATCTGTTTTAGGAATATCCTCATTTTTTATTCCAACTTGGTCCCTCGTGGGATCCATCATGCCCACATTACATGTCACAAGCCATACTCACACAAAGGAAAGCCTGATTTGAGATCAACCTTGGAGAAATATTTGGCACCACCTTGTCGATCAAGTAGCTCATCAATGCGAAGCAAGGGGTACTTATTCTTGATGGTGCACTGATTTAATACTCTGAAATCTATGTAAAGTTTGAACGTCCCATCCTTCTTCTTTTGGAAGAGTACAGGAGCACCCCAAATAGAGACACTAGGTCTGATAAAGCACTGTTCTAAAAACTGTGTCAGCTAGTTCTTCAGTTCTATAGATTCAGAAGGTGACATCTTGAAGGAGGCCCTTGCTATTGGTTGGGCACCTGGAATGAGCTAGATCTCGTGATCTAGTTCTCTACAACTCCCTTGGAAAAATGTCTTAATATTTGTTTAGCCATTCAGGCTCTGATCCTTCTGATTCTGTTTTTGGTTTATTAAGTCTTATAAAATAGATTGATAGTCCTTTCTTTAATTCTTTAACTAAACGAATGTCTTTGACCACCTTCAAGGGAGCTTTTCTTGCTCTTCCTTGTATTAAGACTTTTTTGCCCTTTGAATTTGAAAAAAAGATTGGTTCCTTCGCTACAATGGATGTTTGCTTTTTTTGCTCAGCTAATCTATCCCTAGAATTTCTTCAAATCGGTCCATCTTTAGGATTCTAAATCTTTGTTGGGTTGAATTGTCTTCTAATTGAAAGGATAGATCTACCATATGTTCATCTGTCAAGATAGTGGACCCGTTTGCTAAAGAAACTTGCAATTTACAGCCCATGGGTTGGGAAGTGACTTGCAATCTCTTCATAGTGTTAGGTGATAAAAATGAATGTGAACTACCATAATCAATAAGAAAGGAAAGGATTTACCCATATTCTCTCCCTTAATCTCGAGAATGCAGAATTGTTGATTCCGGCCACTCGGATCTAAGGCAACATAGATATTAGCTTGTTCTTCTAATCTCATCCTTTATTGAAATGAAGTTCATTGTGCACGTTCTAGGTGGGTTGATGGTTGGGTACTACTTTCACAAGTGGAAAATACTCTCAAACTGAGCCCAATCCTTCCTAATGCCTTGAGACCAGAGTTACCGGGGAACGCCCCTCTGTGGGCTGGGAACGCCGGAACGGCGTTCCGAAGGGTTTTCATGGCCCAGAACGGCCAGACGTTCCAGACAGGGATTTGGTACCGGAACGGCTGGGAATGGCAGATTTTTAGATTTATGAGCTTTATCTTGTGAGGGTCCCGCTTATTAAATGCCCTTCCCCCCACCCATTACCTTCACAATGCACACAAGCTTTCAAGGGTCAAAGCTCAAGCTCTACCCTCTCGAGTCTCGAGTCTTGACTCTCAAGCTCTAGCCTCGTTAGTCTATACTCTAGACTCTAGAGTCGACAAGGCTCTCTCCCTCTCCCCCTCTCTCTCAAGCTCTCTCAAGTCTCCCTCTCTCTCAACTTTTAAGCTCTCTCTCTCTCTCTCCACGTCCCTCCCCCCTCAAGCTCTCAAGTCTATACGACACACGTTATAGTTGTATGGTCTTCAAATCAAGTTTTTTGTGAGTATTAGAGTCAAAGGACTCTGACACTACTATTATTCAATCACACAGAGCTTAAGATTGCATTATTTGGGTGTTTTTATGCCTCCCGTTCCGCGCCGTTCCCGTTCCGGACCCCTCACCGTTCCCCCGTTCCGCAGGGGATCTCGTCACCGTTCCCGTTCCGCGTTCCGGTAACTATGCTTGAGACTCATCCACCATTTCTAAGCTTTTGCCCCCAATGATAGAATAGCCTCAAGGGATTGGTACTCAGGTGGGGTGTTTTTTAACCTATGCAAGTCTTGCCATTTCTGTAGAGAAGTATAAATAGCATCTTTGTGGGTTGTCCCTAGGTGTAGGTGGAGTTTCAAGAGGAGGAAGAGCCGTCTCTTTATACACAATTCCACTGTCATTAGACGTGGAAGGTATATTTGGGTCAGATGGCACAGCCGCCATCGGTTGCTTCCCCTTTTGTAAGTACTCATTTCGTTTATTCATCTAGTCTTCAAGACTAGTAGAGTAGCAAGAAAAGTTTGTGATTGTAATTCTATGTTTTCCACTCTACGTACTATCATCTCATGCTGCTTACACGATGGCACATCCCACTCTTCCCCCATGTCCTTAACCCCATACATATTTTGGTCTTGATTGGTGTCGGTCTCAAGTTGCTTTTGGTTTTGGTCATTTTCCATTTTATAAGTTCTAAAAGCAAAACTCACTTAGAACTTTAAAAAAGACGATAAACACGATGGCACATCCCACTCTTCCTCCATGTCCTCAATCCCATACATATTTTGGTCTTGATTGGTGTCAGTCTCAAGTTACTTTTGATTTTGGTCCTTTTCCATTTTATAAGTTCTAAAAGCAAAACTCACTTAGAACTTTGAAAAAGACGATAAACACAAAGCTAAAAGCTATGCACAAATGTACAGAAGAAGTGGGCCAGAAACAGCTCTGATGAAGAGTGCCGACGGCATAGTTTCCCCGTTTGTTGGAGCAGAGACCGTATGTCTGCTACTAGAAAGAGGAAGGCAAAGACGATAAAGAAGGCTACTGAAAAGCTGAAACCAGCCCACAGGTACTTGGCGAGGGGGGGGGACCTCCCATGGCAAGGGGTGAGCGCAAGCAGTAAAGAGGATTGACGGTTTGTTAAGACACTACGTTTCTTGAAGCTAGTGGTCTAGAGCCTCACTTTGAGAAGCAAGTTGCAAATTCATAAAAAGACGTGCAAACTTTGTTCAATTTTTTCCTTTACGGTTGGGAGGGTGGATTTTGATTGACATTTTCTTTAAAGTTTATTATCTTATTTGCTTTTGAGGGTTCTCTAAGCGTATTTCAGCACTATTTGGCCCCCGAAACAAATATCCGGCATGATGACTATAACCATCTCGAAACAACAATTTCAACTCTAAGCAGTTTCCCATTAAAATAACCCCATTATTGCATTTCAATAATTTTTGTCCTTAGCAGAAGCAATTTCCAAAAGCAAAAGGTGCATGAGACACATAGACTTGGCCGTTTGGGTAGACAACAAAACTCAAAAACCTTTGCTAGTGAGAAAAAAGAATTGTTTCCTATTATACCAAGTCCTCTTAATAGGTCTATCAGAAAAAGAAAGAGTGCAATTAACAAACAAACATAACAAAGAGAAAGTTACACTCCTTATCGACTTCATGTTTGTGCAATATTCATACAATCAAGGTAAATAGTGAGCAAGAATGGTGCAAACCATCACTGTCTCTCTCAGCAAGATATTCAATTCGTGTAAACGTTGTCCTTTGGAAAAATCCTGCACCCAAAACGCCCAAGTAAATCTGTTATTTTTACGACAAAACAAAGGTATGTAGAACTTGCATTTAGAGAGAATGAGACACCTAGAAATACAAGCTCCAGTTGACATCTTAAGCATGTGAAATAAGAGTGAATTTAAAAAAAGCTCCCTTAATATCAAAATTGCCAATTAGCAATACACACACTCATCAAGGCACCCACACACACACACGGAGGCACATACACAAATGAACAATGCTCTCTCTCTCTCTCTCTCTCTCTCTCTCTCTCTCTCTCTCTCTCTCTCTCTCTCTCTCTCTCTCTCTCTCTCTCTCTCTCTCTCTCTCTCTCTCTAGTTTAATTTATTTTGTTAATCTAACTTTGTATCAGATACACCGCATTGTAACTTTCTGGTCTCATAGGTCACTTTGGTCTTTTGAAGACGTTAATATAACATTTCATTTCATTTCATTTCTCTCATATTTGTATTACTATGGACCGAATACCCCAAAGATGCTAAAAGCAACCTATCTCATAAGGTGCACAATATTGTATACATGGGTATCAACGATCAAGCTATACATCAAGGTGGCTCATGAGATGAATGAACTAGGAACCAATGAGGTAGAGTATACTACCACTATATCTATCCTCTGCAAAAAGTAAAAAGTAGAGTGATCTCCACCAGCATCGCGTAAAAGCACATCGCCTCTCCCTTGTTGCCATGGAGGAGCCAAGTGATGTATCCCACTAACTGCGAAGGGAGCGGATAATGTCAAGCCAAATGTTGAACACCCCTTGTGAGGTCGATGGCATTGCACTAAGAACGTGGAGGCAACAAGTTTCCCAAACGTTCCACGAGGTGATGCTTCTTATTGCGCAAAATTTTTAATCTCTGGAGTGTGGAATTTTTGGGATCACCAGCCATTTGCAGCATCCATTTAAATATGGGCATTACCAAAGTAAATGTCCCTTGCCAGAAGGGTGTCCTTGCCAACATTGCCCTGAGGCTCAAGATCACTATAGTAAGGACTACCCAAAACAACGTGCATCTACTACTTCTTCGAGCCAGCCTGAATTCACCTTTCCCAAAATCAATTTGATAGCAGCTAGCACCCTCCCTCAACCGTCACCTTCTACTCATGTGGTGGTCCCTAATGACAAGTTCAATCAGGTAGAGAAGCCCATTGGTGTCCTCACTCAAGCCCAGAGGGCATCCTTGGGTCTCAGCCTTCCAACCGATTCCACTCTTCCACCCACAATCCCACTAATGGATACCCCGCTTCTAGCTATCGACAAGCCAAAGGGCATCCTTGGGTCTGAGCCTTCCAAACCATTCCACTCTTCCACCCACGATCCCACCAATGGATACCCCGCTTCTAGCTATCGACAAGCCATCCCCTAGTGTCAAGCGAGGATCCTCATCTCTCCTCTCTGATATTGACAAAACCTTCTTGGAGGTAGTAGCCAGCCTACAGCAGATCAAGGTACCAGAGAAACCACTAGTAAAAAAAGAAAATCTTACAGTCGAGACAATCTTGAGGAGCACCTTCCAACAAGTATCGCTCCATGACATGTTGTGGCTAGATGCGAGTTTTCAAAGTGACACCCTTGCAGTTATTTAGTCGCTTTACCCCGAAGCAGGTCCTAGTGGTGGGCACCTCCCAGTGCAACCATCAGAGTCTTATATGATATCTTATCCCGCTGCTCCCCTCAGTGATTATAGAAGCCCTCGTCTCACTGTATCCATCTTGGGGCGGCAATTCTTAGGAGTGATAGTGGATGGTGGATCTGGCATCATCTGATGCCTGAGTTCACTATGTTGGCTTTAGGTCTGCAACCTACACAACCTGCTCCCTTCACAGTTGCGTTGGCCGAGTAGAGGACAGTCTACCCATTGGGCATAGTAGACAAGGTGCCTTTACAGGTACAAGACTTCACCTTTAGCTTGGATTTTGTTGTTGTTCATCTCTCTTTTGAGGGAGGATCTCCTTTGCTCATCGGTAGACCATGACTGCGGCACATTAAAGCACTGCATGATTAGTGAAATGACGCAATGAGGATACATACTCCTGGCTACCCAATGAAACCCATTTGCCTTGAAGGCATGGATCCAGGATGCAAAATAGTTCCTTGTCAATGGAGTCCAACCCCGAACTGGAGCAGCCTACTCTATTTGATGGGTCAGAAGAGGACCTATTGGAGATGTTAGAAGCCAGCAAGTCTATGCCTTGTTATGGAGTCTCTATTCAATCTTTGCCCGAGGATACACCCTCTTCCAATGTTTCTACAGTAACTGAGCCTAGTGAGCCACCTGAGCCTGCACCAAGTGTGGTGGTCACAGAGGCCAATAACTATGTGCCCTTGGTGGAAGCCTTTGGACTTGGTGAGCCTAAAAAGCATCATAGAAGGGGTAAGAAATCTCCTTTACAGGAGTTCACCCACACCTCAACCTCAGCCCCATCTCTATCTAACTCTCTGGCCAAGCCAAAGTTCTCCTCTATGTCTGGTGAACTACCCTTCACCAAGCTTTCTCAAGGTGGGTTACAACAAAAAGATGTTGATTTCGAGATTGATGAGACACCACCTCAAGATGTCTCTTTGCTCCTAGACATGGCAACCTCTTCACCTATAGCGAAATTTTCAGCAGTGCCATCTCCAGACCCAATATAGGGAGCCATCTTCGGCGACTCTGATGCCCCTTGAGCACTGTTAAACCACATGCTGAGCAGACAATCATATTTGTTGTGGTCTGTGTCACAGAAAAGAAGATTAGCTCCTTTTGAGGTTACAAAAGAGCCAAGCACTGATGATTTTGGAAGAGATTGGTTTGCAAAAGAGCCAAGCACAGATGATTTTGAAAGAGATTGGTTTCCCTCGCACCTTACACCCCCCCCTCTCCTCGCCCCTACCCACCCCCTTCCCCTCCCACCCTCCTCGCCCCTACCCACCCGCTTCCCCTCTCGCCCCCCCCCACCCCTACCCACCCCCTCCCCCCTCTCCTAGCCACTACCCACTCCCTTCCCCTCTCACCACCCCTCCTCGCCCCCCTCCCCCCTCTCCTAGCCACTACCCACCTCCCTTCCCCCTCTCCCCTACCCACCCCCCTCTCCCCCTCGCCCCCTACCCACCACTAGCCCTCTCCCCCTCGCCCCCTACCCACCACTAGCCCTCTTGCCCCTCACCACCCCTCCTCGCACCTCTTCACCCCCCCTCTCCCCCTCACCCCCTCCCCTCTCTCCTCGCCCCTACCCACCCCCTTCCCCTCCCACCCCTCCTCGCCCCTACCCACCCCCCTCTTGCCCCTCACCACCCCTCCTCGAACCTCTTCACCCCCCCTCACCCCCTCCCTTCTCTCCTCGCCCCTACCCACCCCCCCCCCCCAACCCCTACCCACCCCCTCCCTCTCTCCTAGCCACTACCCACCCCCTTCCCCTCTCACCACCCCTCACCGCTACCCACCTCCCTTCCCCCTCGCCCCTACCCACCCCCTCCCTCTCTCCTAGCCACTACCCACCCCCTTCCCCTCTCACCACCCCTCCTTGCCCCTCTCCACCCCCCCCGCCCCTACCCACCTCCCTTCCCCCTCGCCCCTACCCACCCCCCTCTCACACATCAACACCCCCTTGTCCCTATCCATCGTTAGTCCAACCACATTAGCATGAGGTGATTTTTGGGAATTTCTTCTATGGAAGGCCACCACCGACCCCTCCTTGTCTCTTGACTGCATTTACACTACCTTTTCTGACTTCTGAATTTTGTTCATGCTTGGGCCTTCTTCAGCTTCTGCTTACTGTACAACCTATCTCATTGTGGCACAGCTACCCATACTTCTTCAAGATCTTCTGCAAATATCTACGCTTTATCAGTGGCCCCTTCCTCCTCGAATCTCAATATGAAGTCACATCAACTTCTTCACTCAGAGTGGGCTCTGAGTTCTTGTCAGGCTTTTGGGCACGGTTGTGGGACTCCTACCAGCTCAGGCGAGTCACTTTGTTCCAGTGGCTAGTTGTACACAGAGCTACAGTAGTGGGGAGCTGGCTGATACATAGTGGCCTTTCGGCAGCGTGTGCAGCGCTTCTGACCTTCCTTTGGAGAGTCAACGTCACTGTCCGTGGGACTATCCCATGGCACAACAGGTTTGGCTTCGGGTTCTTCGGCTGATGCCAGCTCTTTCCACCACGGGACACTATACTTGGGGTGCTGCTGCCTGGTCCACCCTCACGGGCCCTGCGCTCCAGTTTGAGCTATCTACCACCGGCACGATGATAGTGATCCAATGGGGTCGACCTACACTTCAGCCGGCCATAGAGTTTACCCCCCAGGAGAGGTGCAACGAGAGAGGTGTTGGGAGCTCCTCTGTGGCCTAACACTCACGTTCATTTGGTGGGCCCGTTGCTTCCGCATCTTCGAGGCTCGCCCTGTCCCATCGGCAGAGACAGTTTGCGACTTTTGGCTGGAGTTGATCCATACTCTCAGGGGTCAGTTCGAGAGACTTCAAGGCAGTTCCGACCGCATGCGGGAACGCAGAGAGGCTTTCCTGTGTCTCTGGCGTGTAGCGCGGATAATATGTCGTGCTCTCTACAGTGTGGGTGCCCCTCAGCGCAATGTGCGAGACAATCTCACTCAAACAAATGGAAACTCTCTCAAATAGAATGAAACACAGAAACAATGGATAACAACGGAGACACAACAGTGGACCAGAACATGTGGACTCGACTAGCTCAAAGAACCGTGTACAGACTCTGGCGTGGCAGCACTCTCAGCTCCAGCCCAGGACTCACAGGTACAATGGGGTTGTCGAGGCTCAGATGTGCAGGGATGGTGCTAATGTGCTCTGTCTAGGACTCTGTGTAAGACTCGCTACCAAGACGACGACTACTAGACCAACCATAAAAGATAATAATAATGACCCAACGACTACTACTCATAGATAACATCGTAAAGAGCCACCAACGGCCCATAAATGTCAGCCAGCTAAGTGTGACCTGGCCACATGTCCACTAGGCCACCACCCGTATCCCTGCCAGTGTCACCGCCCAGAGTATCCGTCCAGTGTGAACAGACCAGACCAACTGTACTAACTGTAACTGTGTCCTGTGACAGTGACACTGTAGCCTGCTACAGGTTGCCCGCCACAAGACCGCTCAGCGTCTCGGTGAGAAGAAGACTGAAACTGTGAAAGAAAAATACTAGTATGTACAATGGTGCGCTCCTGAATCTGTCATCCAAGAGATAGAGTGGTGGCCACTGCTGCATCCGAAGCATTAGCCTCTGGAGGTGGAGCCATCAAATCAATTGTGGGGTTTTGCTGTATGTGAGCTCTTCTGTCAATAAATGTGTTTCCTGAGAATTGACCAGCCACCTGCTGCTGGGCCGATGGTAGCACCTGTCCTGTAGTGTACTAAGGACGGCGAGTAACACAGTCATGGCGATGTGCTCCAGCAACTCCATCACAACAAGTCATATGTTGCATCTGAGGCAATTGTGAAGACTGAAACCCCTGAGGAGGAGGATACTGTTGTTGTTGATGATTGTAGTACTGAACGGGAACTGGAGTCTGTGAGTAAAGTCCCATAAATTGCAGAGAGGGACCCGTGGCTGCATGTTGCACTGGAGTACCTGCTCCAGTCCACCCATATCCCATACCCATCATCGTAGGCGTCGTTGCCCTATTTTCATGTAACAACGATTCTCTAAATCCTTGTAGTTGATTCTGAAGGTCACTAATCACTTGAGACTTTAACTTCATGGCCTGTTGGAGAGCGAAAATAGTGGCATCCCTATCAGCGATGGCGCTCTCAACAACCTTCAGAGCTCCCTCCATAGCTGCGTAAGTAGCTGCGTGACGCTGTTGTGTTGCTGCTAAACGCTCTGCTCCCAGCTCAATGGTGGCAATGGCTTGCCTAGTCTCCTGCAATATATCCTCCGATAGCCGAAAAAATGATGTAGAGTCCGACCCTGTGGAAGGTCCTGTAACAGTGTCAGGTGGAAGAGAGCTCACAAGTGGTACAGCTGGTGGGACTGGTGTGACAAGTGGCACTGCTTGCGGTGGACTAGGCGCCTGCCTCTCTGTCGAAGTAGAGATGGTGGGAGTGGTTGCCGTAGGACTCGGTATAGGCGTAGGACTAGGTATAGGAGAAGCAACTGCCACTGGGACGTGGGAGCTAGTCACTGTGGTAGGGGTAAAAATAGCAGCAATAGAGAGAGGAACACACATTGTGGAAGCCACAGCTGTGACATGCATAGTGTGATCTGCACCACCTGTACTTATCATCGAATCAGTAGCGACCGTGTGCGAGGAACGTCGAACTGGTTGCTTCATGCGAAGCTGTTGGCTTTCCGAAACTGGTAGGGATACTAAAGATTCTAGTGTGTCCTTCACTACCTTTGCTCGCTTTTTCTTTGGCTTCTCAGATAGATTCATTGTTTGTTCAATATCTTTCCCTTTTCCCTTAGAGCTTTTACACCGCACCGCCGCATCCACATCCATAGGACTAACAGGTATATTAATGACCCAGGCCAACATCGGAGCTGCGAAGCATTGAAAGCTAGATTGCACAGATTGTACCTGAGATCTGAATCTTTTTGCCCGCGACTGTAAAGAGGTAAATAAAATTTGATGAAAGCCACATGGGATGGTGTGGATGAGGCAGTATAGGCCTTCGCAGTGCACGAATATCGTAGGCACATCACATCTGGCCTTGCCCTTGCCCTTGCCCTTGTTCTGGCTGACTTTAGGATCTCTGACCAAAAAGTAATACTTGAAAATAGCCCAGAGCTTTTTGTTCCTTGCATAGTCAGGATGACTCGTACTAAGTAGCTCTTTGCATGCCTCGATTGTCGCGTCTTTTGAAATTTGTGAATAGGTTCGCGTAGCCGGTTTTACTGCAGGAAAGGTTGTCATCCCCAAAGCGTTACCAATTCGTGTAGCAGTCAGTGAGTGTCCTCTGACTTTGGGAAAAAACTTGAGGAGTGCATACACCATGTCCATGGGGATATCAGAAGGCAGATCCATGTCTGCTAATGCTAAGAGACCTAACTTGTGAAGCTGGTCTTTTGATAAGACTTCTCTAAGAGATGGATGAGGCTGCTGCAGATGGAAGTTCAGTGTGACTTTGGCTTGGGTCTTGGAAGAAGGAGGCCGAGGAACTTGATGACACAATACCTGCATTATGGCTTTCTTCTTCTTTTGATTCTTTACTGCTTCTTCTTCTTCATCCTCTTCCTCTTCCTCTTCCTCTTCCTCGTTGTTGCTTGAAGACTCTGAGTCGGAAGCAGAGCTTGAGTCGGACGCCTTGTAATTTTCATCACCGTGATCAGTGGTGGACACATCGGTGAGGCCATGGCTGGAGGTATCCGCATCCTCTTCCTCTGCAGAACTTTGGGATTCAGTTGGCCTCTCTGGAGAGAGAGCTCTTTTCTTCCTTACTTGTTTGCTTGTACCAGCCATCTTAAAGAAATGTTCTGGTTGATTGTATCACAGAAAAGGTTGATTAAGCATGCACGCTGGCGAACCGGCGAACTCTGGAAGAGCCTGACTACGCCAAAAGCGAGTAGCCCACACAGTAGCTCACGCGATGCGCGACGGATGCGAAAAAAACAGGAGGAGTTGATGGATGATGGATGCGTAAAAAAGCAGATGAGTTGGTGGATGCGAAAAAAGCAGGAATTGGCGAGGGTTTGGGTAAGTAAAGGTCGAGGGGATGGGTAGAGGATAGGGCCAGCGGAGAGAGTAGATAGGTTGGGCGAGAGGGGTTGAGGGTGGGCCGGTGGGGTTAGGGGCGAGGGGGTGATAGTGGATAGGGGCGAGGGGAGAGAGTGGTTAGGGGCGAGGGGGGTGGAGGGTGGTTAGGGGCGAGGGGGAAGATAGTGGGTAGGGGCGAGGGGGTGACAGTGGATAGGGGCGAGGGGGGTGGAGGGTGGTTAGGGGCGAGGGTGAAGATAGTGGGTAGGGGCGAGGGGGTGACAGTGGATAGGGGCGAGGGGGGAAGATAGTGGGTAGGGGCGAGGGGGTTACAGTGGGTAGGGGCGAGGGGAGAGATAGTGGGTAGGGGCGAGGGCCCAGGGGAAGATAGTGGGTAGGGGCGAGGGGGTTACAGTGGATAGGGGCGAGGGGAGAGAGTTTAGGTAGGGGCGAGGGGGGAGATAGTGGGTAGGGCGAGGGGGTTGAGTTTAGGTAGGGGCGAGGGGTAGATAGTGGATAGGGGCGAGGGTAGATAGTGGATAGGGCGAGGGGTAGGCGGGGCTCACTATGCAGGGGACGAGGGGCGAGAGCTGGGTCGACAGGGCGAGGCTGGAGAGGGGCGAGGGCTCGACAGGGGAACGAGGGGAAGGGTTGATAGTGGGGAAGACGTGAGGAAATTAGGAATTAGGGGCGACTTCAGCATGGAAGACTTTGGGGATAATTTAAGCAAAGAACACCAACAAGAGTAGGGCCCTAGGGAACAAGGGCGAATAGGGGTTCATTAGGTAAGAGAACAGCTCGGGAAAAATAGAGTTAGAGTCTCATTAACCAGAAATAGCTACCAGTTGAAATTCCCACCCACCCGGT
Source organism: Adiantum capillus-veneris (assembly GCF_014529385.1). Classification (NCBI taxonomy): domain Eukaryota; kingdom Viridiplantae; phylum Streptophyta; class Polypodiopsida; order Polypodiales; family Pteridaceae; genus Adiantum; species Adiantum capillus-veneris. The sequence goes on along the minus strand of NC_140947.1, from coordinate 84,938,389 downwards.
AGAAATTGAACTTGCATGAGTGAGCCAGGATAGGGATGCGAATGTGAGAGTGCATTTAAAAATTAGAGACGGAATAGAGAGATGCAGTTGGAGCTGGTTAATTACGAACAATATCCAATGATCAAAAGATCTAGTCAATGAGACTTGAACCTCGAAAATTACAGAGGGGATCAGAGACAAAGACAAAACAACAGTAACTGGTGCATGCCTTGAAACAAATGGTGCATGCCTTGAAACAAAGGGAGTTTTGAAAGATAAGAGCTGAGGAAGATTTGAGAAGAGGGAAAATGGTAAGCTAGGTAGAAATACCGAACTGAGGAGGGAATAATCATATGGTGTTGAGAATCCTATCATCAGTAGATGTGGAGATAATTAGGGCGAATTATAGCACTTGATTCTTGATCCATTTACCAGTGGCAAAGGAACGCCCTCTAGAGTGACTAATTGGACTGCTCCCTGTGGTAAAATCTCTTCCACCACGAAGGGCCCTTGCCAAGCTGGAACCAGCTTCTTTGCTTTTTTCAAATATTTTGCCTGATAGAGTAGCACCAGAGAACCCTGCGTTAATTTCGGCTTTCTGAGGTGGCGATCATGCCACGCTTTGCGACGAAGTTGCTCCGCTTGCAGAGCATGTGAAGCTAAGCGGCGGCTTTCCTCCAATAAGGTGAGACGGGATATAGAAGCACATTCCATACCCGGACTTGCACGCAGACTGCCCACTCTAGGGGATCCGGAGTTGAACTCAAAAGGAGCTATGGCTTCCAAATCGTAAGCCAGTTGAAAAGGCGTGTGATTCGTTGTTGCTTTGAAAGATGTGCGGTATGTCCAAAGGGTACCATGCACAGCCTGAGCCCAAGATGCTGGATGGAGATGACATGCTTTCCGTAGTAGGGCGATCAGAACCTTGTTGGTGCTCTCGGCCTGCCCATTGGCTCTAGGGTAATAAGAGCACGACTTGCGGTGAAAAATCTTGTAATTTTCCAGCAAAGTTGAGATCATGTCATTGACAAAATGACTGCCCCTATCACTGGTGATCTCCAAGGGAGAGCCAAATCTGCATAAAATATTTTCATATAAAAATTTGGCCACTGTATTGCCAGTGCAATCTACTGTCGCTAGTACCTCTGCCCACTTTGTTGCATAGTCTGTAGCCACTAGCAGATATTTGCGATTACCTGGTTGAGCCGGGGGATATATTGGTCCCACAAAGTCCAAACCCCATCTCTCAAAAGGTAGCCACGACATCGAGACCTGCAGAGGACGGTTGGATTGCTTACTCGGCTTCGGCCCACATCGCTGGCACACATCACAAACCTTAGAATATGCTATTGCATCCTTAAAAATGTAGGGCCACCACAGACCACTCTGTAGAATCTTTGGGCAGTGATGTGACCAGGGTAATGGCCACCAGTGGGACCAGTGTGGGCATCCTCCAAAATATGCTCCACCTCATGAGGCGAGACACAACGCTTCAACACACCATCTGGTCCCGATTTATAGAGCTGGCCCCCAATCAAAGTGAAAGGCCTGGACTTCAACAACAATCTCCTCTTCTGCGGTGGAGATGCATTCTCTGGGTACAGCCCAGTAGATAGAAAATGTAAGACCTCGCCGTACCATTCCGGTGTTGTATCTATCTTAAAAAGACCGCTATCGGGAAAGTCGTCCGCAATTCCGGTAGCTTCTTCACCTGTGTGAATGCGAGAGAGGTGGTCAGCCATTACATGTTGCTTACCAAGACGAAGTACCACTTCAAAATCAAACTCTTGGAATAGGAGGAGCCATCGCCATACTCGACCTGCGACCTATGGCTTATTAAGCAGATAGCGCAAGGCATGGTGATCAGTAATAATTGTGAAGTGGACCCCTAGCAAATAGTGCCGAAATTTGTGTAAAGCATATACTATAGCCAAACCTTCCCTCTCTGTGGTGCTATAGTTGCGCTCTGCTTTGGTGAGCAGGCGACTTGCATAATGTACAGGGCAATCCAAGTTGAACTCTTTGCTAGGCTGAGTCAGCACAGCACCCACAGCCAGCAGACTCGCATCAGTATGCACATGAAAAGGTAGGGACCAATCCGGGGCAACTAGAATGAGCGCTTCAGTGAGGCGTTTTTTGAGGTATGCAAATGCTTCATCCTCTGGTGTAGACCACTGGAAGGGAACAGCGGCACTGGTGAGCCGGGTCAATGGTTGAGCCACCTGTGCATACATACGTATAAACCTGCGATGATAGCCGGTGTGACCCACAAAGCTCTGAACACCTTTGGGATTTATGAGAGGAGGTAACTTCAAGATGGCCACTATCTTCTCTGGGTCAGGTGCTAAACCTTGAGCAGACACCACATGGCCCAACAGTGTGCCCTTCGTTGACCAAAAAATGACACTTGTTCGGATTGAGCTTCAAACGTGCCTCTCTGCACCTGAGGAAGACTGCAAAGAGCTGAGCAAGATGCTCCTTTAGATTTTCTACTGGGGTTGAACATTGAGCACCCGAGAAGGTGGAAAAGTCGCCCATGAATATGCGAAGGTGATCAGTAAGCAGAGGACAAAAGATGAGATATACTATGCGATTGAAAGAAGGCGGTGCATTTTTAAGCCCAAAAGACATTCTAGTATAGATGAAAATACCCCAGGGAGTTACAAAAGCTATTTTGACTTGGTCGTCAGGATGTATTCCTAACTGATTGTAGCCACTGAACCCATCCATAAAACTATACAGTACATGGCCAGCGACATCTTCAAGGACTCTCTCAGTGAAAGGGGTTGGAAATCCATCCAGTATTGTGACCTTATTCAGAGCCCGGTAGTCGACGCAAACTCGAATTTTGTTGGACTGCTTCTTTGGGGCAATAACCATAGGGGACAACCATTCTGAGTGCTCTACTGGGACAATAATACCTGCTTCTTGCATTTTCTCCAACTCGATTTTGACTGCTTCTGCATATTTGGGATTCAGTTTGTAAGCCCTTCCTCTGACTGGCTGAGCCCCCTCAACCAGAGGAATTGTGTGGACTCCTAGCTCTGCTGGAATTCCCTCCAAATCGTGGTAAGACCAGGCAAACACATCCTTGAAAGAGTGCATGAAAGAGATTACCTGGTCGAGTATAGCGGGATGATCCCATAACCAAGAGGCTATACCTTTTTCCCCCTTCTATGGTGGGTTATAGGCTCACCCAGGCCGATGGTTTCAATCAATGGACCCTCTAAAGGATGGTCATCAGAGACTGGCCCACATGGTTCTGGCGCACTTGGCTGACTGGGATTACTGGCTTCAAGTGTAGGATCAGGGGAAGAGGGTGAATCTGTTGTCAAGGGTTGAAGAGAGACTACATAGCATGGCATCGAAGATGTAGCTTCTAACCACTGCAGTAAGTCTTCATCGGACCCATCAGGAGGGACCGCTGCTCCAAGTCAGGGTTGGACTCTACTGACAAAGAGCTATGCTGAACGACTGGATCCATGCCACCTTCGAGACGAATTTGTTGCATTGAAGAGCCAAGGGTATGTATCCACATGGCGTCGTTTCCCCAGTCATGAAGTGCTTTCGTATGTCGCAACCATGGCCTACCAATCAGCAAGGGATAACCTCCCTCTACCTGGGGAAGATGAACTACCAGAAAATCCAAGTCAAAAGTGAAATCTTGTACCTTCAGAGGCACCTTGTCGACTATGCCCACTGGGTAGACTGTTCTTTGATCAGCCAATGTAACAGTGAAAGGAGCAGGTCGGGTAGGCTGTAGACCTAAGGCCCTCATAGTGAATTCGGGCATCAAATTGATTCCAGATCCACCATCAACGATGACGCCGGATAGCTGCTGTCCAAGAATAGATACAGTGAGACGAGGACTTTTATAATCGGTGAGAGGAGCAGTTGGATAGGAAATCAAGTAAGACTCTGAGGACTGTACAGAGAGGTGCCCGCCACTAGGCCCAGCCCCCGGGTACAGAGACTGAATGACTGACAGGGTGTCACTTCTAAGTGTTGCGTCAAGCTTTAGCATGTCGTATAGTGACACCTGCTGAAAAGTATTTTTCAAGATGGCTTCTGCTATGGGCTTGGCGCCTTCGAACTGGGCTCCTTTTGGGACCTTAATCTGTTCCAAGTCAGCCACTGCTTCTAAGAAGGCTCCATCAATGTCAGATAACAAGGAAGTTGGTTTGCTCTGAGCAATTGGGAAGGACTTGTCCTTTGGGTCAGGTAGACTAGATTGAGGAAGTGGAGACTGGCGAGGTGGACCTGTGGGTAGACTGAGACCAAGAGCTGCTCTTTGTGCCCGAGTAAGGACACCAGCAGGCTCCTCCACTTGCAGAGGCTTAACCACATGAGTAGCAGGTGAAGGTTGAGGCACGGTGTTCACAGTAATCAAATTTATCTTCGGAAAGGTGAATTCGGGCTGGTTCTCAGTCGATCCTGAAGACGTGGATGCCCTTTGCTTGGGACAATCCTTACTGTAGTGATCCTTCGAATCAGGGCAATGACGACAAGGAGTGGACCCCTCGGGTGAAGGACACTTGCTCTGATAATGCCCATATTCTCCGCATCTGTAGCAGAGTATGGGTCGATTGGAAGGACGAAACGGGGGACGAGGTGGTTGCTGCATGGAGTTGGAGGCTGAGGTGTAGAAACTTTGGGGAACTGAGGGAGTACTAGCATGATAAAAGATGTGGGGTGCAAAGTTGTTGTGCATACCTTGCTGCATAGGGGATGTTGTCAGCAGAGGAGGCAACTGGTTTTGATGGCCATAGGGTGAGACCATGTTGGATGCCGGTGCTAGCCCTTGTTGGAGAGAAGGACCAAGATTTTGTTGTATTTGTCGCAATCCCTTGAGGTAGTAACAATCCTTATACTCATGTCCAGATTTTTCACAGAAGTGGCAGTAAACCCGAAGGGGGCATTCCTGTGGGGGGTGCCCTGGAGAGCAGCATGAGCTGTATACCTTCATAAGTTCAGAATAGTCTGAACTCACGAATTATAAGAGGGAATAAAGCACTCATAAAACTATAAAAGCAAGGGACACACGAAAAGAAAACAAAAACAAAAACAAACAAACTAACTAACTAAATCACTTTGATTGCTTCGAAACAAAACTAGATAAAACAAAACATTATTAACTTAAAAATGTTTTCAAAAAAGGTATGTGTAAAATAAGTTGACGCAACTTACTTGGCTTAAAACAAGTACTCAACTTTAAGCGGGAAAAAAAAAAAAAAAAAAAGGATAAGACATCTTAAAAACTTAATCCTCGAAATCAAACTTCACACAACAACCTATAACGGAACACATTCTTAAGTCCTCAGGTAAGCTAAATATGAAATCCCAAAATGAATACTACTACAAACCTACGAAGAGCAAAGAACCAAACTTGACAATATGTGATCTCAACTTCACTGCTTGTCCAAACAGGAAGAATAAGATTATCACCTTTATCATGCATAGCTTGGACAACAGCTATGACATCCCTACTCACGTCGTCAGTGCCCAAGAGTAGGTGCAGGTTCATATAGAGGTCATTCATGCTTTGAACGTACTCTACAAAACCAACGAGCTGAGTTTCTATCACCCTCCGGAGGTGATGGGCATACTCAGCCATGATAAAGGCTAGCAATTGTCAAGCTATAGTGAAAATACTAGAAACGCTAAAGATCAAAACAACAACATAAGGTGTTATTAAGTCAAACAATAAGTCGGCTTTTTAGCTCCCCACTTCTATTGAATTTACTACTGATTATCTTGAACATTCCAAAGGAAGAAACACTAAAAATAAACTTACTACGATGCAAAAATGAACGAACTTTTTTCATGATTCTTTTGAATGAGTATCCTTTTTCAACTAGTAAAGAAATAAGATGGCAAGATTGAACAACAAAAGTAGATTTACTAGAACAAAGACGAGAAAATCTAAATAGTTGAGAGCAAATGACACCGTACTTAGCTAAAAGAGAAATGTTCGAAGAAATGTGAGGCATGCGGATGATTTTTAGATTGGCATATTCTGGTTCAAGGCGCTTATCATAGATATCTACTTCTAATCCCAAGGGAGTCTGAAAAATCTTAAGGTCTAAAAAGGCACAACAATCACTATTTGTGGTACAGTTAAGTTCACAAAACTCCTTGGGATAAATCCCTCCGCCTACAGAACTCGAATTCAAGTACATAAAATCTTGAAAAGAAGGAACGTCAAGGACAAAAAGATCATCTACAAAGCGTCTTACATTGCATAACTTGTGCAAAAATATTGGGCAAGTGTTAGCAAGGACAAGACGCTCCATAAAATCAAACTCATAAGTAAAAAGATAGAAATTAGCAAGAAAAACAGCACAATTGGTACCCATAGGGATACCAATTGTTTGCTTGAAAAGAGAGTCGCCGATGGTTATATATAAATCATTCATACTTTTGACACCAGCATGCAAAGCCAATATATATGTGGTGATTAGCCTTTTCAAATGCAACATATTCACCACCGATTTTCATCAAGCACACTCACACTTAAACAATACACATACAGAAAAATAAACAGTAGCCTTTGATGAGATGTAATGCGTACCTTTTTTTGCCACAAAGCTTGATCGCCTCCTGTTGATGACTCAGATAGACAATAAGACTTCGCAAAGTCATACTTGCTTCTTCCAAGTAAGCCAGGGCTGTTATGTTAAAAGTTATCTTAAGCAAAATGGTGAAGCATCTTGCACAAAACACTCTGAACATGAAAGTAAAATTATTGTACATCACCTTACTATATTTATTTGATGAAAGATATCAAAAGGCCTGCATAAGTAGAATAAATTTTACATCAACAAGATCAAATTGCTTCCCTGGATAACCAGCTTAAAATGCTAATTCCAAAAAGGAAGAAAATTCTTGCCTAGACAATGATGGTGTGCCTGACAGTAGTACAATTCGTTTGATATTTTGGGCGATTGCAAGAATTGTTGTTGTCTATGATCCAATAAATAAACATGATTATTTCAAGATGTTGATATGGCCAAGTATTGATTGTCATAGAAAAATTAAGGCCATTATTTAAGAAACTTTAAAGTCTTCTTGATTGCTTACAAAATATTTGTTACTTTGTGATGATGTTGCAAATTAAGCAACTACCCCTATCATGTGAGCGACTTGGCCATTTAAGAACGCAATATTCTTAAATATCAAAGTGTATGCTCAACTTCTTTTTATATTGTATGTCACATGCCAAAACCAATGCCTTAGACAGAAGCACACGAAGCTACTTATCTACTCTAGAAAAAGCTCAGCTCATCCTACTTCATAAACAAGCTGATTACTGGTGAACGTAAGACACCTTGTAATAAGTCCACTCTGTTTCCCCTTTTAAGTTTGTCCACGTAGGTTATCTCATGTTTTGAAAATGGATCAACCCTTTATAATTTTGATTGTGAGTTTAGCAAGATCAACAACATCCTTAGGGGAAAGCAGCTAATTATACATGCATAGCAAAAAGTGGAGATGCACGAATGAAACGTCTCATTTTAGAGTGATTTAGCTTACCTGATCACTACTTGGTAAAATACTCAGGGTTTCTATGATCTCTAGCATCTACCACAAGAGCCAAAGCTGCTACAATACATCAGGACATTGATAATTGGTGCTAAAACCCGCTATCATAAAATGATCTCTTTAAAGTCTATTCGTTTTCATTCTTTACTTCTTATTTGTCTCCCAAAATGCATAACAAATATACCCAGAAACAAGTATAAACGTGCCCAAACCCAGTGAAACAATGAATGAAATAATGTTCTCAAAACCATACAGAGGATAGAGAAACACATAGATAACAAGAAATTCCAGTAGCTGGCAATTGGCCCCAATAACTTCAACTACTGCTGAGGTGTATGGTTCATGAACAATTTGTTGTGAGGCAGGCCCCCTGAGACATCTTTTGAGAAGAGACTTAGGTTTGCGCGTTTTTGTGTTGTCAGGTGCTTTTGCCCTTGAATATTTGAGTTTCTTGCATGGGCAAGCCAAGAGGAGTTTCAATGCACACGGCCAGGTAACTCCCCTAGGACACTCTTTGAGAAGAGAGGCTTAGGTTTGCATAATTTTCATGTTGCCAGGTACTTTTTTCCTTGAAAATTTGGATGAGTCAGCCAAGAAGAGTTTTGATGCCTCCACTGGCTCAAGCGTGGCTATCACTCGTGTCCATGGACGATGACTCCACTGGCTCAAGCACACAGCCATCATTAAGGCTCTTGTTGGATGCCAAGTGGCTCTTGTACAACTAGGTCTCAAGGCTAACATCAGGCACAAAACAGCCACCCGCTGCAGGCCAGGTGTGTATGCTTTGCCTTTTTGTCAAGAACTAACTTGCAATGACTTTTAAAATATAACCGTGAAACTGACAGGTAAACAAAAATTCAAGGTACCTCCTCACATTCAACTTTGCCTCTAGTGCATCGCAGATTGTGAGACTCATCTACAATCAGCAATGCCCACTTGCGAGCCATCATGTCCTTTCTCAGCCGGCGCAGCATTGTGTAAGATATCACCACCACTCTTGGAGTCTTTGCCTCATCTGGAATTTTGGTCTTATGCCCAAACACTACATGCATTCAAAATAGAAATGATACATCAAACGGGTAGGTTTCTACTATATGATACGTACTGAAAACAGTGATTTGTATCAAAAGGGATCTCACAAAACGAATGTGTTGGATCTAAAAGTCACATTAGAAGCATTAAAAGCATGATAAATTACCCAGATGTACATCTAGAGGTGACATAAAAGGGAGCCAGCGTTCAAGCTCCTCAGCCCACATTAACCTCAGGCTTGCTGGGCAAGCTACAAGTATGGATCCCTCTTTGGAATAACAAGCTGCCAATGATATGGCCTGCACATTAACCACCCATCATTCAGTTTTTATTTGTCTGCTTGGACTTTTAAATGCACAAGTGGCTCCAGCATGATCTGTTCAAAAAGTTGACTCTACACTGTAAGTCATTTCCTACCAACATGAACAAATTAGACTCCGTATAGGCATATCAATCCTTGCAATCTTCTTAATATGTTTCATAGCAGCCCAGTTTAATTTTATGATTTCAAAGCAGCACAACAAATCCAAATTAATGATCATTTCTGACCTGCCTCAACTAAAAGGGTTTCCATCACGTAACACGAAACATCCGTAACACTAAACAACACATTTATACATTGTCCAAGCACAGAATTCAAATAGTTTTACTTCCAAAACAGCACCTGAATCGTTTTTCCCACACCCATCTCATCTGCTATGAGGCATCGCCCACCTCTTCTTAGACCAAACTTCACACCTTCAAGCTGAAAAGGTAGCAATGTTTCCTTTAACCTGCAGGGTAATTGCTGTATCAGCTCATCCACAGCAGCATCTGAGATATGGTTTGGCATGAAGGGAACCCAGTGCTGGGGAGAATATTTAACATGATGCAGTTTCTGAATCATAGAGAAGGTAGTTTGTGGTATGTGCTGCACAATGACACAAGTTGTGTCTCTGAGAAAGCAAAGCACATTCTTGTAGTCCTTGACATGATACAAAACTGGACTTGAAACACTTGCTTCAAGTATTGGAGCTACCTGTACATGACATGACAGTCTCATGTTACCATTGGTGGATGATTGCTTACGATACATGCTAAGCATAGTGCATTCAAACTAGAAAAAATTAACTGAAAGTGTGATGGCTTGATTGTAAGGACTAGTTTCTTTATAGATTTGCAGTTATAGAGATGTTCAGTGTTCTAACTAATTTGAAACTACCCTTTCCGAGAGTTGCATGCACAAAAAGGACCATGCATTCGGCTCTGCCGCAATAACCAGTACAGCAGTGCTGCTATGTACCCATCAACTGCCATGTTGCAAAGACAGACAGATCAATGCCTTAAAATTTAGTGACTACTTTTCTAAATAAGTTGTATAAGCAGAGAGTAGCTCATATTAATTATGATGAAGAGCAATGCACTTGGCATACATGTAGAGTGACAATAAATAGTACTGCAATAAGGACTCGAAAATACGAAAGCCTGATGCTACCTACACAGTCATCGATTCTTACAACAACGAAGTAAAGATCAGACAGTATGCCTATTCTTCAGTTCTTTAACAAAATCCCTCCTGAATGAATCAAGTCGCACTTACAGAAGCAACAAGCCGATTAAGGATGTCCCTTGCAGCATTGCTGGGATTTGAAATAAGAATACCGAATTGATCAAAAGCTTGGAGCTCCAAAGATACTTTCACAATATTCAAGGGTAAACCATGTTTGTCCACGGCATATGGTTCGCTCTTGCTGCTGCATTGGCCAGTGGGAGCCCAAGAGTCACTGTTTGTGCGACTCTTTTTGCATGCTGGATACCTTCTATCTGCTTCATTCAGGAAATGCGTGTGAGAGATCGGTGCAGGGCCACAAACAAGGCTATTGTTCTGTTGATTGTCTATGGGTAAGTGCTCAACATGATAAGAATTTTCATTAATCTGTAAAATCTGGTTCGTAGGGTGAGTATTATCCTTCGAGTATGGTTGCTCAAAATCAAAATGACGCACATAGTATGGGATTTTCTGATTGGATGCAGCATGATTTTCTTTATAATTGGGCTGAGCTTGCATGAGTAAAAGGGGATTTCCCCACTCAGGAATGTCTGTTTTGGAGAAAGAATGAATAGAATGAACGCTCTGAGAGCTATACGTAGATGGGTTAATTGTTGATTTAAGCCCAATTGGGGCTTGAGAATCCGTTTTGCTCTTGAACCGAGCAATAGCTGCGGCTCTGTTTTCCTCCATCCGCTTTCGCTGAGCTTCAGAAATCATAGCTGCAGCTTCAGAAATCCGAGCTCGTCTCTCCTGTTTGTGATAGAAATGACCGTTGGACGAATATATATATATGGATGGAGAGAGAGAGAGAGAGAGAGAGAGAGAGAGACTCCGTCTCCGTGTGTGCGAGGGAGACTAAACTTTAAAGCCTATGTCACGCCCCTCGTCACCATCGTGAGCCGTTGATCTCGCGGTGCGCCCGAATTTACCAGTTTGTCCGAATTTACTAAAGCTGACCCGAATTTACACAGCGAGGGGTTTCTCATAAAAGAAACTTTTTTCCCATTGCTTTCAACGAGCACGCGCAGGTGAGGTGGTTAAGGTGATAGGCTTGCAAAGGTGGCGTCCGAGGTTCAAGTCCGGAGGATGAGAGGGGGAGGGGGGGCGGGAGCGCCTGAATTTACAAGTTTTGGTGCGTCCGAATTTACCTGTTTTTTTGAATTTACGAAAGTCGCATCGGACGGCTCATATCGCACCCGATCCCCGAAATGGGTGTGGGCCATTGATCCCATCCAGCCCATGCCCGTGTGAGATAGTGTTGAGGCTCGTCTCCCTCATTTTTTGGAGGGGATCTACGGTTGAAAATTCGGCATCGCTTTCCGAAGATGATCACAACCGTTGATCCCGAATATGAACTAGATGTAACCTAGACATAAACTCAAACAAATCTGAACTCGTTGTGATCTTGCATGTAAACTAGATGTGAACTCTGCAAACTATGTGTACTATATTATTGTGGTGTCAACTCAATGTGAACCCGTTGTAAACTCAATGTGAACTAAGATCTCGGTGGGCTAGAACCATGCAATATAATGCTACCACTCTCAAAGACTATCAAAATGTGCGCAATAGCGTAGTGGTAAGGCAATGGCCTAGGGACGAAGAGATTTCAAGGCCGAACTCCACCCAACCCTCCTCCAAATGAATTGAATGGCCCACGATCAACACTCATATGGGACCATAGATCCCTAAAAAAATGAGGGTGTAAAATAGAGACGTGGAGGGCCCCAGACAATCCCATGCTGAGGTGGTCAACACGTCGTGCAATGGTCTGTTGAGGCGGGTGAATGGTAGGAGGCTCTCAAGCGCATGGTGTTTTGTTGGCAAAACAAAGCCTTTTTATAAACTTTCTTAGACAACAATAAACCAGGAGTCTGGTCCAGGGCGCAAAAGGTGAACTCAACTGATTGCCAAACAGTTTAGTCGTTGCGATGACAATGGGTTCTGATAAATGATAGGTACATCAATGACGATCCACAATGATGAGCACATTCATAAGAGTATACAAAATACTTTGTGATCAAGCACCTGAAAAGATATTGAGGTGAAGATGTGGTATTGTGATGTCGTAATGTTGTTTTCTTTCTTTGGAAGGTAGTTTCATCCTAGATTGTCATATTTGTTACTCAGAGGCTTTGCACATGCGTCCAAGAGTAAATAGCAGTGTCCAAAATCAACGACATGGCTCAAATATTCCATATGCTATGGTTGTTGGATGAGAGTAGGACTCTGAACATAGTTTGCCACTGCGTCAATGTAATTTTCTCTCTCAAGGGCATTTTGTGAGGTGCCTGCTATTAAAAAAAATTGTTTGTGTGTGTGTGTAAGAGGTGTGGCCGTAGTCTCCAAACTTGAAGGCCCCTTGGAAATTTAATGCACACTATCTTCATGTGTGTACCCTTTAAAGAACAATGAAATATGTCTTTGGCTATTTGTGTCCAAAAGAAAAGAAAAAACCATATGTAGGTGCCACAAGGAGGTGGCACCGCCCTCACCCAGCTTCTATAAATCGTAGGGAATGTGCCCTTCCTTCCTATACTTGGTTTCTTCTCCATTGTTGAAAGGGCATTATATGCTTTTTCTCTAGTGCTAGAGTGTCGATTAAATATATTTTTTTCCAATATGTTTTTCATGTGTTCTATCATTTCTTATTAAGTGCAATTTTACTCGCAACATTTCCTTTGAATATATGTAGTCCACTGTGAAGGGGCGTTATGGAATGATAAAACTCTTTACAAATCATACGAGATGTCTTAATTTCCTTTCATGGCGGATGGGTGTATGGCTTGGCAACTTTGCTATCGAACATTTTAGAATCATGGCTTTTAAGTTTTTAAGTCCGATGGATCCTCATGTACGATTTGTTGCATCAATTCAATGAAGGTGGTCGCCAACTAGATATAGTTGTGGAAGTTATTGTGTGGAGACTCAAACTTCAAGGAGTAAATTTCTCTCTCTCTCTCTCTCTCTCTCTCTCTCTCTCTCTCTCTCTCGTCCCCCTTTAACTCAAGGGAAGCACCTCTTACATCGGATGGACTTCTTAGCAAAAAAAAAACCCTTATGGAAGGTCCCCCACATATACACATAAGCTATATATGACACCTTCCAAAAAAGAAAAAAGAAGGGGAGAGGGCAATGTGAGTGCCTTTACTAGTCCACATACACACCCACTTTAATAATTCCCATAACTCACCACTACCCTTCCACATGGGAAAAGAAATATCCCACTCCCCCCATCCGTCTCTTTCTCTTGGAGGGAAACAAAAGGAGAGAGCACACATATAAGGTGTCCTTTCTTCAAGAAATTTGTACCTAGGGAGAAGAACATTACCACTTGCTGCAAAAACATCACACCCCACACTCAGCCCCCAAATGGTCTCTTCTAAATCAAGTTTTATGAGTCTATTTTTTTCTTGCTTTGTGCATTAGATGGACATCTATAACATGTAGGAGCATCTCATGACAACTGGCTTCCACGTAATGAACTAACAATCTCTTGTTTTTTTGTGGGAGATGGACCTCCGGACTATATGACACGAGCATGGGGGCATGGGATCTATGGTGAGAGCATCGAACGTCGTAGATCTTGTCAGCACCGCAAAAGCAATCTCGGGTATAAAAAGAAATCTTGGGTATCCGAGATTACAGTCACATTTGGTATAAGAGAAATCTCGATCCCATACCATCACAGAAAATGCACAGTTGCTCGTGGATAGGACATGGGAGTCGCAAAGGTGAGGTCAAGGGTTCAAGGCTTGGGTGTGAAGTAATCTCGGGTACAAAGTAATCTCGGGTACCCGAGATTACTTTGCCACGCCCGAGATTACTTTGCCACGATCTACGTCTCTCCTTCATCCCACCATAGATCCCACCCCCTCATTGCCTGTCTCACTTAGCCCGAGGGGTGATGGTGGCAGGTAACAGGATACTCCTTGGTCTGATACACATGCATGGCAACCATGGATCCTCCATATAGCAAGATTGTGTATTGAAAAACCTTCTTTTTCCCTTACTATCAAAGCATCTATTGTACTCAAAATGCTTGGATAAATTTCAAGTGGGTAGTTGCAAATATTGGCTCTCTTTTTCCATGGTTCAATATGGCTTTTAAAAGATAAAATTATATGAATACCTACTCTCTCTAGTGGTATAGTAGAGTCCCTAGTTGTTAGGGACCTCTACCTATTACTTGTAAGCTCTACACAATTTAAGAGCTATCATTTCCATGGCCTGTATGCAATCTGGTATCATGAATGTATTGTTAACCTTTTTTCGATTAGATCGTTTACTCTAGGGTTGGCCCCCCTTTTTTCCCCAAAACCCTTTTTTTGGGTGACCTCTCTCTCTCTCTCTCTCTCTCTCTCTCTCTCTCTCTCTCTCTCTCTCTCTCTCTCTCTCTCTCTCTCTCTCTCTCTCTCTCTCTCTCTCTCTCTCCCCACTAAGAGATTATCCCCGGCTTTCAAACCTGAGGCATAGTTCCCCCACACAAAAATGGGGATGGGAACACTTATGTTAACAAACACTTGAAATAGGTAATGATTAAGTCGGTTGGCTTAGCTATGAAGGATAGAATATATATATATATTTAAAAGGGGGTGTGGCTCGCTATACACGCCTTAAAGAAGGCTCACTCGCCTTGACATCATGGCACACAATGCCGTGAAGGGTCACCTACCTCATTCATGGACCCTAGCCCCTCGCCTACCCTAAGTTCTTGGCGCTCGGTACCCCATTCTTTTCATAACCTACGTTTCTCATTTTAGCGATGGTGCAGAGAATCCTATCTTGCACCACGAAGGCTCATGGTCTCGCGTGGCCCTGCTTTTTGAGCCCATCACAGAGAGAAATGAAATGTTATATTCAAAAGGCCAAAGTGACCTATGAGACCAAAAAGTTACAATGTGGTGGATCTGATACAAAGTTAGAGTAACAAAATGACAAAACAAATATACTATGGAATCCTGGGTGTGAACGGGGCAGAGCAGCTAGCTGGGGTAGCCAAATCACAAGAGATCCAGCATCGGCCACTGAGGATCTCATCAATCTCCTCCATGGTCAGTAGTCTGACCGGGCGTCGTGCATGTCGGGCCAAAGTGATCTGAAACCTCTGATGCAACCTCCGTTGGTGCTGTGTAGTCCTCCGCAGTCGTGGGTGTCTGGATCTCCCAGCTCGGCCGCCCGATCGATCAGGGTGCCTCTAGTGTGAGGCGACGAGCTCTGTTGTGGTAGTAGCTCCTCCGGGTGTCCAGTGTCTGCTCTAAAGATGTCTGTGATGTGTCTCTGAGACTGGCTAGCCTCTCCTCTCATCAGGCTCTCTCTGTGTCGGCGCAGCTCGAGTAGAAACAAACCCAATCATCTCTGATCCTCGTACTACATGACTCTGGAGAGTGGTCCAAAGCCCTCTCTAAACAAGCAGTGGAAGCGGCCTCGTATCTCGTAGTAGACGGGGCAGTGGCATGTGTAGTGCAGCTCTGTCTCTAGCTCCATGCCACACAGGGGGCATGTCCTGGCCTCTGTTGGTACCCCACTGTATCTCCCAGTCTCGATCCGCAGCTGGTGTGAAGATGTGCGTATCTAGCTAATAGCACATCGTATCCCATGAGACAAGTGAGTGTCCATGTATCTGGGCCTCGTCACAAAACCGTCCTCTGTAAGCTGGAGAATATGCTCTCTGTAGAAAGCCATCTTCGTGCCCAGCTCCTCTGCTGGCTGTATCCATGTCCTCCTGATGTCTAGCTGAGCCAGGTCCTGTCGGATGAGCCTGGTGATCTCGGACTGTGTAAGAGTCAGAGAGGGTGCCTCTACTACGTACTGGAAGGGGGGCAATATGTCTATGCTGAACCCATGCGCCTGAAACCATGATGTCATTTCACCATACCAGCATGTTGTATCTCCCTGCATGGCTAACCGTCGAGAGGACTCAAGTGCAAGGCGGGCATATCTATCTCTAGGAAGTTCCCACATGCGGTGTATGAAGGAGACAGATCTGGTAAGTGCCTCGACTACCAGTGGGGGAGCAGCTAGCTCTGCTCGGATAATGGAACGTGGTACTGAAGCCTTGGCTCTAATGAGCCGCGAGATCATAGAGACCAGAGGCTTCTCCATGTCCCCCCACCCATCAGTGCAACATGTCCTCCCGTGATGATCCAATGAAGGTCCCCATATCTCAGCTCCATAGAGCAATGCAGATGCCACTAAAGTGTCAAATAGCCAGAGCTTCATCGGAGGCTCCTGAAATTGAACCCGTGAACACATCCTCTCCAATCTGCCTAACGCTACATGGGCTCTGGTCAGTCTAGTCTCTGCTGCTCTCCTCAGTGAAAATGTTGGTCCACTAAAAAATACTCCAAGGTAAGTGTAAGCATCTGTATACTCCACCGTCTCCTGGCCGTATGTGAATGTGGGAACTGACCTCCTAATCCACTGTGGGGTGGTATTAAATACCATGACCTTGGTTTTACCAAGGTTGACAGACAAACCACTTTTGTGGGCAAATCTATGCAGAGCATCCAAGTGACGTTGCATCCCCTCTGGAGAGTCGGAGATCAACACAATATCATCAGCATAGAGCAATAGTGGAATCCATGTCCCTTCCAGCTGTGCACCTCTATCACCTTCTTTCTCAATGTAGTCAGCAACCTCATCCACATACATACCAAATAGAGTAGGAGAGAGCGGGCAGCCCTACTTCACACCAATAGTGGAGTGAACCGGTGCGGACAAACCCTCTGAGGTGCGTACATGCCCCACTACTGACCTGTACAAAGCCATGATCCCCCAAATGAGCTCTGTGGATACTCCCATCTCATGTAATCTGCGCATCAATCTAGCTTTGGGTACGTGTCAAATGCTTTGCGGAAGTCCACAAAGCTACAATAGATCCGTCTCCCATGTGATCTGCCCTCCTCAATGATGGCTCTGAGTGTCAAGATATGGTCAAGAGTCGAAAAGCCTCTCCTAAAACCTGCCTGCCCAGCTGCACGTATCCCTTCCCTCTCTGCCCATCTACTCAGTCGCTGCTCCAGAATGGATGCGTACAACTGTGCCAATGTGTGTCCAATCATGATAGTGCGATAATTCCCAGGCTCCATAGGGTCTCCTGACTTGAAAATGGGTACAATCGTAGAAAGGCTCCAAGTATCAGGTAAGCCCTCACACATGGCATGGTTGAACATAACTGCTAGAAGCTCTGCTAGTAGGTCTCTGGCATGCATGAAATGCTCAGCCACTAAGCAATCATGATCATATGCTCTCCCAGTCCTCATCCTATCAATGGCCTTCCTCACCATCTCAACGGTAAAAGAAGCACATGTGTGTGGGCATGGATTGGGGGGGTCGGGGAGGGGCGGCTATCCAGAAACTGTGTATAGAGATGATGCGTACTGGCCCCAAGTCTCTGTAGAGGTAATGGCAGAGGGGGGGGGGGGGGGGGGGGGGGGATTGCTCATGAAAGAGCCGCCACTCCTCACGCGAGTCCTAACTCAAGAATAGCTGGTAAAGATCCTGCTCTAGTCGAGCCAAAAATGCCCTTTTCTTTCGCCGCACTAGGCGTCGGAAGTCAATCTGTGACTACCTGTGAGTGATGTCTCCCAAAAGCACCTCCCTCTGAAGTCTAGCTCTAGTCTCGCGGCATTCCGCATCATACCAGCTGTTCTGAGACATGCTCCCAGAACGGCGTCTCTGCTCAGGCTGAGTGTGTGGGTATGCCTCTGTTGCTGCATCATGTAATGTATGTGTTAGTATAATAGTAAGCTCCTCCAGAGGTCGTCTTGGCTCCTCAGTGCACAAGCGTCTGTATATCCCATCTATGTATACAGAGTTCGTCTCCTGCGTGAAGGTGTAGCGAGTAGGGGTAGCTGCCCGTGGCCTGTGTGCTACACTGAAATGGAAAGAGATGGTCAACGACACAAGAGCGTGATCCACTGCCACACCAACAGGTCTGGGCCCAACAGTGAGATCCTGGATACTAGAGATGAGGCTCGGCTGTGCCATGACATAATCCACTGTGCTGGCTCCATGTCTGTGTGAAAAGCATGTGAAACCTCCCGCAGCGGGAAATCTCTGTAGGCCATTCAAGATGGCCAATCCATGTGCAGTCCCCATGTCTATCAAGTGCCGTCCATACTCAGTATATTCCCCATCATGTGATAGTCTAGATAGGCATGTCTCCACAACATCCAACTCTCTCAGCATCTCCTTTGAGGTATCATAAAACACTGTCTGATGATGGGCAGTCCTAGCATTGAAGTCCCCTAGAATGATAATGTCACCATCTCTAGAGAACTCCTATATGTCATCATCCAAGATAGAAAAGGGGGATTGTCCTTTAGGTGGTGCATATACTGATGTACTCGGGGGAAAGTAGCAATAGCAATGTAAAGATATCTGCCTGTCTCTGCTCTCAATCTCACCCACATGTACCGAGCTTGCTCATCCCTGCGAGCTATATGTATCAATGGCTGCAACTCCTCCCTGAATAATACTGCCACTCCTCCCGAGCCCCGCCATCTGTGCTCTGATCGTGTCTCCTGTCTATAGGATGTCTCCCATCTGTATCCACTAATGTGAGGCATAGACTGCCCAGGGGCCTGATGTGTCTTAGAGTAGAAGATGATGTCTCTCTCGGAAAAACTCTCGTCAAAAGCACCTACATCAAGACGCATAGATCCATTACAATTCCAGGTAGCAACTTTGAGTGCAGTCCCATAGGCCTCACACCGTCATGTGGAGTGTCGCTTCAATACCACTCTTCCATCTCGGTAAAAGGCAATCTTCCCTTTTTCCCTTGCCACTCTAATCTCTGGCATTACCTCCTGTATATGAGCGATCTGGGAGAGGGTAAGGTCATCCCCGAGAAAGATACCTGTTTTCTTAAGAGTTGGTCTTTTCTTCAAAAAGTCTTTCTTTGCTTCCATGGAGGGAAAACGAAGGATGAGTGCCCTTTCTTTCGAGGTTTCCCCATTGCTCCCGTTTTTCTTGTTGTTTCCCACTCTCCAGGCTCTTGAGTGCATCAGCTCATGAACCCCCATCAAAGCCATGAGTTCTTTTACCTCTTCGTCTACAATTGTCTTTAAGACCGCAAATTCTCACATGTAGAGAGCGCACACGTCGTCTTTGCTCCTCTTCTAGGCTCAAGTTGATAATGGTGGGTGTCCACATTGTTTCCTTGCTTTTC
This sequence comes from Adiantum capillus-veneris, assembly GCF_014529385.1. Taxonomy (NCBI): domain Eukaryota; kingdom Viridiplantae; phylum Streptophyta; class Polypodiopsida; order Polypodiales; family Pteridaceae; genus Adiantum; species Adiantum capillus-veneris. The sequence continues at coordinate 84,919,130 of NC_140947.1, read as the reverse complement.
CCTTTCTTGACCACGTCAATCCATTTCTGGGCTTCATCTGCCTTCTGCTGAGTCTTTGTAATAACGTCCACCCAGGAAGTCGTCATCTCTTTTTGCTGCTCTGAGAGAGAGAGAGAGAGAGAGAGAGAGAGAGAGAGAGAGAGAGAGAGAGAGAGAGAGAGAGAGAGAGAGAGAGAGAGAGAGAGAGAGAGAGAGAGAGAGAGAGAGAGGCATATCCTCCTTTCACTCAGACCCATCATGCCTGCATCCCTGAATTATGTCATGCTAGTGATGGGAAAATAAAAATCAAAGGGGCATGAGGTACAGTCCAAACCACGCGGTGAGCGTGTACTTTCGGACTCTAGGCACACACCTACAGCTCGTTCAAGCCTCCTACTTACCCAGAGGTGCGTTGCTCATCTGCAGCAACTATTCATTTACCGAGCGTCAAATCTGGCAAGGGGAGTGGCGCTTAAATAGCTCGCCTACAATTGGGCAATGTCATGTGTTGAGAGGCATGGCTTACACTCCTTGGGCACGGACCATGCATGCCCTCATCTCGGATAGCAGCGATGTTGTGTGTGATCATGATCTACCTGCTATCTCACCAGCAATCCAAGCGGCTTGATGATGAGCACTTCAACGACTCCAGGGCCGCATACAAGCACTAGCCCGCAACCTCGGACAGTTTCGTTACGGTGCCCATATAAAGCACGCCTACTGTTGTATAATTGTTTTAATTTTTGACTAGCTATTGGTGGGTTGGTCACTGTATGCAGCATAATCTGACCTTATTGACTCACGAAGGCTTCTGACCTTGCTATTTCTTGAAATTATCTTTAATATGTATTTGATAAATTAATATATTTTTCTATTTTGTAGTGCCTTTCCTTTAACTATGTGGTCAAAGGGTCGTCACTTTCGTAGGCGCCACATTGACGAGCGTAGAACCACCATGGATTGTGCCATCATGGGCAACTTTGACACAGACGGTAATGGTGTGGTTGGTTTTGTAGTACTTCAGGTACTATAGTAGGGTGTGATCATGCATGCTCTCATGGTGGGTGGTGTAGCTTCTATGTCTTTAGAACTAGGAAAACACTCATGTCTCGTGAGAAGCCATATGTGAGAACAAAACTTATCCTTATGTCATGAAATGCCTTCCACTCCTAAAAAGTGAAGGGGGAAATGTAGCCATGATACCCTCCAAGGATATGTCATGCTGACCTAATCCCTCCCTAATCCTAGTTGCACCCAAAGGAAGCATGCAAAGTTGATCTACACTATGAAACATTGCCATTTATCACTGGTCAAAAATGTGGTAAGTTGTGCTTATCTAAATGGTCCTCTATGTTTCTATCCCTCAACCGTATATGAAGATATGGTCGTCAATATTATAGTCATTCCTCAATAGCTAGCCACATGGTAGGTTTTTCTCATCTATATGGATGGATATCTACTTTTCTTTCCTCTAGCCATAAATGATAGTTCGTCATAAACTATGATATGCTAATCCATAGCATTTGTTTAGGGAGGTATGAATGAGATATACATTCGATCTTAAGTGAAAAATGCTAAGCTAGATGCATTTGGTGAGATAGGATCCAAGGTTGGAGGGCCAAGGCAATTAACAACATGGTTGTGACCCTTACGGAGAAGGTTATATTAACACAAAGGCTGCATGCCATTTTTTGACTACTCTTTGAAGAGCTCATATTATGTGCACATCAAAGAAGAGCATAATTGCACATATGTATCAATTGATTTACCTAATATGTGGACCCATGTTCTCTATTGTCTACACACGATACCCAGCAGCAGTATATGTACTGCTTCTCTTTGGGTAGAAATCCCAAAGCCTTCTTTCCCTTATATATTTATTCTCCCACAAAAATCTGCATTCTCCTCATTTATAGATACCTGCATGCTCTTTATCGTCTTTGGTGCTCTATTTTAATCTGCCAACCTGTTTCATGCTCGTTCTCAGACCTTGAGCTTTGTACACGCCTAGAAGTGGATGCTATGATGCAATGCTCGACGTTGTGTTTTGAAGGACTGGCCTGGACCATGTGTGTAGCCTTCGTGGCTGTTTTACTAACATATTGTATGTGGTGCCTGCCTATTGTGCCTACCTCATCATCTGTGCAGGATATTAATGCTGTTAAACATAATGCTTGTCCTCCTTGAGTATGAACCATGCTTTTTATGCTCAATTTCTATACTTGGTTCTGAATATTCGGCGCTTGCGGTTTCAAGCCTTGGAGGTGATGCCTTCTCACACTGTTTTGTAGCCTTATACGCACCTTACATATGATGGCTGCACCTGGGCTCTTGCTTCCCATGAAAATACACAACCCCTTGGCCTCATGCACTATGCAAAATAACACTACATGAAATCTGAACCCTTTAGGCCCTATCCTTCCTTCATTTTCAAGGGATCCATTTGCATCTAATATGAATGCCTTAGGGCTTACAAAACAAGCTTGGGTATTGCACATTGTATTATGGCACAATTACAACACCTAGCATATATACAGGCACACGACTACATTTTCAGGCTATGGTTACAAAAATCAGCGTGCTTTAGTAGACTGAGTTTGCCTAAACTCTCTCTACTATGTTTTCTTGCCTTTGCAGGACGCTGGCAGTTGGGATGCAGCCCTTGCCCTCCTTGGGTATGTGTTCCTCTCTCCTGCCCCTCCACCTATGGTGCAAGGCCTACTCCTTTGCATCAAGGATCGGAGCTTCCATCAGACATTGATTGAGCTCGAGAATACAACTATTGCATTAGATGAACACACTGATCTGTAGCTGCTTAACCTTTTTGATTTACCAGCATGGTTTCGCCTTTATTCTTTGGCACATGATAATCCTCATGGTGCCGTACAAAGGCTTCGAGAGTTAGCAGCCAATCTAAAGGCAATTGGTGAGGGGGATGAACAGGAGCACAAGGAATGGGCTGAAAACTCCCCGAATCTCATGAGGAGATTCATGACAGCCATGGGAAGAATCTATGGAATGGCCCAATGGTTCGACAAAGGAAGTGGCACCTTCTCAGCGGCTATGAAGAGGTCTCTCTTGCCCCTCAAGTTGAATCAAGTAGCTCCCTCATCTAGACAGGAGACTCGGATGAAGAGGAGCTGGAACATGCCAAGCAAAGTTTTGCAACTAACAACCCGACACTCAACCTCTCAAAAAATCCCTTTGAATCATATACTGACCCATATATCCCTTGCAGTTTTTTGGAGATTATGTTGGGGGATGCACACCACAAACCCTGGACATTGGGTAGCTTCACACTCATGGCACCACTTTATGAGGGACTCTTCTTCCTCTTATTAAATGGTAAAGACAAGCTCTCCTTGAAACTTGGTTTACAACATGTTCTGGAGTCAAATGCCTCAAACATTATTGAGAGCTATTTATTAGCCACCCCCTTCACCATGTCAAAATTTGATACAAATAGGTGTAAGGAATATTTTGGGTGTGTTGTTGGGGTGAAAGGTGTGATCTCTACTACTGGTAGGGAAACAAACTACACCATGCAAATCTAGAATTTCCATCTCCCCTTTATGAAGTGTGCTTGTGAACATGTGGGTCAGGCCGACCATTGCAAGGATGGGAATATATTATGGTTCGACCATACATTGTGGATGATGATGCATCATCTTCCTATCTTCTTCCCGGGCTCAAGTTTAAAAATGTCAACTATTGCCTTTCTCTCTTGGATTGAGAAAGAGGCCCAAGAGGCCATAAAAGCTTTGCTGATTCACCTTTTTCTACAGGGAAAAGTTGAAGGATGCTATCAAGCATCGAGTTTTTTTCAATCAACAAGCCCCCACAACAAGTCTCAATCTTGAGGTTGATAACTTTATACATCATGCCATTATTCCAGGGAGAGACGCTGGAGATGCAAGAACAAATAAGCGTGCTCGAGGAGGTTCCACAAAACAATCCCAAGGTCGAGGACGGCAGTCGTACACCCGTCAAAGATCAGTTGGTTCCACTGTGACCAACTCTGGATGGTCGCTAGCCTCACCTACCGACTCTGCTAATAGCTCTCGCACACCATTCAACACCCCCACTTATCTTGCCTACTCCTCGCAAAATTCTGCATAGTCCCCCCCCCCCCCAATACTGGCCCCTCCTTTAACCCATAGTGTGCAGCTAGTGCAAAATCCCTATTGTATGAATGAAAGCTAAATCTGCTTCCTTGTTGTTTGCTACAGGTTATCAGAGATTTGCATGGAAGGCTATGCTTTGAGAAAAAACCTTAAAACAAAGGCATCTTTGTTCCCATCCATTTTGTTAACCCTCTGCTCAATTTATGTAATGTAAGGGTCTTTTTTTAACTTTTTTCTTTGGATTGAATATTGTCACCACTCAACTTTGGAATGTTTGTCTCTTTACATGGACTTTTGACACCCCTTTGAAGGTAAAAATGTGTAATGCACGTACTGTTTTCACCTTGCATAAGGAAATGACTTACACTTGTCTGTGTAAGCAATTCCATCCACATGTGGACCTGACATGGGGACACATCCTAACCACTGATATTAGCACATTTATGTCACCAAACTTGGCTTGATTATGTGACTTTGGACTCTCAAATATAGCATCTACTCCACCCAACTTGGGGCAAGCATATGAGGAATTGTGTCGCATCTTGGACACGCTCATGCATACCAATTGCATCAAACTTCCATCAAGCCTTACACTTGATGATGTATGTGAAGCCCTACAAGGCTGTTGTTTCAATTTCCTCCCCCGAAAAAATCAACATCGTCTGTACCCTAACCTCCATAAGGAAATTGTACAACTAAAGCATACCTTTTTCATCTCTTGCTTGGATAAGGCACCAAATAACATGGTACTTTTATGTAAAAATCTCATTGTTAATGAGGCTAACAAGAGATTGTAGGGTAAGGACTTTACATTGTACGCTCAAAACATCAAGGATACACTAGCTCAATTTCGCTCATTCCTCGATCCCATTGTATCTTTGAGAAATAATGTTCTCCCCTTCTTAACCGCCTCGTTTAAAAGCCATAAAAACTCATTTCGATGGATAACATGTGCCTCTACATGCTACTATACGGATATTTCCCTCCTAATGGCATGCTTCTTAAAAATGTGCATAACACATCTCAAACATAGAGCTAAAAGCTTAAACCAAAAAGCCTTATCATGCCATAATCTCCACATCCAATCATGGTGGATTGTGGACTCAATTTATGAATGTGCCTTGAATCTACCAAAGCATGCTACCACCCTATATTCAGGGGACGTGAAGAAGTGCTACGAAAACATCCCCTACCTTGGGGAACAAGGATTAATCCACCACATAACTAAACTCATACAAGCTGCTTTTTTGTCTCAACAACCATACATCTCGTTAAGAAGATTCCCCACCCAATGCACAGAAGGAACATGGTCTTCACACTCATATAACTCAAGTTTATCATTCACCTACACCAAATATTGGAGACCAGTTCTTGGCTCATCAATAACATGTACATACAAAACCAAGGATTGGTTTATCGCTAGAAAAATGGGATCCTTATGGGGCTTGCTTGTGGTGTAATCTCTACTTACACTCGTTGGAATTTGACTTCTAACACATCTTCCACCCTTTAGAAGTTGGGGTCTCATCATTGACTCAATGGACCCCCTATACTTCATTAACAACCAAACCATCTATCTTGATTGCCTCTCCATTGAAAGCGAGATTAGCACAAATACAAAATTCCTCAATCTTCAATTATGAATTGATAAGGGGAAACTCATTTAGCATCTCAATAGAAAGGAGGAAAACCTCTCTTGCCAACCCATCAAATTTACTCAACGATCTAGTAATCGACCCTCAGATTGGGCTCATAAGGTCATACTTGCATAGCTAAAACCAATCCTCTTTTGCAACACCTACCCACCATTAAATGTTGCATGGGACATCCGAGAACTTGTCCAAGCTTTTTGCCATAACGGGTTCAAAAAGCTAAGCTCTAGAGGCTGATTAAAAACCTTTTGCAGAGATATGTAGCTTCCTCCCATACAAGCCTACTAAGCGAGGTATTGGGACACCTAAAAGTTGGAGGACACTAGGACCCCTTGTTGGAATTAGGGTTGTAAGAAAACACACACAGCTTGGAGAAGATGAAGGAAGCTCAAGGCACACAATAGAGAGTATATTACTTAGTTGCAATGAAAAGTTAGATAGCCCTAGAGTGATGGGCGTATATACAATGCACGGGGGAAAAAACCTCCTAAAGAGGGAAAAAAGGCACCGGCGGTCCTAGTGTGTTCACACACATCACTACGACATGTATATGGTAACACCCCTTAGGGGGCCTAGTGCCCCCTAAAGAGGGATTAAGCACTCCTCCTAGTGTGCGTGGAGGAGGGCCTCTCTCTCTCTCTCTCTCTCTCTCTCTCTCACACACACACACACACACACACACACACACACACACACACACACACACACACACACACACACTTGTCCCCCTTTAACCCAAGGGAAGCACCTCTTACATCGGATGGACTTCTTAGCAAAAAAAAAACCCTTATGGAAGGTCCCCCACATATACACATAAGCTATATATGACACCTTCCAAAAAAGAAAAAAGAAGGGGAGAGGGCAATGTGAGTGCCTTTACTAGTCCACATACACACCCACTTTAATAATTCCCATAACTCACCACTACCCTTCCACATGGGAAAAGAAATATCCCACTCCCCCCATCCGTCTCTTTCTCTTGGAGGGAAACAAAAGGAGAGAGCACACATATAAGGTGTCCTTTTCCCAAGACATTTGCACCTAGGGAGAAGAACATTACCACTTGATGCAAAAAAATCACACCCCACACTCAGGCCCCAAATGGCCTCTTCTAATCAGGTTTTATGAGTCTATTGTTTTCTTGCTTTGTTCATTAGATGGACATCTATACATGTAGGAGGATCTCATAACACCTGCCTTCCACCTAATGGACTAACAATCTCTTGTTTTTTTGTGGGTGATGGTGGTAGGTAACAGGATACTCCTTTGCCTAATACACATGCATGGAAACCATGGATCCTCCATATAGCAAGATTGTGTATTGAAAACCCTTCTTTTTCCCGTACTATCACGGCATCTATTGTACTTAAATGGGTGGTTGCAAATATTGGTTTTCGTTTTTCACGGTTCAATATGGGTTTTAATAGATAAAATTGTCTAAATACCTAGTCACTCTCTCTCTATCTCTCTCTCTCTAATGGAAATTCCCTATGAACTTTGAGAATAGCAGAATTAGGAGAATTAGAGTGAGCATTTTAGACTACTTTGAGAACATAGAGGGTGAACTTAGTTAGCGGTAGCAACATACCCATAGTAATTAATTAACTTGGCATGAACAATGCTTTTGCAAGAGAGAGAGTTTAGAGAACTTGACAACAATGGAGGACCGGATTTATGTAGAGCCGGTCCCCCCTCCAATAGGCTTTTGTATTATAGATTCCCCCCATCAAGAGAGACTTGGTACAATACAATCTTTGTGTTCCTTGTGACATAGGTGATGCAATGAAGATGGAAAGCTTCATGCATCACGAGCATAACATAGACTTTGTAAAAAGCATTTACCATGCCCAGTCTCAGTCCCAAGGCTTCAAACACCTTCGAAGGTGGAGAGGAATGAGGATAGGGAAGAGAAAGAAAAAACATTCATACGAGAAAGAAATAGTTCCTCGCTTATCATTACTCTTCTTGCTTAGCATACATAATAGCATAGTAATGAAGATGGAGAAGATGGCAAGCTTAAGCATTGGAGCATGGATCTTGGTTGAAATTGCATTCCATAGCCAAGAGTGTTGGTGTAGGCTCTCAACTTCTCTACTAGCTTGGAGAAGGAGATGGAGCTCTTGCACTTTGCAACTTCACACAATGAGTGTGTGTGTGTGTGTGTGTGGTGTGGGGGGGGGGGGGGGGGGGGGGGGGGGGGGGGGGAGGGGAGGGGTATACCCCCCAAGCTAGCCCCTCCTGGATTTGGTCGACCCCCTCTTCTAGCACTATCTTGCACCTAATTGGACCTCCTCAAGCCTGGCCAATCACATGCTTAGTGCATATCAAGCAACAAGGGTAGCCTTGGGACAAGTGTCCCTCTTTCCCCTTTGAGAGAGAGGACTTGATAAATGCATAAACAATTAATTAAAATTAACTAATTTATCATTGGACCCCTTGGGAGGCCAACCAATAGGCTTTAGGCAAATCATGAGGGAAACATGAAGAGGAGCTTGACAAGTGTCCTATTTTCTTTCTTTGTACCAAGCTTGATTTGTGTGAGTGTGTGTGTGCTCCCTCTCTAGCTCCTACAATGAGGGCTTGCCCCCCTTTGAGTAGGGATCATGTTGACCTTGTGGAACACCTCAAGCCCCTCAAGCACCTTAGTCACTAAGCAACTTAGCCAGCAAGCATGACAAGCACCTCAAGCACCTTAGTCAGCAAGCATGAAAAGCACCTCAAGCTTGGGCCGGGTTCCCACCTCAAGCACAGCCCTAGCTTGCCTAAGGTCAAAGGACTTGTAACACTAACCATTGGAGGTCTTTAACACTAGGTTGGTAATGGGACACTTTTATGTCCTGGGACACTTTTATGTCCTATTAAGTGACCATTTTCCTTGAATTATGTAAAGACTTTCAAAATGGATTTTGAGGTGCTATCTATCTAGAAAGTTGTCTCATGAGCTGAAAAAAACTTGACATTTTTTTGGAATATCAATTCCATCTTTAACCTTGTCCTTGCACAACATTTCACAAACAAAACTGTGTGAAAAGACGGGTCCTGTTTTTGGCTTTTTTCAACTTTTTGCAACTATACCACTCTATAATTCATGTTTGTGAGGTCTATAATGCTAGAGAACTATCTTTAGTAGTCCTCAACATGTCCTGATGCTTCTAGGGATAAATAAATGTTAAAGTTGTAAGTTATGACCAAATTACAAAAATTATCAAATCCTGTTTTTTAGCCAATTTTAGCTCTTCTATGATTTTTTTGGTGGCTTTCATGATATCCAAATGAAGTTTTGATTTTCTATGTCGCATATTGTAATATAAAGCTAATATTCCTTGATTTTTGGGGCACCTAATACCCTATTTTGCATAGTACACAACGATGGTTGATTTTTTCAATTATAGAAGAAAACGAAACATTCTAGTATATCAAGTATAGCTTTTTCAATATTTCTAGTTTCTTGTGACAACTATATGCATTTTGTAGGTAGTAACCATATCTAGTCATAAGGATCAAATTTGGCTAGATATTGAATAGTTTCTATGGGATTCTACAACTCATAATGTTGAACCCAATTTTTTCATGTTTGCTGTATTTAGCATTTCATCTTTGTCCCCAAGATTCCCCTTGGTAAGAGATTTATTATTCTTTTGACATGCTCCATGGATCCTTAGGAACCTAAAGGACAACAGGGAACTAAGAAAACATGCATATATTATTTGTATTGAGCGTGGCTATAGAAACTTTGATGATAGGTTTGCAGATTGGTAAAAATTAAACTTTTTTGTACCTATTTCTTTTGCCAAAACAAAAAATAGTGAGTGAGAAGCAATCATATGTTATGATCACCAACCCATTGAAGTTAACTAGGGAATTTATCTCAAGTCCTACAAAAATCCCTAATCTTATTTTTATGCAACAAAACGTAAGAAATGACTGTTTTGATGAAAATGTACTGTTCCATCAACTTTGGAGGCTTGGTGTGACCAAAAGATGGGAATTTTTACAAGTTTCCTATTTTTTCCATGTGTAGTACGCCTTGAACTATAACCTCATGAAAGGATTTTCCAAAATGAGTGGATCTACTATGGTTTTGGAGGTTTTTTTCAAAACCCTAAAAGGACACTTTTATGTCCTGTTAGGTTACCAACCTAGTGTTAATGAAGTTAACCCTAAGGTCTTTAAGCTCCATTAGCTAACCTTGCTCTTTGAGAGATCATCTTTCATAATGTGGACCCCTTTACCATTGGCCCCGTGTTGAGATAGACCCTTAAGCACATGTCTATATTCTAGCCCTTGTTCCCGTCTATTCTCCCACATTAAATGATCATTTTAATATGAGAAAATCATTTGGGTTGGTTAGATATTATATTTTATGACTCTCTCTCTCTCTCTCCCCCCCCCCCCCCCCCCCCCCCCCCCCCCTAGATTTAGTTGTCTATTTTTTGTTCTCTTTCTATGGTGGCCACTAGATGTCTCAATTTAGAGAAAGTCTTCAATGGAAGCATGTTGGATAGATCTTTGAGGTCTCTTGGGATTGTTTCTACGATGAAAATAAAATTCTCTTACGGTGTCCTCTTGTGTCTCTCTATTTAAGTTAGTCTCTCTAATCCTCAACATCAAGCCCTCAATTAACAATCTTATGCTAAAGCACCTTGTGCTAAAATATCTTGTGCATGTCAACATCTCGTGCAATGTCACAAGCCTCTAACATGCATGCATTGATGATTGCATCATAGATAAGGTCTTTGCTTTGCATTGGCTAAAAACAACCCATAGCTTCATTGCCAAATTATGTTGGACATATCTTACCATTGGTACGGCCCAAGAGTGGACAAGTAGTTGATTTATAACTTTTGTTGCTTCCTAAGGATGTCCCATGTGGTGTTTGTGCCGAGGAAAGCTTCACTAAGCTAGACATAATAGCCTTTGAGTACCTATCTAATCGTGAGTCTCTTCATTGATGCAAATAATCCCCTTGCATTTCTCTTACATCATGGTACTGCATGCGTGACTCCAAATCTTCCCTTACATACCTCTTATGTTTATCATTACCTAGATTGGTGCCATTACTACTTTGTTGGTACACCTATATTACTCCCATAGGAACTATAGCTTATTACCATCACCTTGTTGCTTCTGAGAGAGAGGGGGGAGAGACCTGTAAATAACCACCCAACCATCCTATATATAGGCCCCTGGCCCTCTAGCTCTTAGCTATATATAGACCCCTTTATTGCAAGTGTGTCTGACACTTTGCCAGGGCCGTGCCCTCCTAGTCCTACCCTTGGCATGACATTACTCCCCCCTTGGAGAAGCTTTTTCATTCTCAAAAACAAAAGTGGTAAGATTGTCTCAAGACCACTAATATTTTCCATAATGGCATTGCTGAGAGGTCCAGGTATTCATGTGACCAATACATGCCCTCGGCAGTTGCATCTTTAAGAAACTATTAATATAACATGCGTTCAAAGGTATTAAAATAACCCATTTATTTACATGCTTAAGGTAATAAAATGGCCCCTTTTTCTTCAAAAACTTACGCGTTTTTTCTTTAAAATCAATTAAAAAACCCCTTCTATTAATTTAATTCTATTAAAATTTTAAAATTTTGGTAATTAAAAAACCTATTCATTTGAGCTCACGTGGTAACTTACATGGCTAAGAGGTGAACCCCTCAAACACACAGTTTAGTAAGAGGTTCAATGAAACCAAGAGAAATATCTTGATTTTCCACATTGATTTGCCTGCGCAATTGTTGTTGTAACTGGACTAGGAAGTAGCAAGTCAAGGCACAAAGCTACACCATTGATAATACAAGCTCATTACACTTACATTGGAATGCTCTTGCTTGCCCACGATACCACTCTCCACCATTGTAGGTCCTCTACGCCAGATTTTTTAGGGAGGCCCCGAAAACGTCCACATAAGAACTCTCTCTCTCTCTCTCTCTCTCTCTCTCTCTCTCTCTTTGTGTGTGTGTGTGTGTGTTTAATTTCCTACACACACACACACACATCTCTCTCTCTCTCTCCTAGACAGCAGTTCACTCTTTTGACCATAACTTGCTCATCCGAACTCCGATTTAGGTGATCTACAGCCTCAATCGAAGAGCACGAAGCCCTCTACGCATTGATGTAAAGACAGAATTTTTCTGTGTAATGGAAGGCTTTGCTGTAACAGCATCTCAGAACTGAAAAAACTGTCAAAACTTTGCGTTTTTGTTGCCGACTTGAAGGCAATGTCAGACAAAACTCGCAAGGGTGGAAAAGCCACACTCGCCATGGAGAATGATGCAAAATCTCCAAGGAATTTGGATGCTAATCCAACCACATCGTCTACAACAACGGAAGCAATGATCATGGCTTACTTGATCTCGTTACAAGAAACCGTCAACAAGCAAGGTGAAGAGTTGCGCGCACTTGCAATGGAGAATGGTACTTTAAGAGTTCTCGTTGTGGAGAATGAGCACCTCAAGAAGGTTCTTGAAATGCAAACAACGCGCTTGATGCATCTTGAGAATGAGGTTCAAGAATGTAAACGCTCTCTTGTGGACATGAATGTAGTGAAGGAGCGCTTGAGCAAAGTTGAGAGTGATCATGTATTGAAAGAGGAAACGATAGATACAATACGACATGATGTATGTGAGATGAGAAATGCATCCAAATCATGGGCTGATATATGTAAGGATAATGTGGTTTCTACATCTCCTATCACTCAAGCCGTTGTCCAAGCAAAGAATGTAGAGAATGTGGACACTCAAGAATTGCAAGAACGACAAAAACGCTCAAAGAACATCGTCATTCGTGGAATCAAGGAGGAAAGCATGGAAACACCCCAATCTCTTGCGGTTGCTATTGAAGAGTTTTTTGCTACACACTTTGGCATGTCAGGAATCATGGCTTATGGTGCACATCGAGTTGGAAAACAAGGAGTCCCTCGCTCGGGAGAAAGACCTATTGTATGTACCATGGCTGATGAGGTAAAGAGAAAGATCATCCTTGACAATGGTTGGATCTACCTCAAAGGAACGGGTTGTAATGTATATGAGGATCGCACTCTTATGCAACAAAATGTACGTCGCAAAGCATACGAGGAAAGAAGCAAGAAGGTTAAGGTATCATCTCAAGAAGAAAAGGCACTTGAGGAGGATGCAAGTCCACCCAACAAATAGGGACACATGATCTATGAGACCAACTCACGCTTGCGAATAAGCTTTTGGAATTGTAACGGGTATCCATGGAATGCGGGAATTGGCATTGATGAGCTTACCAATGACTCCGATGTGATACTTCTTGTCGAAACATGGGAGCATGATGCGCAACGAATTCTTGGATTTGACAAATACGATGTACATTCTTTGATGTGGGCCAAAAATGCAAAGCAACGAAGAGGCCAAGGAGGCATAGCATGTATGACCAAAAAGGGTTTGAAAGATGTTTCCATTGTCAAAGAAGATAAGTATAAACGCTACTTATGGCTGAAAATCAGCCCACCAAATGGTCAAGTCATGTTTGTGGCTGGCTGCTACATTCCTCACTATGACTCCAACTTTTATGCTCGCTTGAATATGGATAGAGATCAGCCCTTTGTTGAACTAGAGGAAGACATTGCTTATTACAAGGATCAAGGTGAAGTCATTGTTTTTGGAGACATGAATGCTCGCACAAATATGTTACAACACGACACACAACAAGTCGACATGCCGCATGTATCAAGAAGAGTGGATGACTCATACATGTATAATCGAAGTTCTAATGATGCAAAAGAAGTGGATCACTATGGAAAGTCACTTCTACATATGTGCAATAGTACCGGAATGCTCATTGCAAATGGTGTATCTCTATGGCAAGGCACCAATGACTTTACATGTAGAAAGCACAATGGTGCTAGCGTGATTGACTATATGTTGTTCTCAAAAGCCACTCTAGAATGCATACAAAGCTTTACACTTGGTGAATGGAATCCGGAATCGGATCATAGGATGTTATGTATTGACCTCAAGTGTGGTAAACGGCCCGAGCATGTAGCCTCCAATCATGATGTGAATCATTTGTACCTACGTCTAGACTTCAAACGAGCACTTATATATGCTGATATGGTGGACCAAATGTTAAGCATGATAGAGCATCAAGGGAGCCCAACATTAGAATGCAAGTGGAAAGTTTTCAAAGAAGTAATTTTCTCTTGTGCGAAGGAATGCTTTTCGGCGAAACACATGTCTTGCAAAAGGTCTAAGAAGGGTAGCACCAAGAAGAAATGGTTTGACATGGAATGTAGTCAAGCCCGAAAACACTTGCTAAGATTGGATGCAATCAAAGACAAGGAAGTTTACTTGGAATGTTCACACACATACAAAGCACTTGTTCAAAAGAAGAGGAGAAGGTGGGAAGTCGAAAAACAACTTCTTTTAGCACAAGAGAAAGCACATGCATGTGGCAAGTTTTGGCAAAATCTAAAAGGCAAGCGCGTTGAGAGCTTTGGTGACTTGACTCTTGAGGATATGTATATGCATTGTAAGAACCTCTATGAGCAACCCAATGTTGATAAGATGGAGGGTTGTAGCTCCCTTCCATTTATGTCTCCCTTCTTTACCATTGAAGATGTATGCCGCGCGCTTGAGAAACTTGCTACTCGCAAGGCAGGTGACCTTCAAGGTGTCAAGGCTGAAATGATTAAATGGACAAGCAAGAAAACACGATATTGGATATGCGATATGTTTAACCTTGCACTTCAATATGGCATGCCTCATGATTGGAGTGCAAATTGGATCAAACCTTTGCACAAAGGAGGAAATGTAAACAATGTGAGCAACTATCGCACTATAATGGTTGGTTCTTTGATGACAAAGTTATTTGGATGTATCATGGAGATGAAGATAAGTGAATGGGCTGAAAAGAATGGCAAACGTGCGCTTGGCCAAGCAGGTTTTCGAAAGCATCATAGCACTATTGATCACCTTGTCACTCTTCGAGTTCTTATGGAAGCGTCTCGATTGAAAGGAAAAAAGTTGTATTGTTGCTTTGTGGATTTCAAGAAAGCTTTTGACATGGTACCGCGAGGAAATCTTTGGAGACGTATGCAAAGCCTTCAAGTGCCGAGAGAATTTATGCATGCAGTCTTTCGCATCTACCAAAAAGTGATATGTCGATTACGTATGGGAGATGGAATTTCAGAATTTTTTGCAAGCACTATTGGTGTCAAACAAGGATGCCCACTTTCCCCAACCCTCTTTGGGCTACTCATTGATGAATTGGAATACATGGTTCTTGATTTTATGCAGCAAGAAGGCATAGAAGAGGTTAAGATTGGAAATGCGGTGATCATGCTTTTGCTTTATGCCGATGATGTAGTGCTCTTGGCACATACCTTAGAAGATGCACAAAAGCTTATGAGTGTCTTGGAACGCTTTTGCCTACATAGCGGGCTGATCGTGAATGGATCCAAAACCAAGGTTATGCTTGTAAAGACCCTCAATGACGAAAATCCATGCATTGTATACAACAATGAGAAACTTGAAGTGGTAGATCACTTCAAGTACCTTGGCCTTGAGGTTCCATCCAATCATAAATGGAAGGATTGTGCAATGCGTCGCTTGGAAGCCGGAAAGAGGGCTTATTATGCATTTGAGAACATGTGCAATGCAGGAGAGATCAAGTGTTGGGCTCTCAAAAAGTACCTCTTTGACACATTGGTGACACCGGTGCTTCTTTATGGAGTGGAGGTGTGGGGTGGAAGCATCGGGAAGTCTACTTGGAAAGAGTTTGAGAATGTCCAAAAGCGTTTTCTCACCAACTTTCTCCAAGTCAAGACACAAACACCCTACATGCTCTTACTTCTTGAGTCCGGATTGCTTCCCATTCAGGTCTTGGGCATGGAAAGGGTTGTGGAGTACATGCGTAAGACACAATGTAGCCCTTTGCATCGACTTCCTAGAATCGCATATGAAGCAAGTCAAAAGGTTCAAAAGACATGCAAGAGCAAAATACTAAGTTCGGGGTGGATGCTTGATATCAAGAAATGGTTTGGAAGATGGGATGCATGTCACTTGGTCAAGGATGCGTCGATCGACTCCCAAGTTAATGAGGCCTTCTTACAACGCCAATGTATCATGGCTTGGGAGAAATCTGGAGGTTCTCGCTTCAGCCATTACACCACACACGTTGCCCCAAACTACAAATCTCTCTTCTTCTCGGAACGAGGTAACCGAACCCATTCCTACATCCTTGAGCCCATCCCGTTGAGTGCGATCCGCACCATTGCCTCCATTCGTCTTAGCTCCCATTCTCTACGCTGCGAGACAGGACGTTGGGGCACTGGCGAGGAGTGTCATCGACTTTGCACCTTATGCCCTCGTCAAGTGCGAGAGAGTGAGTACCACACACTACTTGAGTGCTCAGCTTTTGACCACATTAGGTCCTCTTTTCCCCATATATTCAGCCATGAGCTCTCCCTACATACCTTCCTCTCCCAACCACGATGTGGACTCTCTATTGCGACGCTCATTTCAGCCATTTTTGAGCATCGAGAGTCACTTATGAACTCCACTCACACCACGTGACATGTTCATTTGGTCCCATAGGTCATATTTGACCTCCCAGGACGATAATAGAACTATCTATCTATCTATCTATCTCTCTCTCTCTCTCTCTCTCAGAAACACATCCACTCTTAATGATTCATGTTACTTTGAGATCACATTTTAGTTGCCTCTTCTAATTTGGTTCATGCAAATATTATTGCTATAGTTCTCTAGCTTTTGATCAAAGCATGGTATCGGTGCAACAATTTTTTGGTTTGTTTGCTACTTAGATTTCTCTCTCTCTCTCTCTGGTGTTGCACTGTCGTCTGCTATTTTGCTAGCGTAAGATTCCTCTCACATTAAGGGCTACACGCACGTTCGAGAGAAAGGAAGGTGGGGGGTGGGTGCTTGATGTGTGGCAATGCTCACAGACAAATAATTTTTAAAGCTGCATAAAGAAGCAGTATAGATTACTCATTGTGTATTGATCCCTATTTTTTTTATAAAAGAAATGAAGCAAGGTGAGGAGTCACGACGACCTTTTGAAGGTAAGGGGAGAGTGGGAAGATTTATCAAAAGTAGGTCTTAATCATTTGTGCATTGTATTGTTTTAATATAGAACTGTATTGTCCATATACACACATAATTAGGCCCATATCAAACATTGGGCCACGTGCCCATCATAAGTTGGATGACCATGACGAGCATGCCCTTGCGTGAGAAGAGTTCCGATTACAGCAGCTAGCACAAATGATGTCACACTGAGCGTGCTTAAGAAATTGGAAAAGTCGGTACACGTCCAATCAAACTACAGGATTAGTGTTGGGGTTGAAGTTGCATGCATGGGAGGTCGATACACTTTGAAAAAAGTGTGCCACTGAGTTGGCGACAAACTAAGCTGGGAAACATGAACAACGTCCCAGTGTGACATGTGACTTCGTCGGCATAGCCGTTGATTGGTTGGTAAGAGAATAAATGTTATTTGTATGTCCCAATGTGACATGGGCGTTAGAAACTAACGATTCCAAACCGAACTACCAATCGGTATGGCCCTCACCACTGCCTTTGACAACGGATTATGGATATGGGAAATGCGCTTTTCCTTTTGTCCCCGGTCCCCCACACACAAATGCACACACACCTACATAGAGGTGAAATGGTCAATAAATAGTGAGGTTAAAGTTTGTGTAAATGTAAAAAGAAAAGGGGATTTTTTTAATGACCTTTAAAATGAAAAATGTGGAATCACCCTTAAGATGACACTTATTTTTTCCAAACTCCATAATTAAGTAGTAGAGATGCCTTGTTTGTTAAGATGGAATCACTAAATAACCAGGTGAAAATATCACATTGGCATTTAAAGATAAAATCAACTAAAAAAGTAAAATAAAAACAATAGAAATAGCAAAATAAAGAGACCCCATTACAAACTAAAAAGTAGATTTAATAAGCATAGATAATAATAGACAATTTCTTAAGAAAATATAGGTTTAATAAGAATAAAATATAAAAAACATTTTTGTGAAATGTTCTTTAGGAGGTCTTAAATGAAAAGATTCTTTTACAAATCAAAATATTGCATTATTTCACATCACAAGGTCAAAATTCTATGAATGTACTTCTAATGCTTTATATCTTTATGGCTTTTTTAAGCTGTCCAAATAAACAAAGACAAAAAAAAGTCAAGGGAGATTTAAATGAAGGTACCAAATTACAACGATGGAAGGATCCATTTAAAATCTAAAAGAAGATATAATGTTTATAATACTTTCCTTTTCAAGCTAAGGGAACACGTGTCTACCATCGACAATCTCTACATTGATGGTTCAGATATTGCACCATTTCTCCACCATCCCCCTATGGCCTTCTTCAGGCCAACAAGGTGAAAATTCACTATGGCCTACATAAGGCTATTGAGAAGGATTTCATAATAAGAGGCTTGTTTGTGAGAGAGAAAATAAGAATGTGACACTAGTATTTTAAAACATGCGGTATCACAAAAAAATTATTATGTTTTTTCGAAAAAAAATGTAGCAATGAACTATTTAGATTACAATATATTCCAAAAGCATATAAAATAATGTTTGATACAATACTCAATGTCAGTGTTAGAAACAAGGTGAAGGTTCACTTTGACATTCTAAAATAATATAATGCAACAAAGGTCAAGTCAGGTGACTAGAGGCTGCCGAAGTTAAGGGGGAAAGAGATTTTCAAGAAGTATGTTAAAATCAATGCCTACAATCACACGTCATTTTTGTTGTGTTTTAATATAGAATCACATTAAATACACATAATCACAATTTTCTTATATTAAACAAAAAAACAATTAAAAGAAAATCAAATGAAAACAACAAAATAAAAGGATCCATTGATAAACTAAAACAAAAGAAGATTTAATGAGTGCATAAGAAAAGGTAGGTCTACAAGAATAGAAAATACTAATATAATTTAATGAAATAGATTTTTATGAGGCCCTTAAAGGAAAGCACTCTTTCACAAATAAGAATATTAAAAGAAATTTCATTGAATCAATACTTCACATCATGATTCAAACTCCCATGAATGCACTCCTTAATTTCTTGTTTTTAAGGTCTTTTTGACGAGGCAAAAAAGACCCATTTAATACAGTAAATCCAAGGACATTTAAGGCAAGTCCCAATCTCAGTGAAAACATTGAAAGTATGCCTAACTCAACTCTCCTCTAAGGCTTCTTTTAGAAAGCCAAAGAAATGAGGTCCAGAGTATTTTAACCAGCTGAAATGTTAAAATCCCGGTTGGATTTTGAGCTTGCCTTGAAGAAAATCGGGAAATTTTTACAAGTTTTAATGTAATTACCAGCAAAAGCTTCAAATTTTGACCTGAAAACCAGGAAAAATTCAAGTTTGTCCTTATTTTCTTCAGTTAGGAAAAATGTATTTTTCCAGCCTTGCTCAATGATCCTCTTTAAAGCGAGAGGTGCACAAGTATCAACACCCTCTATCACAAGGGCCTTGTGCGCGTATATCGCACGTGTGAAAGCTACGGACTTGCCAAGCACCGCATGCGAGCCATAGAGGGATCTAAGCACTCAACCATGCTAACCTAGCAAGCTCAAAGGGAGCAAGGGTTTGTCACTCACCTCTCTACGCTTGCCGCCGTGAAGGATTCCTAGCCGTAAAGAAGAAGGAGCCGCTGCCACAGCACTCAACCGCCTTGCCATTGTCGATGCCACCGCTAGGCTCAATTGCACATACTCTCTCTCTCTCTCTCTCTCTCTCTCTCTCTCTCAAGCATACACACAGACACACACAGACTCATACTCGTGAGCACACGATGGAGAAGAAAATGGAGATAAGGCAAGAGCACTCTTCTTTAGCATGCACCCTTTCAGAATGGGGGATTTAGGTGACAATGGCCCTTTTATATGAGTTTGGCCCATTTACACATAGGCGTACAACTGGCCGGTCAAAGTAAAAATAGTGTCAAATGAGATATGTGGTGCGCCTCTCATCGGCGATCACCCAAGCACCTATAGGACTGACAAGCTCGGCAAGAACCAAGCGATGGGGAGCGTTGGGCAATCACCAAGCCTCCTATTTGTTCGTTGCTGACTCCATTGTTGCTTGTGATGACTTTAACACCAAGGTCAACACCAAGCGATGGGAAGTCACCAAGCCTCCTATTTGCCCGATGCTGACTCCACTTCATGACCTGTGATCACATCACCACAAGGGTCTCCGCCACCGGTTAACATGCTCCCCTTTCTGATGTAGATTCCGTCCTTAGAAGCTTTTAAGGTGAAGCTCGTTTGTAAAGGTGGTAGAGCATCCAGGATATATTGTCTGAACAAAAAATTCACCGTGAGAGTATGCAAGCAAAACTATATGGCAATAAAGCATGAGGGGATTGTAAAGTACATGAGGAAATGAGTAAATGCAAAGAATTATGAAATGATACACTGCCATTGAGGATGAATAAATTGCACTTTGATGAAATTAATCAATCAAGAGTTTTAGGCTTATGGATGAGTCTATCGATTAGTTAGTTATGGCTAAGGTTAAGACAACTACTTTAATAGTAGCAAAGTTAGAAAGATTATCTAAATGCAAGATTCTCTAATTGTGCCTTTAGCTTTGATTAGCGAACTAACTCTCACAACTTTAAACAAGAGCTTGAATGTTGCCTTTTAAGCTTAATGGAAGTCTTTTTCATGTCATTTTTCTTTCTTTTCTTTTTGATTCAAAACTATTTGTCATGTGCTCTTAATTTGTATGCCTGGGCCTTTTTGCTTCTCAAAGAAAAGCGCCCACATTGGAACCTCTAGGGCTCTAGTACCATAGACAATACATGTGAGTGAAGTACCAAATCAACCCGGATTTCTCTTCTAGCTTAAGATTTTACCTTTGTGGCACTTTTGCTTTTTGCTTCCATTTCCTTGTATTCTCACTATTGTTTTATGTTGTTTAAGTGAGCAAGCTTACCTATGCCTAAAGCACTCCCAAGGTCTCAAAAAATCGGATGATTTTACCAACTAGGGCTAGTGGTCGAGTAATTGAGTTAACCTAAAATCACGGCCGCCTAACCTCAAGGCTGATCGATAAGACTAAACTCTAGTTCATCAACTTAAGAAAAGACAAACTTATACATCGATAATGGGAGATAAAAAAACATAACTAAATGCACTTAATCAAACCATGGAAAACCACATCAACAAAAATATAACTATCCACAAGCATGAATCATGGAAAGTAGTACACCTGGAGGTATGGAGGAGCTCATTCATTGAAGAAGATGTCCTCAGTCATGTGGATGGAGATCCATATAAGTTCTCTCAAGTTCTAACACAACAATGTCAAGCAACAAGGCACTTTACCTCCAAGAGGCATGTCAAGTGAAAAGTCCAAAAAATCTTGGAAAACAAGCCAAAACAAAATCTAGACCCCTAACCTACCTATCTGTCACCACTTAAGGAATCAACGGAAGAGGATATTATATAGATCAAGTGGCATCCCTAAGGCTAAGCCTCTATCCTCATCATCTAGATAAGCAAAATCATTTTCAGTGAGGCCATAGTCTTCCTAAGTCTCTAATATGGATTCTTCATCATTTTCTTGTGCACATATGTCAATCAAGAATTTCACAATGCGTGGATACTCATCTTGTGCAAAAGAAGAGGCATGTGTCACTAAAGAAACAAACATTACTGGGTAGAGATCACTAGTAGTCCATAGATGTATCAACCATTCTAACTCCTCAAAAATTTTCTCACACACGAATCTCTCTATCAAATCCCATTCACAAGAAAGTACAGGGTAACATATGTGAAACACTTGAGAAAAGTAAAAAGGGTACCTTTCATCAAATATAGAAGGGCATGTCTCTAGAACACATATAAATTTGGTTAGGTCTCTAAAACATGCGTGCTGTTCTCTTATGTTGCTTGTTCTGACATGATGCATTTGGGCTATGTGTTGGGTCCGATAGGGTGCACTATTGTTGCTAGTCGCTCTTGCTCTTTTACTGTTTTTTATTATTATCATTATAAAAGTATAAGGCTATATATATATATAGTCCCTCAATTGAAGAGTTGAGAGGTCGGGGAGAAAGGTTGAAAGGGAAGCGAGTGAATGATGGATGTTGGTAAACACTCCCCTCTTCCTTGGGCAGATCATACTTTTTGGAAGGTTGCCGTCACTTTTTGAAACCAATTGTTCCAAACTGAAATGGGTGAAGACTTTACCCAATAGTTTTCCACCATCCTAGGTGCTTCATCAAATTGCAAGGGTGGCAAGGTACTCTCCCATGATCTTACTTGTATGGTTGCTTTAGGTGGTGAACTTAAGATGGGAGGTGCTAATTGTTTCTTGTGTTTTTGGGTATTTACAACGATAGGTGGAGGTTGGGTAGAAGCTTGTATTTCTGTGGATGAACTACATGAAGCTTCATTTGACCTCCCTATCCCCAAGCTAAGTGATACAACTTGTTTTTGCTTTGGTACCCAAACGTGCTCTGGAACAGGTGTGTAGTATTCCATGATCTTTCCCTTCCCGCGATCTTCAATCGATTTCATAGTTACAAGATCCAACTCACATGGATCTATAGGTGATAGGAACCAGCACAATTTATGTTTAGGCACCCAGATTTGATCATTCCTGTCATAGTAGCCTTGGGCTTCTAATAGTCATTTAAGAACCCAAGATAACCTTTTCTTACATTTCTTGGGGCGAGTAGGGCGTGTCTTACAAGGTTTTTGTTTGGGACTAGATTGAGCATCGAAAGTGGTTGTTGTTAATGAAGCTTTAGGGACCCATTTGTATGTTTCCCTTGACAATTCAAGTTGAGTTTTGGGTGCTTCATTCTTTGTTTTAGCCACGAAAGTTGAATTTCTTGAGTGTTGTGCTATTGGGACAGATGTTTCAACCTCTTGGGTATGCAATGTTCTATTATATGTTTCCTCAGGAAAGGATAACTTAGGGACTGTCGCTTGAGTGGCAGGGCTGAGAGTTTGTTTCTTTGTCGTGATACTCCTCGTTCCCCAATCGATAGTACACTTTGTTGCAGACATCCACTTACATCCCAGGTTTATGTTGCCCTCCATAGTGCCAACATGCATAACCAAAAAGCTTTGGCTCACCGTCTCATTGTCATAAGTAACAAGAGTGTGCAAGATTCCAAAGATAGTAGTTTTCTTCTTTTTAATGCCCTTGACTTGGATGGTACTCTTGGATAAAGACGACTTTCCTAATTGACACCACCCTCCATAAGTTAACAGATTATGTTTAGCTCTTGTGTCCAATAACGTGTTATATAGCACTTTCCCATAGGTGCTATTTAACTCGATGGGGTATCATAGAGGTGGATCAAAATCTACCAAATCGTCCTTTGATTCAACTTGAAATGCATGTGTAACTCCAATTTTGGCCTCTTGTTGGTGCCTAATACGTTGTTGTCGCTCCTGAGCCTCGACTTGAGCTTGTATCTTTTTCAATTCTGCTTGTGCCTTGGCTGCCTTTTTCTGATGAATGGTACGTAGCTCCTCTTAGCCTAAAGAATCATAGTATCTTTTAAATTTACTCTCTTTGAGGAATCAAATGGTTTCCACTCCATCAAGAGTTTCCACATGAATGGTACCTTGTGGGGTGCTTTTGCACACTCTATGGTCCTTTTCTCGCATATTTCAACTTTTTCTTCTCGTTATGCACTCCACACATAAGAACTTTATCCCTAACCTTGATATCCTTGTTCTTTAAATGACAATCAAACCATTCCTTGCACCTATCCTTCTCCACAAGATCATTTTACACTGTCAATTACCTCTCTTCATCTAATCTCTCAAGGATATATAAATGTTCGACTAAAGGGTTACCATCCCAACCTTCTTGTGAATCTATTCAAAGACTAGGAATGACAAACTCCCATGGCATAACTGCTTCTTGGCGATATACCATCTTGAATGGTGTACTATTAATAGTCACTTGCAGTACGATAAGCCCATAGAGCTGATGTTAGCTTTAAATCCCATTTTGTGCGATGAGCCTCTCCCGTCTTGGTCAAGATAGAAATTAAAGTCTTGTTAGTTTTCTCAGCTTGGTCATTTGCTTATGGATAATAAGGAGTCGACTTATGTGGGATACCATGAAGGTTGTTGTGAGTTCTTTTATCATTTCATTTATAAAGTGAGTACCATTTTCACTCACAATTTCAAAGGGACAACCAAATCGTGTAATAATGTTCTAAAAGAGAAACACTTGCATCAGCCTTGCATGTTGCCTTAGCTTCTGGCTACTTTGTTACATAGTCAGTCGCAACAATAATATATCGGGATTGGGTGTTACAGGCTACCACACTAGCTGGGCCTACAAGGTCTAAACCTCATTTTTCAAATGGTTGGGTCACTTTAATAGGATGTAAGGGCATCCTATCCTTCCATTGTGTGGTCTTGTAATGTTGGCATTCATCACATCCTTTTGCAAAAAGTGATGCATCCTTGAATAAGGTGGCCACCAACAGACTAATTGCAACACCTTCTTAGCAGTTAGTTTTCCTAAAAAATGTTCTTTGGCTATGCCCATGTGTGCTTCTTGTAGTATGTACAAATACTCATCCTCACGAGCACATCCTCTAAGAATATCATCCTTCCCTAGCTTGTAGAGAGTCCATGTAATTAGAGAGTAATGTTCACATTCCTTTAGTAGATTTCGAACTATATCTTTACAAAGCTCCTTGGGTGGAAAACCATTAACCAAAAAGTTTACAATCTTCTCACTCCATTCAGGCATGGTCTCGACTAGGAATAGGGAAGTATCGGGAAATTCATCATCAATTCCAGTAGGGCTTCACCATTGGGTATGTGAGACAAATGATTAGCCATGACATGTCTTTTTTTGGGTTTCACCACAATGGTAAAAGCAAACTCAAGAAGAATTAATAACCCTTGTGTAATTCTTCCCGTGGAACATGGTTTGTTTACTAGATATAACAACGCTTCATGATCCACATAAAAAACAAACTTGTTGGCAAGAAGGTAATAGTGAAATTTCTTTACTGTATAAATCATAGCTAAACCTTCCCATTCTCTAGTGGTGTAGTTCCTCTCAGCATCATTAAGTTGGTGACTTGCAAAGCTAATGGGTTAGTCCAATTCACGTTCTCCAAGTTGAGCTAAAACACACCCAATAGCAAAGTTCGATGCATCGATATGCACATGAAAAATTACATTCCAATCGGGCACTCGTAGGATTGGGGCACTTGTCAAGGCTCTTTTTAATAACTCATAAATATGGTCACACTCCGCGGCGCGGTTCAGTGAAACTCAATAAGAAGCTTGCACAATGGGCGAGCTATCTCAACAAAGTTTAAAATAAACCGTAGATAACCAATATGCCCCATGAACCTTTGAACTCTATTATAGTCTGTAGTTGGTGGTGGTTTTAATTTTGCTCTCATTTGTGGATATCCCATTCTTGGACACTATATGTCCTAAAATGACTCCATGTTTAACCCAAAATTGGCATTTAAAAGGGTTTAATGAGATGCAATACAATCTGTATTTTTCAAACACTTTTCGTAAACATGATAGATGTTCTTTCCATGAAGAATAAACACAAAGGTCATCCAAAAAAGCTTCGCATAACTCCCTTAAATATTCCCTAAAGAATGCAGTGTTTATAAATCTTTGGAATGTAGTAGGGACATTAGTTAGACCAAAATCAATAACATGGAATACGGTCACTCCAAATTGAGTTATAAAAGCGGTTTTAGCTTGGTCCTCTAGCACAATTGTGATTTGATTGCAACCAGAGTACCCATCTAAAAATCTATAAACTCTCTTTCTTGCAACTTGTTCAAGCACATGTTCTGAATATGGCAATGGATAGTGATCTCTCCTAGTGGCTGCATTAACCTTCTTGAGATCCACGCACACTTTGAGTTTTCCTTTTTTTTTTACACAATAAATATTGGAGACACCCATTTTGAGTGCTTGATAGGATATATGAATCCATATTTGATAAGATTTTCGAGTTCTTCCTGAATAATCTTTGCATACTTAGGATTCATTGGGTAGTGTCTTTGTTGGACCGGTTTAACAATGCTAATCATTGGAATTTTATGTTGCACTACAGAAGGTGGAACACCCTTCATGTCATGATATGTCCAAGAAAATATGTCTTTGAATTTCTTGAGGAGCTTCTTAAGTACATATTCCTCAGTCTGTGTCAGGTCTTGGGCAATGAAAACAGGTTTGGACTCCTCACCTGGTCCGCTAACTCTATTTCTTTAACTATCATCATCATAGACTCCACTACTTCCATTAATAGGTGTTCTTTGGGCCTTTGTATACACAACCTTACGTTCCTCCGTGGTGTAGGATTTGAAATGATCGGGTGCAGGGTGTAAGTCCTGGGATCTTGTTGTGTTGTGGACTATGATTTTGCTTCCGCTTCCCTTAGTTGTCGAGCTAACTCTCGATTTTGGTTTCTCCTTACAGTACGACTCAACTTTGGCTTCTCTGCGGCCTCTAATTGTGCAATGTCAATGGGTTGTGGGCTGCACCACATGATGCGTTGAAGGTATTCACCCCAATTATCTACCAACTTTCGATGAGCATCACATACCCCCATATAACTGAGCCAGTCTGCGATAGATTTCTTTTCATCTATCCTAGTACGTCCCTTTGCTCGATATCATCGCCTCTTATATCGCTTACTCTTCTTATATAGTTTTTTATTATGGCCAGTCTCTAGTGCAGAGTCACTAGATGAATCGCTACTTGTGTCTTCTCCTCTCCAAGATAGATCATCATCTACGGTACCAATGGGCCTTGAATGGTTTGTCCCCACATTTGCACCAATATTTAACTAAGATTCTTCATCCTTTGAGCAAATTTGAACTGATGATTCCGACTCTGAATCGTGTGGGATATAGTCTTCTGGGATGCTACCGGTTCCACTAGCAGTCAAACCTTCATCTTGTAGGTCATCAGGAGCTATATGTATTGCTTCTATCATATTTAAAGGTAGAAGTTGTGGCACTTCGTCCCCCTCAAGTGTTACCCAAGTCGTCCCTTCATTTCCCCAAGTGTCTATGGTTACTGCTAGGTGTACCCAGTCTACATTGTTAGACTCAGCCATTCCAAGTAGAACATCCATATAAGGGGAATCTTCCCCAACATCATTGTCCTTTTACATGTGCAACAATACTTCAACGGGGTTGAGTGAATTGTGGTGTTAGATCAATGGTCAATTATAAATCTGTTCCCTAGAGGATGTGCTTGACAGTCACAAGATCAACTCGAACGACAGAGTCTTGGAATTGTAACTAGACATGGTTTTTAGATCAGTCATGCACCATTTTTCTTCCCTCATGAAAGGACGTCCGAAGATCATCTCAGCTGACATAGTGTGCTTGGAAAATACATAACAATGAAGGTGTGCCTTACTAAGACTTTCTTAAATGGCCTTGGTGAGATATGCCAAAGTCATTTCAAATAGCTTTGGCTCTTTAACAATAGGCTTTATGGTCATTGGTTCATGCCTCGATGCTTGCGAACTACTAGACTTTGGCTCAGAGGACATCTTTTCACTTGCAATCATTAAATTGTCTTCCAATTGGATTGCATTGGTAGTGACTGCCTCCTAGGTAGTAATACCTCTAACGACTAGGCCATTATAGATATTTTCATGTTGCAATCCTCATAAGGAATCTATCGAGCAATTGGTTATTGTTGAAACGCTTATTTACAGGACAATGAGAGTTTAAATGCTTTAGACAACTGATAAAGTCTCTCACTAACTCGCCTTCCTCACGTTCGGCCTTTTGTAGCTGAGATGCTACACCCCAAAGCACACCTTCTCGTATATGCTCCTTTAGGAACAATATCCGAAGAGTAGGGTAAATCGTTTTCCAGACCCGTGCCGTGGGGCAAAGGCATGCATGTCTTGACTTGACATTTCAGGGTTTTGTGGAGGATATCCCTCCATGATGTTGTAGTCAGAGGAAGAGTCACTAGATGCGATATGAGGGTCTTGAGTAGTACTGCCTTGGGTCCTCGTTGAGGGCCTATAGCCTAATCTAGAGGGATAATGGGTGACTGTGTAAACAAAGCCACTCTCTATACGCTTGTGCTCTAGCACACAACCAGAGTGTAGGTGCATGTGACCTTAGCACCCGAGAAGTATTGGTGAGTGCTCGTGAAGGCTTTTGGGTGTTTTGCAACTCGGTTTTACTCTCAATTTTTTGATTTTTTTGGTTTTTTCTTCTAACCAAGCTATGGAATATAGTGTGTGATAGCTCAAAACGAGTGTCTTGATGAAAGGAATGTGGCGTGCTTTACAGTCCCAGATTTGGTTACTTAAGGCTCTCAGAATCCTCAAAATGGTCTATTTCTAGTTGTGAGCTAGGCTTAAAATGGAAAGTCCAAGGGTGCTATTGTACATGTGAAGGAAAGGGTGGACTACTTGTCCCACATGCCCTCACTCCTTCTTGTGGTGAAGGTAGACTATATATATATAATTTAGGGTCTATACTATATCATAAGACTGAGGACTGAGGCCTAGGCCTGGGCCTGGGCGTGGGCTTGGGCTTGGGGAATGATCTCGATCTTTCTTTTAATATGCACTTTCCTTGTTTTTTTACCTTTTTATATTTTATTTTATGAATCTAAAAATAAGGGCTTATTGGTGCGAGCTGTGTGTGGATGTGGCCGTACATTGAGCAGCTGCGCGTTGATCTTTTAAAATCGCGAATAAAACGTACGAGGTAGAACTAAACCATTGCAACAGATCTTGATTGAACAACAAAATAGAGCAGAATTTAACATGATAGAACAGAAGAACAGAACATTCATGATAGACTTACACCAAGAACACACCCATGCACCACCTTTCCTGAGTGACTCCACGAGGCAGCACAAAGTGCTTCTCGAGCTTGGTGTAGGGAAATTCCTCGACAACGAGGCCAAAAATGTGCACATATGCCGCACGTGTCGGAGCTAGGGACTTGTCGAGCACCATGTGGGAGCCACAGAGGGCTCCAAGCACTCAACCAGGATAATTAGCAAGCTCGAATTTCAGAATGGGGGTTTGAGGTTATAGTGGTCCTTTTATATGAGATTGGCCCAGTCACACATAGGCGTCCACACTGGCCAGTCAAAGTAAAGATAATGTCAAATGAGATATGTGGTGCACCTCTCATCGACGATCACCCAAGCACCTATAGAACTGACAAGCCCGGCCCCAAACTCAAAACAATGTGATATGGCATTCATGGGTGTTAACTAAGCTGACATCCATTTGCCAAGGTCAGAACCAAGCGATGGGGAGCATTGGGCAATCACCAAGCTTCATATTTGCCCGATGCTGACTCCATTGTCGCTTGTGATGACTTTAACACCAAGGTCAGCACCAAGCGATGGGCAGCGTTGGGAAGTCACCAAGCCTCCTATTTGCCCGGTGGTGCTTACTCCACTGTATGACCTGTGATCACATCACCACAAGGGTCTCCATCATTGGTTAACAGACCTAGAAGAAATAATAAAAAAACTCTATTAGCATTAGCTTACCATGTGGCACTAATCCACAAGCTTTATCCAATGGTTAAGAGATGTACCCAAAATCCAACTCTTTACTAAGGACTACTTATGTACCCAAAAACTTCCATTGCACGAGAGAGTTTGCCCAAACTCGAGAACCTACATATCCTCGATAGTATGCAATTTTTGGTGCATTCGTTCTATGCTTAGTATTCAAAAGAAAAATAAGGTAGAGCCTACTTATTTGTGCACAATCAAATGCCCCACCTCAATCCACATAACTCGCATTCACCCTTTCGCGTGGCCTCACTCTCTAGAAAGAAACATGACTTAAAATACTATGCACAGTCTTTCTAGCACTTTAAAGCTTTCTTACTCACCCTATGTTCCCATATGTGCCATCATTGCAAATGTGATAGATCCAAAATTTTGTGTAGCTCTACCTCGACACTAAAGGGCATGGGTATTAAATGAAAGAAGAGTGGTGGGATCAAGAGTGGGAGTTGCACACGCGAATCTCGAAAACGTTGGAGGGCTCAAAAAAATTGGCGATCATGAGATTTGAACCCGGGCCTATCCAACTCTCCCGTGTGTATATGGTGTCCAAAGGGGGAAACAAGTGCATGATAAGTAAACATGGACAGGGGAAAAAGTAAACTAAGACAAAAAAGGTAAACTTGAACACGCCAAGTAAAATCGAACGACCGAGCATACATCACATCATGTGTACCTAGTTCTACACCATAGATCCAATTGCTCCCTCTTCATTTAATATCCCGTGTCCTTTAGTCCTAAGGCTAGCTCTACTGCAAGGAAATACAATAGCTTTAAAGGCATCATTCCACATGAAACAAGTGAAAGGATCAGGACAGATTTCAAAACCAATAGGAAAGTGATAAGATTTTTAGGTTGAATTAAACTAGTATCAGTGTTTGGGAAAGGATTGCCTCAGCTTAGTCTTGAGCCAATTGAAAATCGAGACTAGCTAGCTGCAAACCATGGTAAACGGAAGAAAACCGCTGAAATATGTGAGAAAGTCGTCCAAAAATTTTACAAATCTCAAAGTTTTTGCTAGTATTTCCGGTTTTCTTCTTTGTGAGGAGAACACTCAATCAATAGCCGCTTAATAAAAGAGACTTTCTCGAACACTAACACTGATTGGAATCAAGCTATAAAATGCAAGAAATGTAAACCCATGTGAAGTTGTAAAATGAAAGGTGAAATAAAAAGAACTAATTAATATATGTGTGTCTGTATAGAATTTATTAGAATTATGCAAGGTGAAGCTTCACTTTAGCATTCTAAAACAATAGAATGCAAAAAAAAAACATATATGTGTGTATGTGTGTGTGTAAAATTTACTAAAATTATGCAAGGTGAAGCTTCACTTTAGCATTTTAAAACAATAGAATGCAAGAAAAATAAAGACATGTCACGATGTGAAATGAAAGGTACGTCTCTATCATGCACCGAAAACAATGAAAGTTTCCCTAACCCAATACAACACTAAGGGTTTCTTTTAGAAAGCCAAAAATCATATTGTCAATTATCTATGTAACTAAAACAAAGTTTTTATACCTTCAAAACCAAAGGACTCAATATCTATATTAACAAGGATGGATTGAGCTCCATGTGGCAGCATTTCCCCTCCTTGGAAGCCCTTTACTCTGCTTGCAAACAAAGTGGGCAAGTTGATCACCACGAAAGTGCAAGGGACAGACAAGCAACAAAGTGCCACGACCACAAATCATTGATTTGTGAGAGGATCTTGCTAAATCTCTTTTTTTGCAAGCGGCACTGCGAGCTTCGTAACCCTTCTATCTATACTATTATAAAAGGAGGGGATCCCCCCCCCCCCCCCCCCCCCCCCCCCCCCCCCCCCCCCTTCTTGACACGTGTCAACATTTGCTAACTCCGCCAGCATGCGGCTACACTTGGTGGGGGGGAAGAGAGAGAGAGAGAGAGAGAGAGAGAGAGTCACAAAGTGAGCTCTGCAAACCGGATACAGTCCTGTGCATGTGTGTGTCTGTCTGATTGACTATTGCAAGGCATCTTCAAAGTTCATTGTTTCAGCTCCGTAGTCCTAATGATTTTCCTGATTGGCGTACGCTGGTCCGACCGCCCGAAGCTTGTTGGCTAAGTATAAGTTAATTGGCAACTTGGTTGGCCAAACAAGCGTGCACATCATTGTGGACCCTATAGCCGTCATGTCTTCAAGGAAGGCATTAGGTTGAATTTGGTGTGCACCTCACGAGTCATGAGTCACAAGTCGCACCTCACAAGGCAATGGTCACACAATGCTCAGTTATCAGTTATTCGGGCAAATAACTGAGCTTGCTTGGTGGTCACACACATCCTACTGAACCGGCTCAGTCCTACTAAAGCTCACCTTTTTGTAACTATGCCAAAAAGTCTTCAAATGGCTAAAATGACTTGTGAAACCAATTTGATACAATCTTGGTGAATCTAATACAATGTTTGGGTACAAAATAAAATGAAGTAAAATAAAAGCTAAAATGAACATCAGTGTCCGAAGATGCCCGACATTGAACGGAGAGAGAGAGAGAGAGAGAGAGAGAGAGAGAGGTGTACTAGACTCATGGCTTGTGGTCGCCCGAATAAATTGGTATAGTTGCAAAATGAAACTAGCTGCTCCTTTAATGCAACGCACGTGCAATCTGTCTCTCTCTGTATTTCTCTTTGGCGCTCTCTCTGTCTGGCAGATTGGCACCATGAATGCAAATGGCAACTGTTTTTTGTGACTGGCTATTGCACGTCATCAATACTTGGAAACCAGCTCACGCGACCTCCAGATGGCAGTGACCATGGCTCAATTTCCCTCACGTGACCAATTCGCATGGCTTAGTAGCTGCTTTTCATTTGAAAAAGAGCACAATAGGCATAGTTTCCAGCTATGGATAACCGCACCTTGCATGACCATGCTCCAAGACACGAAAGCTCTTGCCTCCTAGAGATGGCGCTGGGTGCACACTGCACACTGCAAAGCTAGACCTGAGAGAGAGCATTGGGGGGTGGTTTGCCCTACAAGCTACAAGTCGCAGTCTTGCTCTCTAGCTTTGTCAGATATCGTTTCTCTCTCTCTCTCTCTCTCTCTCTCTCTCTCTCTCTCTCTCTCTCAAACACACAACACCTGGGTGCGTGCATAGCTATGGTGCCCACTACCAAGTCTTTTCAGTGCTGCACTGTCCCTCCCTTTCCTACCTTATTTCTTTTTGAGCATCGTAGCTTCTTATCTCTCTTCTGAGTTCCCCTAGTTGCCAAGCTGCTGAGCTTGAAGCTATACGCATTAATCCATCCTCCACCTCTAAATCACTATGGTCGAGCTTCATGCTTCCCCTATTATTTAGCATCTCATATTTGCTACAAGTTTTTCTAAGATTCTCTATTTGTTTGTCACAGAGTCTGTCAGGACAAGGGTCCTGTACCCTAAGAACTAGGATAGTCATGGACTACGGCCAAGGGTCGGGCTAGACAGTGTGGATAGGGGATCCGTCTAGGGCAAGGGGCTAGGAGCCCGCCTATATAAAGGGAGGTTGGAAGGAGGATCTTCGGTCTAGTTTTCCTAGTTCTTACACTGGTATCAGAGCTTAGGAGTCTCTCTTCCACTCTCTCTCTAGGCGTGGTCACTTTTAGCTCCTAAAAATAGGTACTTTAGGTGAGAACCGTGGCCTTTGCAAGGCTTTTTCCATTCTTAGCAAAAGACTTTCTAAATCAAGTAAGCTTTCCTGTTTTGGACGAGAAGCTATGGTGCATGAAATTTCGTGCTCTTGGGCTTGACGGAGGCGCCCTTGGAAGAAAGGGGGGAAGCCAGGACCTCGCGGCCTCTACTGGCGTGAGCAAGCCACCATAAGTCTCTCTCTCTACTCACGTTGTCAACTGCGCTGTCTGTGTCTTTTTCCTTCAAAAAAATCGTCATATTCATATTGCAAGGCCATTTGACCATTGGTTTTGAGCCTTGGCCATTTCTAGTGGCCCTTCCCACAGGCAAGGCAGCACAAGGACGAGCCTTCGTGTGCCGGCAAGCCTCCCCTCAGTTCTCGTGATCCGGTGGAAGGCAAACGACCACAAATTTTTGTTGAGCAGGAATAACTCAGTATTCCGAACCGGCTGCAAACCAGATTTTGCAGTTTCGCACACCACAAATTCCAACCGATTTGCCGTTTGCATAAGATGCAAATCTAGTTATCGGCCACTATGAATTGATCGGTGTTTTCAAGTGCATCCTCGGCTGCAAGTCAATTGCTGATTTCGCGGTTGCTTGGGATTTAAAATCCGACTTCGAATTCAACGTTCGGTTCATCAAGTCTACATTAGACGACTTGCAACTTGCTGGACTGCACATGAAGCGAACAAGTTTATTGGGAAGCTCGACTTTCTCAATACCTTCAATGTCATCGGCAATTTGAAGTTCCTCGGTGATTTCACCTCTTCGCCAATTCTATCGTGGCTTTGAAATTCACCTTCTTTACGACCGCCGGCGAAGTTAGCATGGCTCACCACTGACCTCTGTGTTCGATACGGCTACGAGCTTTTATGCACTCCAAGGTACTGTTTTCTCTTTTGTTCGCACAACACAAATTCACCATGAGTGCGGAAATTGATGATCAACACATGTTTGACTTTGAATACCTGGAATTGGCTCCACCTGTGGATGTCATGGGGCTGGATACTCTCACGGAGGGTACCATCGTGGCAACAGGGATGGATGGTGCAAACCCAGGTGATCTATCTCTGTCTCCTCATTTATCAACCCCTCCTCCTCAGAGCGTGTTGGATATTCTAGAGGATGACAATCAATTGCCAGATGCCAGGGAGTTTGTCACTCGACAGGACTGGCAAACTTTAGATGCCCGATTTCTCAAGCTAGTTGTAAGGGTCCAAATATTGGTGACGCAAGTAGAAAATCTCACACAACTAATTTACAGAATGCTACCAGAATCAGCTCCCCACTTGCCAGCAACCCAAGGGGTTGTCAATCTACCGGTTATGACCAAAGAGGTCCAACATGTCCAAAATAATTCGGTTGTCGGAACAAATCGGGGCACGACTAACGTGGTCAGGAAGCGACTCTCACCATCCGACTTTCAACATGCAAAAAATCAAAAATTATGCTTTAATTGCTTAGGAACGCATTAAAAAAAGTAGTGTCCATATGTCTGACAAACGTACACATGATGCATTAGTTAGTAATTCGACATAAACTCCAGTTTTGGTGCAAGGCACAGTAGTTATATGTCTTTATACGTGCATGTGACCTTTTCAGAGTATTGCCCATTTTTCTCCAATTGGGTAGGATTATGCCCTAATTTCTTTTCTGAAATAATCATCCTTTCTAGTACAACCAATTTCACTTGCAGCACGGTTTCTAAATCGTGTTACCATTACCTTGGGGCCAAGAGCAGTGGCAACCAAGTTTAGGACATCTTCATTAATCAGGACCACATTTCACTGACTCACGACCAGTCCCGTCGGTGCAAGAAATTTATTTCATCGAATCACTACTAGTCCAATCGATGCAAGGCATTTTTGGTATTAACTTTTACGGTAGCCACAGACTTTCACTTTTATATGCAAGGCATGCTAGCCAGGAGGAATGACCTCCACCACTTCATGGATTACGCTACCACACTTGCAAATTTGTCAAGGACAAAATCAGTGACGGATTGTTTAAAATGATTGTCGGTTGTTATTAACACACCACCACACTAAAAGGAAACCTAAATCTAGGACTTATTTCAGGGGCAACGTGCCAAGGCTAAGTCGTCCTCATACAATCACGACCCTTGCAACCTAGGTGGATTGGAATAAGTTTTCTATTATCTCTCTCATCGAGCGAGTCATACCGGAAAACCGAGGAATGCTTATACGATAAGATGCAAGTCAGGCATACGATGCATAAGAGCACATAGCTTAGGCACACACTCTAAATTCTTAAGGAATGTTCCTCAGCCTAGCATGCTCTTCTTTTCGTTCTTCATCTCTTTCTCTAAGGAAAAAAATGAAAATTTTCTACGAAGTTTTGTTACATGTTTCACTAGTGAGTTCTCCTGAGCCAAGATGCTCTAAAACTCTCAGCTAGAAATTGGGCAAGGTGCCATCCACATTAGTCGTCATCGGTTCAACGATTGAACACTAGTTGCCATGATGGCTATGAACCACGCACGCTAGCTAAAAGCCATTGCTAAACCTAGGATAAGATCCACTTGTTGGTATTCCTTGGACGATTGTTCTCAAGATCGAACAGCTCTACCCAGTGGAGTACACATTGACGTTAATTGACAAGCAAGCGTCTTGTCATTACGGATGTTTAGGGTGTTGCTGATTTGTGGCTGTCTACAATCGAAGGACGGCTCACAGTTCTTGGAGGCGTGTCACATACGACACGGGCGCATCTACACACAGATTGTAGGCGACATCCATACTAGTTCATCAGGTAGCTTGTGTTTGTTGCTTGATATTCCAGATTTCATCCTGACATTGCAGGTACTTCCACATGGGATGTATTGTCAGAGATGATGTATGTCTGTTGAGGGTTTGATGGTTGTGAGTCACGCAGCAAACAACCGCCGCAGCGGTTACAGCATACAATGGGAAATTTGTGGATGTATGACTTTGTGGGAAGTCTATGTACTGTCAGATTTACTGCAGCCTTTGTTGAGGGTCGAGTGAGGTTTTATTGAGCTGGGGGATTCTCGAATGTTGAGATCCTCGGTGATACAGGTCTTGGAGCGATCCCTCGAGCACCCTTAGATAGGCAGCTAGGATGTATTGACTGTGAGTTAGACAGTTGGGATTGCATCTTTGCTTTACTGCCGTTGAGACATTGTCGCAGTCTATGCTTACAGGACAATGACAAGACAGTGAGAGACAGTACAGGTGCAGGACAGGTTTACCCACAGCTTACAGTGTCAGAGAGACAGTTTTTTTTGAGATGTTTTTTAGTTTTTTTTTTAGTACACCAGAGCCATTTTACAAAGGAGACTCTGCCGAAATTTATGCAGAATCTGAAGCTTTCTTGGTTCATTTGACAGGTTGATATTGGTTCAGAGGTCAATTTACAGGGGAAACTCTGCCGAATTTTTCCCAGGAAAGTAAACTACTGTGAAGCGTAGCTATGGCTGGATCACAGGACACTGCTCTTTACAATATCAAGAAGCTGGATGGAACCAATGTCCCATTGTGGAAGCAGCAGATTTGGCACGTGTTGGTACAAAAGAAGCAGATAAAACCTATAAAGCTCAAGGGGATAAAACCAGAAGATATGGACGAAGATGAATGGAGCGAAATGGATGAATTGGCACTTTCTACCATTATGCTGACTTTGGCAGAAAGCGTTTACTTCAATGTAGCAGACGAGATGTCGGCTTATCAAGCATGGTTAAAGCTGAGTGATCTTTATGAGAAGCAGAGTGCAGCTTCACAGGTATACTGGCTTAAAAAGCTTGTTGACTTGAAGATGAAAGAAGGGACACCTATGTCCAATCATCTGAATGAATTCAACACAATCTATAGTCAGTTGTCAGCTCAAGGTGTCAAGTTTGATGAACCTGTTAGAGCTATGTTCCTGTTGATCACATTGCCGGAAAGTTGGGACACTTTTCGCACAGCTTTGAGTAATTCTGCACCTCCAGATGGTTTGAACATAGCAGGTGTAGAAGGAAGTCTGCTAACTGAAGAAACCAATAGAAAGACAATGGACAAAGGCAAAGGAACAGCCTTAGTTGTCAGAGGAAGGACCAAAGAAAAGTACAAAGGTGGAAAGAGGAATCGGTCTCGTAGAAAGTCCCGCAGTGCTAAAGGCAAGAGTGACATAGAATGCTACCATTGTGGCAAGAAGGGTCACATGAAAAGAGACTGCAGAGAATGGAAAGT
Organism: Adiantum capillus-veneris; assembly: GCF_014529385.1. Lineage (NCBI taxonomy): Eukaryota > Viridiplantae > Streptophyta > Polypodiopsida > Polypodiales > Pteridaceae > Adiantum > Adiantum capillus-veneris. The sequence goes on along the minus strand of NC_140947.1, from coordinate 84,881,960 downwards.
AGAAAAAGGCAAAGAGAAAGCTGAAGACCATGGTGAGAAGAACAAGTCCTCAGTGAAGATTCAAGAAATAAATGTGACAAACACTGTTGTAGAGGATGACAGTCTAGTGTCAGGAGACATCTACTTCTTGAAAAAAACAATGGACTCAGCTCTTCTTACAGCATCTGATGGAAATGCACTGAGTGATTGGATTATAGACTAAGGGGCATCACCTCATGTGTCTCCAAACAAGGAGTGGTTTACTTCTTATGTGACCACTAAAGATCATGTTCGGCTGGGCAATGGGCAGACATGTGAGATCTTAGGTGTTGGAGATGTTCAATTGAAGTTTCAGAATGGATCTTCTTTCACGCTGAAGAATGTGAGACATGTTCCCGCAATTACAAATAGCTTGATCAACACAGGTTTACTTGATGATGTTGGCTACGTCACCACTTTTGGACAGAACATGTGGAAGATATCCAAGGGTTTTATGACAATAGCATATGGAGTAAAGTCTGGAGGACTTTACATGATTTATGTATCAAATGTCTCTAAAAATGTAATCAATGTAACCGAGCAGCCGAACGTTTCTTTGTGGCATAGCGGGTTAGGACATATGTCCAAGAAGGGAATGGAAATCTTGTCTCGTTCTGGTTATTTGCCTGGCTTTTCATTTAATGATTTTGAATTCTGTGAACATTGTCTGTATGGTAAGCAAACACAGCAGCCACATAAGCATAGAAGCAATAGAAGAGATACACAGTTGGCACTTGTTCATAGTGATTTGTGTGGACCTATGCCTAACCTATCTCTAGGGGGAGCTTCTTACTTTATGACATTTATAGATGATTACTCGAGGAAAGTATGGGTGTACTTTCTCAAGCACAAGGATGAAGCATTTAGTGTTTTCAAAACGTTTGTGACACTTGTGGAGAATCAGAGTGGCAAGAAGCTTAAATGCTTACGCACTGACAATGGTGGAGAGTATGTTTCAAAGGCCTTTCAGGACTTTTGTGAGTCAAAAGGTATCAAAAGTGAACTTACTGCTCCTTACAATCCTCCTCAAAATGGTGTTGCTGAGAGGATGAATAGGACCATACAAGAGAAGGTCAGAAGTATGTTGTCTAATGCACAGCTGCCAAATGGGTTTTGGGTTGAAGCTGTATCAACAGCTGTTCATCTTATAAATAGATCTCCTAGCAAGGTTTTGCAGAAGGATTTAGTGGCAGAGATGGTATGGTCAGGCAAGGTGCCCTCATACAAGCATCTCAGAGTCTTTGGCTGTGAGGCATATACTCACGTTGCAAAGGAATTTAGGAACAAACTTGAGCCAAAGAGTAGAAAGTGCATCTTTCTAGGCTATGGTAATTCTGGTGAGATGGGGTACAGACTTTGGGATCCCGAATCCAGAAAGGTTATCCGCAGCAATGATGTTCACTTTAATGAATCCAAATATCATTCTAAACCAGAGAGGGTTGAGGAGATTAGAAGAGTTGTCTTCCAAGAAGATGGACCTGCACGTGCAAGACAAAATGTCAGGGCTCAAGAGGAGCAAGGACAGGATAGAGTGGAACCACAGGTTGTGGCTAAGCCTGAGCCACCTATTGTGCGTAGATCTGGACGTATCACGCGACCTCCTGATAGATTTGTTCCATCTATGAACTATGTCATGTTGACTGATTGCAATGAGCCTTCATGTTACCAGGAAGTAGTGCAAATGAAGGACTCCGAGAATTGGCAATTGGCCATGCAGTCAGAGATGACAGCTCTGCATAAAAACCAGACATGGAAGCTAGTTAAATTACCATAGGCCAAAAAGGCTCTACCTTGTAAATGGGTTTACAGGTATAAGATCACCACTCATGATAGTCAGCCAAAGTACAAAGCAAGGCTTGTTGCCAAGGGCTTTAAGCAAGAACAAGGCATTGACTTTGATGAAGTCTTCTCTCCGGTGGTCAAGATGACTACATTGAGATGCTTTCTTGCATTGGTTGCCATATTAGATTTGGTGTTGCACCAAATGGATGTCAAGACAACATTCTTGCATGGTGATTTAGATGTGGAAATTTACATGCAACAGCCAGAAGGGTTTGTTGAGAAAGGCAAGGAAGATTGGGTATGCCAGTTGTTAAAGAGCCTTTATGGCTTAAAACAATCACCGAGGGCATGGTACCATGAATTCCACAAGTTTATGCTTTCTCAAGGCTACAAACATAGTGAGTTCGATCACTGTCTATATACAAAGAAGGCTAAGGATGGTAGTTGGTTGATCCTTATTTTGTATGTGGATGACATGTTGATTGCTGGCAAGCACTTGGAAGAAATTTCAGCTTTGAAGTCAAAGATGGCAAAATCGTTTGACATGAAAGACATGGGTGAGGCAAGTCATATACTTGGTATGCGCATTGAGAGAGACAGATCAAAGAAGTTGATTTGGTTATCTCAAACAGAGTATATTGACAAGGTTTTGCAACGTTTCAATATGGAGAAGGGAAAGGCATTGAGTGTTCCATTGCCACCATATGTGAAACTTAGCAAACAAGATTGTCCTGTGTCTGAGGAAGAACAGGCTGAAATGGATAAGATTCCATATGTGTCTGCAGTGGGTAGTTTGATGTATGCAATGATTTCTACTCGCCCAGACATTGCATTTGCAGTGGGAGTAGTAAGTCGATACATGTCAAACCCAGGCAAGAAACATTGGGAGGCAGTGAAAGGAATATTGAGATACCTGAAAGCTACAAAGAGTATGCGCATATGCTATGGGAGTCAGGAGCTAAGTGTAAAGGGTTTTACAGACTCAGATTATGCAAGTGACTTAGACAATCGAAGGTCTACGTCAGGGTATGTCTTTACATTGGCTGGTGGAGCAGTATCATGGCGTTCTAAATTACAAGATTGTGTTACTCATTCTACTACAGAGGCTGAATATGTTGCAGTATCAGAGGCATGCAAAGAATCAATTTGGCTTAATCGACTAGTAACAGATTTGGGAATCAAAGAAGAGATGCATGTGTTATATTGTGATAGTCAAAGTGCTATACAATTGGCTCGCAATCCAGTTTATCACTCAAAGACAAAGCATGTGGATGTGAAGTATCATTTCATCAGGGAAATGCTCGAGGATAAGCAACTTCAGCTTGTCAAAGTTCACACCACAGAAAATCCTGCTGATCTACTTACAAAAGGACTTCCCTCAGAGAGCTTTGCGCATTTTCGCAAGCAGTTAGGTGTAGGGTAGTACATCACTTCTCTACATCTCTTGTATATTAGCTTGTATAGTAGCTTCTCTCACACTTAAAGTACCACATTGGACTTTAAGTGGGAGGTTGTTGGGGTATAAAGCCCAATGTGGTCGCCCAGGTAAGTGGGCGGGCCGCCAGGTATGTACACATATTCTTTTGTAAAAACCTAATAAGAACTCACTATGCTCTACACATTACAGTAGAGCGAGTTCACCATATTGTCGTGCTCTTCTTCTCGCACTCTCTCTCGCGTCGCACTTTCGCTCGTACTCCTTCATGTTTAACACTGATATGTTTGAAGCGGCATGCCAATTCATGGACTTTATTCTCTCTGCACCTTCTTGTACTGCCTGTGCAATATCTCTTGCAGATTTATTAGGAGTTTACACCCTGCCATACACGGCACTGGCTAAAGGATGGGTGTCTATGGTTAGATGGTCTAAACTCTAGGAGCTTACTCTAGTCCACCCGCTTTCAACCAAGTTGGTTGTCTTCACTCCATATAACATATATGGCTGGTTACTCAATGATTGAGTCCTAGTTTACCGACAGTCAGGGAAGACTTTCTGTAAAGGTTGGGAAACAATACCTCACTCTTATTGCTGCTATTCATCTCGTGTTGGATGGGCAACTTATAAATATTTCTTTTGCTAAAGGATTTACTGCATACGTTAGCACAACGAATTTCTGAATAGATGATTTTCTCCCTATTCTAGAATTTGCGTAAGTACGGTTTTCAAATTTGAACACCCGTTGTGGTGGGGTTGGAGATTGTTTCAATAGTTTCATACGTCAAGGACTTACCAGGTGTGCTGACAAAGTATGTTGGCAAGTAACCTTCATTAGGGATGAACCTATAGTTCTATGTGTTCCAATATGTTCAATAAGGACACACCCTACCATACTTCTTCGTAGCTATGAAGCTTTTTAAGATACTCACGCGAGTTGGAAATCTGGCTCTCAACTTCATAGACAGTTGCGTCAAGGTTTCCGTGCATTATTCCAGTACCTGCAGAAGATCTGAACACTGGTTATGCCTTTGGACAACTCTTAGTTATGGTTCCTCCTTTCCAGTACTCAAGTGAGTTATAAATAGAGTTACCATTTAGACCCAAGTGCTTGCAAACGGACAACAATGTTGAAAATCAAGATGTTGCTCTTGGTTTCATTGAACCTCCTCATTGCATCACGTATCAGTGGGCTCGTATATAGGATGCCAAGTCAACAAACATCAGTCTTCTTACGAAGATATCACCACTTTTGTTTTCGAAGACGAAAACTCTTCTTTAAAGGGGGAGTAATGTCAGGACAAGGGTCCTGTACCCTAAGAACTAGGATGGTCATGGACTACGGCCAAGGGTCGGGCTAGACAGTGTGGACAGGGGATCCGTCTAGGGCAAGGGGCTAGGAGCCCGCCTATATAAAGGGAGGTTGGGAGGAGGATCTTCGGTCTAGTTTCCCTAGTTCTTACAGAGTCATTCTGCAAAAGCTCGACTGCTGGAGTAGAAGATGGTAGTTCATGGCAGCAGTTGTGGAGGCCGAGTATCTAGATGGACAATGGACAACAAGGCTAGGTGGCATAGGTGGGGGTAGTAGGGCCGCAAGAAGGCCCTATGAGCAAACTTGCCTGAGTGTGTGTGCGTGTGCGTGTGTGTGTGTGTGTGTGTGTGTGTGTGTGTGTGTGTGTGTGTGTGTGTGTGAGAGAGAGAGAGAGAGAGAGAGAGAGAGAGAGAGAGAGAGAGAGAGAGAGAGAGAGAGAGAGAGAGAGAGAGAGAGAGAGAGAGAGAGAGAGAGAGAGAGAGAGAGAGAGAGAGAGAGAGAGAGAATCGAGTAAAATTGTTTGACTTCATCTCAATTGAGCCAGGCCTGACTTACTTTGCCAATGTCATCTTGATGTGTCTCTGTCTCTCTCAAGTTTGGAGCATGTGTTGGTGATCCAGCACTACAAGCGTCGCACGCACATTAAAGTTTAGCTCTCTTGGTGTAGACTTGATGTACCCAACAAGGAATGGGGTGGTGCTTCTTTGAGGAGGTATAATCTGCGTGTAATGTTCTGAGTCTAATTGGTTGCAAATATAAGTACATTGGCAAGCAACATTCAACCAATGCTAAAGTGAACAAACGTGACTCCTTGGCAAGAAGCATTGGCTGAGTATATTTATTTGTAAAGAGCGAGGGTTGAATACATTGATAGTAAGCGGGTAGCATTTAAGCAATATATATGGTCAACGTAAGTACTTGATATGCACTCAAAGGTTGTACAGGTGCTCCTCGCAACATTTTCAAGTGGCATTGTGAACTTGAAGGATTTTATGTGATGTGAGAGGGTTTAATAACTTATTATCCCAAGAAACATGAGGTTGTGCATTATTATTTGAGCCCCTATGCCATGGTGTAAGAAAAATCATCTGGCATTGATGCACACATATTGAAGATGTTCTATGAGATTAAGGTGTTGGTTTTTGTGTATAAGCACCCTAAAGTCCTTAAAACTTGAAAGCAGGTGCAACTTGAAAGTATGAAAATACACTTGCAGGGGCAACTTGAAAGTATCTGTTTGTGCTCAAAGGCCATGTCACTCCTCCAAATGTCATAACCTTTGTGCTCTTTTAGAGGAAAAGAAAATACTTAATAATGTTTTGTGGCATCAATATGGGAGTGTGTCTATCAAATACCTCACCTCACCTAAGGCAAAGAAAATAGTCATAGGTTGGGTTCATATCGAGGTGGCGGAAAACAAGACACTTTATGAGCTCTTCCAGGTGGAAAAGTTTGCAAACGTTCTCTTCCACTGGCCATGTGTTCACATTGTTGGCGGAGGAAAATGTGAGGCAATTTTTTGCCACCGTTTTATGTGAACGTAGGGCGGCAATGGAAGAAAGAAGAGGAGGCAAGTGTGGACAAAAGGGTGGGAGGTTTAGTTTAAAGTGATTGGTGTCAACATGGCACTTTTTGCCAAGGTGGAGGGTGGAAGAAAGAACTTGGGGGGGGGGGGGGGGGGGGGGGGGGGGTCGAAACAAATCTCCTTTTTCTCTTCCACAATGTGGCACTCTCTATCTCACTTTTTCGTCGCCCTATGTGAACAACAAGGTCCACATGGCACTTTCTTGTTGGTTTACAAGATTTTCCAATGCCTTCGATCCGCCGCCCGATGTGAACCCAGCCTTACATGTAAAATGTCTTCGCAAATTTTATAACACCAATAGGAGTTTAGGTCACCATGCCAAGTCCCCTATAAATCCACGAGTGAGGGTGCAAAATTGGCTTTAGAATGGAGCCAAGACATTCACTTCGTAATATAGCCAAATATAATCATCTTGCTTCAACTCAGTGCCACACTGCCTATTGAAAATTTGGAATGTAATTCTATTGTCTATATCACTTCGTAATATAGCTTCAACTCAGTGCCACACTGCCTATTGAAAATTCTATTATCTTAATTCTCCTTTTTCCTCTCCCTTCAACTGGATGTTTTGATTTCTCAACTGGCTGAAGGCTAAGCTGAGGCACACTTTTCCTAAACAGTGGTCAAGGAGACATTTGCATGGAGTGGTAGCTGGTCAGCATGCACTCCTAAGTCTCTCTCTCACTCTCTCACTCACTCACACACACACACACACACACACATTTGGCAAGAAAATGGAAATGCCTACAAATTTTGAGAAAGGCATGCCTATGTATAGCTTTTTGAGGTTTACTCCATGTTTGTGGTAACCCAAACATGTGTTTCTAAGCGTTTTCTGGATATATGAGGAAGGATAAATTTTCAAGAGTAGCCCATGTACTGGCCCCTATTTCATGCCCCCCACCATCTATGTAATGCCAAACTAAAGGTGGCCCCCTCTGTTACTAGCAATCTTTTCTTAAAGGTCTCCATAATTTATTTGGGCCTCTTGTTCTCCACTTAATAATAACCCATAAAATTGCGATTTGCCTGATAATGAAAAAAGGGTGATTTTAGAAATGTTGATATAGATAATGTGCACACGTGCCATTGGATAACTTTTGTGACGGAAATTTATGTTGTGATGTATTACAATGTTTGTAATTTCTCTAAAAGACTACTAGGAAAGTAATGTTTAACACAAGTAATTCCAAGTCATTATACATCTATTCTATTATACTATTATTCCGGCCTCCCCCCTAACAGGAGCAGGCTTTGCTCCGACTAGTTGTGTGTGTAGCATCCGCTGTCTCGTAACTGACTCACATAGATCAAGCTCTGTGTCAAACCTGGCACATGGCGTACATCTCGCAACACGTAGGATTCCAGGTAGTTTTGGATGAGCACAGTTTTAGATTGCATCGTATGACATCTCTTGCACCAACTATGTCATGCAATAAACCATCAGCTAGACACACACGTCCAAGCATACCACTAGCATATGTGCTAAACCACTCACGACTCGGCGTGACGTGAAATCTAGCACTCACATCTAGTATCCAATAAGAAGGTAATGTGTCGTAAAAAAATGACATAAGAAAGTCGGTAAACATGGAAGCAAAGTCAACATCTCCATCATGCGCAACCACATATGCTACATCTTCTCCCACATCATCCAAAGTAATAGCATCCCACTTGTGCTGTATCCTGTGCTATCTCATCCACCAAAAACAACGCATACGTACATGCTCTGTATGACCACAATGCCAACACACAATATCTCTATGCCTGCAAGATCATCCTTTGACTGTAGGCATCTCTGTAGACTCATTTGTGCCAAAAGAATTGCATAATCTTTGCCATAACTCTCTAGATGTATATGCATCCAAAACAATGCGATAGACAGACTCACCAAATCCTCCCACTCATCATCAGTCATAGACTCTGACCTAGCATCCATGGCCTGTAGTGGCAACACTTGGCCCAACTGATTCAATGCATCATGCATATCTGCTTTTCTATGCTCAAAGTTTGAACCATCAAACTTTGTATGGAAAAGCACAAACCTTGATAATGATGTACATGCTAAATCCATGGCGATAACCTATGACAAGACCAAGCACAATCGATCAACTGACAATAGCCAAATCCTAGCTAACTCATACACCAAGTACTATCAAAATACAACATAAACTGGCATAAGCTGTCTAAGAGAAGTATCAACAAATATGGCGATCAATGTAGCGAACAAGTGAGCAAAACCGCTCATTTGATAGTATTTGGCTATCTAACCATAATAACCATATGTGCCATAAACATGCTCAAAACCATGAGAAAATCATGCACAAAATCCACACTCAAGCATACTGAGCTGCCCAAAAGTCTTAACTCCCTAAACTTGGAAAACAATCCTTTAATCCGAAACACAAAGTGCATCAACCGCACTACAAGCGAGGCATATACTAGCATAAACTTGGATGCAAAACAACCAAAATATGACACAAATTGATGCTCAAAACAAATGAAAATTAGCCCACATATGCCATTGCAAGGCAAAGAATACCATCTGCCGAAAAGCGCACATCACGTGCATCCACATGGCATTATAAAGGAGCATCAAGCATGTACCAAATGTGTAGCAAATGAGCATGCAAATCATCTAAAAATTCAGCTCACAATCATGTCACAAATGCTTGCAAATCTCTCTACAAATCCGTGCACCACACTTTTCAAAATATGCTCAATCGCATAAGTCAATGCACATAACCTGTGATGAATCCACTCTCGAACCTGAGGGTCCATAAGAATGCATACATCCACAAAGTGTTCTCAACGTATGTGCATAAATTCATTGAAAATATCAATCAACACTCTCTTCACTGAGAGAAAAACATCAATGTGCGAAACAAGAGAATGACAAAGCTCAATCCGAGCTCTCCGAATGTAGCAAATCACCACAATATGCATACATAATCTTCAACTTTCAGAATACCCTGCAGCATGTTAGCCCATATCTTCCAAACCATTCAAAATTTGTAGAAACTTACTTCTAGAAAGTTGTAGACCACGCAAAAACGGTTGGGAATCTCAAGGATGGACCTGAAATGTGCTATTTTTACAGGTTGAAATAGAGTTATAAAAATCTGCAGCTGTGTACCCTAGACGTGCAGGCAGCCTGAGTGACTTATCACAAAATTGGTGAAGATTGTGAGAAAACTTTCTTCTGCAAAGTTGAAGAGGAAAAACAACCGGTTAGTTACCACGAGAATCGGCTTGAATAAAGAAGTTTTGGTAGGCCAAAACAGATCTGCAAAAATGTGCTACAATTTTTGCTGCTTCTCCGCTTGCTTCCCCGCTGAGCTCCAATGGTGCTCCTAATCCCTGAGCTCTGATACCAGTTGAAGTGCGCGAGCGAGAGTGTGTGTGAGTGTGGGAAGCAATGGAGAAGAGAGGAGAAGAGGAGACCTTGTGTTTGCAGGGACTAAAACTCACTCTCTACATGTGAGCCCCCTTATTCTATTATGTACATATTGAATAAGTATAGTGGGTGGGCGCCTGGCCTAACAGGCCACATGGGGCTTTACCCCAACGCACACAACTCTTTTTGAGGGAAGGTATGTGATGCAAGAGATTGAATTCTCCATCCTTGTGCTCACCACAATTCCATCCACTTTGAATCTATACTCGAGAGATGTTTCATCAAGAAACTCAAGAGATTCTCTAACATCCTATAGTCTCGAATTTGTTGTTACTATAAGGCTTCTATGCTCAGTGTGTAGATGGATTGTGACCTTTAATTTAAACTCTAAATAATTTTCCTCATAGTTGAGAGGAACCCAACTACCTAATTTTCTTCTCCATCTCCTATAGTCATAGCCTAAAACTAATGATTGACAACCTAGTTGATATGAGACAGATGTAGAATTTGGGCTTACTCTACATCTAATATTATTGCCAGTATGGAAAGTTTCTTTGGTAATCCATCCGTCTCCAAGTACATTATCCAGTTCAGTCATAGAAAGTCTTCTATAAAGCCACATCGTCTCCTCTACAAGTCCATTGTTTTGAAACATGCCACAAAGACATGTATAGGCAAGAACCATTGAACTTTAATCCTTCTTGATATCGTGCCCAGAGACATAGCTTTAAGGATGTCTTATCTAATCTTGGATTTGAAGCTTGATATAGTACATGCATCAAGAGCTTCCCAGTCAAGTGAACTTATGGTGGGAACGTGTAACTGATGTAGTTCTCCATATGCACCTTCTCGTGATGGAACCTTGTATTCTGCAAAATAGACAAACAAATCCATTGTTTTGTAAAAAGAAGGTGGCTTGTAAGCATACATAGCATCTGTAATCCCTTTATGCATTGCTTTGAATGTACCACTTAGACTCTCCACAGGCTACCATTGCACAATTGTTAAAGGAAATATATCTGGAATGGAATCAAAAAATGAGAAAAAACAATGGGAGAATGAAAAATTCATTGTATCAAATAGATAAGTTTTTTTTTTACTTACAGTAAGAATGCAGTGTGGGATGTTCATCCAAGTCTAACACCATATCCTTGGCCATGTACACACGTTGAACCTTAGCTAGCCAGCCATTGTCGGTCACTTTGAAAGCAAGAACACGACCTTTCCAATGGTTTTTTGCTTTATCACGTTTGGTTCTCTTGACTTTGTGTACACCTTTGCATGAAGGAAGAATTGTTACACAGTCATTCACACGAAAAGACATAGGTTTTCAAAGACCATATTCTCTAACGTTATGAAAGTCACAAGGAGTTATGTTATGTGAAGGGCGACATGCAGAAGACACCATGGAAACTCAGAGATTAGAGAAGAAGAAAGAAAATACAGAGACACAAAGAATTAAAACTCTCACAAAATAGAGGGAAAGTGAAAAAGGTATACATTTGAAAAAAGTAGGTGATTTGTCATTAATGGCCTTGTTTTAAAAGCCTTGTCACATAGATTTCATTATTTTTTATAACAATTTTGTGAAATATAAAAAAGAATAAAAGATAAGACTTCATTACTTTGGGCTGAAAATTTCATGAGCTTACTCGTCGAAAGCACCTAAATATAGCTCTTTTAGCCTTATGATCAAGACATTTAGCGGCTCTACGTCAAAATAGGACCACCAAAACCCAAGATACAGGAGACAAGAGTGGCATACTTTTGTATATGTGTCAAATGACTATTGGACTATTCCTTAATCCTTAGATTAACAAACAACCCTTTTCTAGCAGTTTTTGGCCCTAATGAATTCCCCCTTGGGAGTGATTCGACGAACGAGAGCTGACACATAGAGTATAGCCTAAGTGCCATGCCCTAAGGACATGATCAGTCCACAAAGGGGAGTAAGACCAAAGCTTTGCAGAAAGCTTCAAACTTCTCACAAGACAATGCCTTTGTGAAAAGATCTACAAGGTTGTTTTGTGTTGGCACATAAACCAAGTTGATCTCTCCTACTGGGAGCCTCTCCTCGACATAGTGGTAATGCACCTCAATGTGCTTTGTGTATGCATGAAAAAAGGGGTTTCTTGTAATTGACAATGCGCTCTGACTATCAATGTAGATAGTGTTGGCAGTGTCATGTCCAACACCCAAATCAGCCACGATGCATCTGAGCCATACACACTCAACTGTAGCTATGAAGAGTGCACTGTACTTAGCCTCACAATTGGAAGTGGCCATAGTAGGTTGCTTCTTTCTCAACCCTGATATGCATGAATTTCCAAAGCATGTGTGATAAAACAACCAGCCCAATCTGAGTCTGAAAAAGCATGTCCTTTGGGATAAAACAAGCCAATATGTAAAGTGCCACTCAAGTAGCAAAATCCTCTTGACAGCCTCTCAATGCTTAGACCCTGGGCTATGCATGAATCTAGTGACCTGCGGTAAGACTGCAAAATGATTATCTGGTCTCGTGTTGCATACATAAATGAGGCATCCAATAGGAGTTTGGTAAAGAGTGGAATCGACATGATCACCAACATGATGAAGAATCAATTTCATCTGTTTCCATAGGAGTGGCAATAGGTTTGCAATCCTCAAGTCCAAGCTTACATAGAAATGTTTCTATGTAACTTTTTTAACACAAGGAAATACCACCATCACATTACTTAAATTGTATACCCAAGTAATGATGCAACAACCCCAAATCTTTCATCTTGAACGTAACATTCAAATCAGCCTTAAATTCAGCAATATGTCTCTCATTTGGTCTAGTGATCATCAAATCATCCACATAGAGAACGGCGATAAGAAATACATCACCCTCATGCTTTACATACAATGTGCTTTCTGTTGGACTGTTATGAAAGCCTTATGCCATGTGGCAGACCTTACAGATTCTCACAATTTGTGTTGTTGATGTGGCAAGTGTACGGATTTTTGTGATTTACGATGGGCACCTTTTCAGCGCCAACTGTTAGACTAGTTGCTTTTTAGTTTATAGCTTTTCATGTAAATTGCTTTTGGGAGGCCAAGGGCCTTTAAATATGTGCCATGGGATCATTCTTTGGCATGCTTCCGGGTGAAGGTGGAGAGCATGGAGTACCGGCTTGTACCGGGTTGAAGAAATATAAAGAAATACTAAAAGGGGCACCAAGGTTTGGGGCCAGTGCTCTCTCTTGGTGTGCACTCTACCACTCCCCGTCTCTTGTGTCGTGCACTCTCTCTATCTCCAAGCACGAGGAGATTACTTCAACTCATACAAATTTTTCTTACATTTGCACACTTCATCTTCTTGCCCTTTAATGACACAATCGTGAGGCTGTGATACATAAACTTCCTCAATTATTCACCATTCAAGAAAGCAGTAGCAATGTCTGAATCATGTACATCCCAACCAAAATAACCTACCCATGCACATAGAAAATGCACAGTAGTCATACGACAAGCCAGAGAAAAAGTCTCTTCATAATATATCCCTTTTTGCTATGCATAACCCTTTGCAAGGCAAGCCTTATAGCGATCAATCTCATCATTTGGCTTGCATTTCAACTTGTAAACTCGCTTTGTACCAATGGCCTTTTTTCAAGGAGGCAAATCACATAAAGTCCATGTGTCATTTTCTATGCTTGGTAGGCTTCCAAGGCTGTATTAATAGGCTCAAAAAAAAATTATCAACCAAAATGGATCCTCCATAAGGGAAAAAAATAGTCTCGGAGGCCCCCAAAGTTGCCCCTGAATTTGCTCCGTACCATCCACGATCACAAATAGAGATCTCATCAGCGTGCAAATCTGGAATCCACCAAATATATGTGCACCATTGGCTTCTCCTCGTATGGGGGCCTTACAAATTGTGCAGCATATATTGTGGGTGGCAAAACTGAGAGAGGTGGGCATTGCAAGTATACCAACAGATGAGCATCGTCGTCTTGCTACTTTCGAAGAAGGAGACAAGGTTTTCCTCAAAGTTCCGGAGCATTTAGAAAGTCTGAAGACGGGAAAAGTTGCTATACGCTATTGTGGACCGTTTACCATTCAAACATATAGGTCAAGTGGCCTATAAGTTAGCTCTCCCAGAGCACTCACGAGTTCATCCTGTTTTTCTTGTTAGCTGTTTATGAAAACAGCTAGGACAGAATGATAACGTCATTGACACAGGTGTGTTAGTTGACCTTATCGAATTGCCAAGCATTCCTCATGAGCCCGAGAAGATTTTGGATTCTCACGAGCTTCGCACCAGACATCATGTCAGACGACAAGTGTTGGTAAAATGGCTAGATAGACCTGAAGAAGGCTCTACATGGGAAAATGTCTCCGCACTTAAGAAACGTTTTCCTACGTTCGGTTTTGAGGACGAAAACGGTTCTCCAAGGGGGGGGGGGGGGGGGGGGGGGGGGGGGGGGGGGGGTAATGTAAGGACATGGGTTCTATGGGCAAGGCCACCGGCACGGTCGGATAGTGTGTACGCCAGGGGGAGGCTATAAGATAGCACGGTTGGGTGGAGACTAGCACACGCATTACCACCGCCCTTTCATGACCTAACCTTATCTTTCTCACTCTCTCTTTGCCACAACTTTTGGGCATTTTTCCTCTCTTTCTCTCTCCCGGTTTTGTGCACAGAGTTTACTGCACACACAGAGCTCTGTTGCCCTCTCTCTCTTCCTGCATATAAAACACCATCACCACCTCCCCCTCTCTCTTCCTACAGCATCACCGTCACCACCCGTCCCCGTCGATCTGCACAGAGATGTACTACAACCATCACCTTGGTTGCCACCGTCGTCATCATCTCGTCGTCGTTGCCGTCGCCGTTGTTGTAGTTGCAAACCATTCATCATTGTCGTTGTGCCATCGTCTGATTCTCTCTTCTAATTCCACAAATCCCTCTCCATGCTTCATCGAGCCTCCTCTTCATCGCTCGTCCATTCCCCAATCCGGCACTCAAGCTCACAGGTAATTACATCTTTTATTACATTCTAGGTACTATTTAATTACATTCTTATCACATTTTAATCACTTTCTAATTAAGTTCTAATTAGATTTAGATCCTCCTCACTCTAAACACAAAAAAGAGAAAAACAAAAACCTCTAACTAAACTCTCATGAAGTTCTTATACATTGGTATCCTATGGGCCTAAAGACATAGGACTCACATCATACTAGAGAAAAACCTATGGCCCTAGGGCTAGAAGATGGTCTTGGGGTCAATGCAAAGGCTCTCAAAGAGAATTTGGGCCATTCAAAAGCACCAAAATCTGCACTATGGCAGCCCTGTTACGGCCATAGGATCTCTAATTGGTATACTCTGGCACCCTGTGGCCCTAGGGCCATAGGATCTCTCATTGGAATAGAGGGAAACAAATTATGGCCCTTGTCCATATACATTGGCACATTATGGCCCTAAGGCTATAGGATTTCACATCATACTAGAGGGAACCCTATGGCCCTAGGGCCATAGGGTGGCCTATATGTCAATATAGAAGCTCTCAAAGAGCATTTGGACCATTGAAGGGCACCTACATATGCACCATCGGAGCGCTATGACCCTGGGGCCATAGAATCTCTCATTGAAATAGGGGGCAACAACATGGTGCTCTTGAGCTTATAAACTGGCATCCTATGGCCCTAGGGCCATAGGATCTCTCCTTGGAATAGAGTGCAAAAACCCGGTACCCTTGAGCTTATACACATGCACCTTGTGGCCCTAGGGCCATAGGATCTCTCATTGGAATAGAGGGCAACAACCTAGTGCCCTTGAGCTTATACATTGGTACCCTATGGCGCTAAGGCCATATAATCTCACATCCTACAAGAGAGAAACCCATAGCCTTAAGGCTAGAGGAGGCCTAGGGGTCAATGTATAAGCTCTCAATGGGCCATTCAAGGGCACCAACATATGTACTATGGTAGCCCTATGGCCCTAGGACCATAGAATCTCTATTTGCAATAGAGAGAAACCTATGGCCCTTGAGCTTATGCATTGGCACCCTATGGCCCTAGGTCCATAGGATCTCTCACTGGAATAGAGGGACACACCCTATGGCCCCAAGTCCATAGGATCTCACATCATACTAAAGGGCACTCTATGGCCCTAGGGCCATAGGGTGGATTATGTGTCAATGTAGAAGCTCTCAAAGAGCCTTTAGGCCCTTGAGCTTATACATTGGTTACCTATGGCCCTAAGGCCATAAGGTCTCACATCATACTAGAGAGGAACACATGGACTTAAGGGTAGAGGATGTCCTAAGGGTCAATGTAGAAGCTCTGAAAGAGAATTTGGGCCATTCAAGGACACCAACATATGCACAACAGTAGCCATATGGCCCTAGGACCATAGGATCTCTATTTACAATAGAAAGAGACCTATGGACCTTGAGCTTATGCATTCGCACCCTGTGGCCCTAGGTCCATAGGATCTCTCATTGAAATAGAGGGAAATAACCTATGGCCCTTGACCTTATACATTGGCATCTTATGGCCCTAAGTCCATAGGATCTGTATGGCCCTTGACCTTATACATTGGCACCTTATGGCCCTAAGTCCATAGGATCTCACATCATACTAAAGGTCACAATATGGCCCTACAGCCATATGGTGGACTATGTGTCAATGTAGAAGCTCTCAAAGAGCCGTTGGGACCTTGAGCTTATACATTGGTACCCTATGGACATAAGTCCATATGATCATAGGATTTCACATCATAATAGAGAGGAACATATGGCCTTAAGGCTAGATGTTGGCATAGGGGTCAATGTAGAAGCTCTCAATGGGCCATTCAAGGGCAACAAAACAATGGTCCTATGGCCGTAGGACCATAGGATCTCTATTTGCAATAGAAATCAACCTATGGCCCTTGAGCTTATGCATTGGCACCCTATGGCCCTAGGTCAATAGGGTCTCTCACTAAAATATAGGGACACAACCTATGGCCCTAAGTCCATAGGATCTCACATCATACTAAAGGGCACTCTATGGCCCTAGGGCCATAGAGTGGACAAGGTGTCAATGTAGAATCTCTCAAAGAGCCTTTGGGCCCTTGAGCTTATACATTGGTATCATATGTCCCTAAGGCCATAGGATCTCACATAATAGAGAAGAACCTATGGCCTTAAGGCTAGAATATGTCCTAAGAGTCAATGTAGAATCTTTGAAAGGGAATTTGGACCATTCAAGGACACCAACATATGCATACGGTAGCCATATGGCCCTAGGACCATAGGATCTTTATTTGCAATAGAGAGAAACCTATGGTCCTTGAGCTTATGCATTGGCACCCTGTGGCCCTAGGTCCATACGATCTCTCATTGGAATAGAGGGAAACAACCTATGGCCCTTTACCTTATGCATTGGCACTCTATGGCCCTAAGTCCATAAGATCTCACATAATACTAAAGGGCACTTTATGGCCCTAGGGCTTGGAATAGAGGACAACCTATGGACCTTGAGCTTATGCATTGTCACCCTATGGTCCTAGGGCCATAAGACCTCTCATTAGAATAGAGGACAACCTATGGCCCTAGGACATCATGGTCTACGTGTCAATGTAAAAGCTCTCAAGGAGCATTTAGACCATTCAAGGGAACCTACATGGGCACAATGGTAGCCCTATGGCCCTAGGTCCATAGGATCTCTTATTACAATATGGGGCAACCTATGACACTGAACCTTATACATTGGCACCCTATGACATAGGCCCATTTGATCACTCTTTAGAATAGAGAGAAACATTGGATCTAGGGCTTGAGGGTGACCTAGGTTGAATGTTAAATCTTTAAATGAGAATTTAGGCCGTTCAATGGCACCTACATGGGCACCTTGGGAGCCCGATAGCCCTAGGACCATAGGATCTCTCGTGGAATAGAGGACAACATATGACCCTTGAGATTGTACATTGGTACCTTATGGCCCTAAGGCCATAGGATCTCTCATTAGAATAGAGAGAAACCTATAATCTACCTATGATCAACATCATGTGTCCTAGAAAACATAGTGAGAGACCCTATGCCCCTAGGGACATAGAGTGCTAATATAGAGGTGCAAAAACATGAGCTTGCAGTCCTTCACATTTAGAACAAAGCACATTATGGTCATAGGATCATTTAGAAAACACCTATAATTCTAAGTTTAAATTTTGCCAATGTAGAGGCTCTAATGGTATAAAGTTTCATATGGTCCAAGGAATATATATTTTTTCTATTTTTAATTACCTACAAAGAAAAATCATTATGGACCTAAGACCATAGAAGACATATTTTAAGCTCCTAAGCAGTCTTCAAGATACCTACACCTTTCATAGTATGACCCTTATGCCATAGAGTAAAATGTGTTTTCCTTCAAGAAACCTATTATCAACACCTTGTAGTCAAATTTGACCATGCAACCATAAGGCCCTTTAAGGTGGTCCTAAGTTTTCCACTAGCTATATTGCAATGACATCCTTGGTCTTATTAAATGTATTCTTAGATATCTATTAAGTTTATTCTGAGATAGCAAACTTGTCATTTGGATACTCTCTAATTTTCTTCCAAGAGTGTGACAAAGCTAACAATAAGTGTCTTTTAAAACTTGCAGTCCTTCAACACAATATTGCGATTGACAAAGTTTCACCTGAGATTGTGGGTAAAACAATTTTCAAGCTACTAAACCTTTTGAGATTGAGGTTGACGAAGTTTCACCTAAGATTATTGGAACAAATGATTATAGCTAGCCAACTAGAGAGTTGTTCTTGAAGAAGTTGACAAAAATCTCCAAGTTCCTGAAGGTCGGCCATTTCAGCCATTGGAGAAGAATTTGAAAAGTGATGCTATGGAAGTAGAAGATTCTATGGATCTCCATAGCAACCAGAGAGTCACATGTAATGGACATCATCAAGATTCTAGAGAAGGAGGCTGGAGAAAAGTTTTCATTCTTTATGATTTGGGAACAAAGCCAATGTCAATCATGTGAAGAATCAAGAATCACTCACCCAGATAATCCAAGAGTAGAAGCGCTTTTCAAACCGTTGGCTATTGCATCGACAAAATTTGGGATTGATGCAAAAAGAATGCTTCTAGTAGATGATGCACCATTAAAGGGATGTGTTGATCCTGCATTGAATTGCATTTTTCCGCCATCATTCAATGTTGACGAGGAGGACAATATCCTCCTTGGGGATTTTCTGCCATATATTCAAGCTCTTCATCATGTCAATGACATTTGCACAATTACAAAAGCTCTTATTTATATGGACAAGCACCCATAGTGTAAGGACATGAACTTAAAAATCATGTTCACAAGGTTGTTGCAAAGTGGCAAGAGAACAATTTGGTTTGTCTAGGGAAAACCTACTCCACATGCAGACCATCAGAAGCTTTTTGTCCTTTCATGACGATGAAAAAGGTGCAACATCTAGCAATAGTGGAATATCCACTCAATTTGTCTTTTAACATTATATGTAACTTTTGACTTTGACGTTCCTGTTACCATATACATGTGGTAGTGATGTGTGTGAACACACTAGGACCGCCGGGGCATTTTTTCCCTCTTTAGGAGGTTTTTTCCCCCGAGCATTGTATATACGCCCATCACTCTAGGGCTATCTATCTTTCCTTTTCACACTAAGTTATACACTCTCTATTGTGTGCCTTGAGCTTCCTTCGTCTTCTCCAAGCTGTGTGCGTTTCTTTGCAACCCTAATTCCAACAATGGTATCAGAGCAGGTTGTGTCCTCCCGGGCTTAGTCACCAGCTGCTCCAGTACACGCCTGCTCACTTTCTCCGATTTCAGTGAGCTTTGGCGAGCGTTCGCAAGTCGACAAATACTTCGACCGAACCCGTAGAGCTTGGTCTGCTCCGATTTTTGATTTGGGCTCATTTCGGCCTCCATTTCCACTACAGGCAGTACTGCACAGGCTATTTCGTTATTTTGTGCAAAATTTCTGTTAGTGTCATTTTTTGCATAACAGGTGTCTTACAGTCTTCTACGGTTTGTGCTATATAGCACGTGTTGTCCCCGCTCCGTTTCTCCTATTTTCGAGCAGTTTTCACATCAGGTGCAACATTTGCCATGGCTGACAACAACAACGTAGATGTGTTCAAGATGTTTGCTACTGAGGACAGGTTGGATGGGGACAATTACCCTATGTGGGTTTATATGATGCAACACGTTCTTTTGTCAAAGGGCGTCTGGAATATTCTGCAGGGCATTGATGTACGTCTTGGTTCTGAGGATGTAGGCGATGTTGAGGATGTTGCAGGTCTTGCTGCAAGGCTTGCTGCTGTTAGAGTTGTTTTGCCTATGTCAGAACAAGCTCGTTGGGGTGTTAAGGATGCGCAGGCTCATGCATTGATTGTGTTGTCTGTGAAGCGCACCAATGTTCCTCACATCCGTTCAGCAAATCTGCAAAACAGGCTTGGGATATTTTGGTTGGTCTTTATGCAAGTCACAATGAGGCTAAAATTGCTTTGCTGCGTAAAGAGCTGGAGTCGAAGATTATGCATGAGGAAGATGATATGGACACTTTCCTTGCTAGTGTTAAGGATATCAATGAGCAACTTATTTTTGCAGGAGAAGTCATTTCAGACATTTCCCTTGTGCAGACTGTTCTTGATGCCTAACCAGATTCTTACCAGACTTTTGCTAGTACTTGGAGACTTATGACCCAAGGAAATCAAGAAGTTGTTAAGTTTGATGCATTATGCACATTGCTGTTGCAAGAGTCACTTTCCAGAAAAAACAGGACTAGGCAGCGTGCAGTCTTTTATTGCTTCTCAAAGAAAGGGTGGTAACAGCAATGCACCCACTTCTTATGGTTCCAGCTGCGAGTGGCAAAAATTCTGTTCCTAATGCTTCTGCTGGCAGCAATTCGTCGGGCAATTCTGGTGACAAGGGCAAAAAGAAGATGCGTTGCCATTATTGTAAAGCTAATGATCATTTGATCAAGCCGTGTCCTAAGTTGAAGGCCAAAGAGGCTAAGAAGAAAGAGGGGGGTTCCACTACAAATGCTGGTTCCACTACAAATGCATCCATTGTTGAGTCTTCTGTGAAAGGAGACTGTGATGCTGATGTTGATGCAGAATGGGCTTTTAGCGCAGAGTGCACTTACAATCCTGTTGTCCATGATGGATGATTGTTAGTTGCTATAGATTCACAAGTGTGGTATTTCGATAGTGGTGCTACAAAGCACATTACCTCACATCGTGAATTGTTTACCTCTCTCAAGTCTATCCCTCATGGGAATTCAGTCACTTGTGCCAACAATGCTTCTTATCCGGTTCAGGGAGTTGGAAAGATTGTGCTTACTGCTGCAAATGGCAGTTCCTTCACACTTGTTGATGCACTTTATGCACCTGGGATCAAGAAGAATCTCTTGTTTGTATCCGCACTTGCTAGACTTGGACTTGTAGTCAAATTTGTGGATGACAGATGTACAGTTCATGATCTTAGTTTTGGTGATAAAATTGTTGCATCTGGCCTTTTGTGCCGTGGGCTATATAAGCTCACTTTGTATGACAAGTGTGGAAAAAATTTTGCAAATGCTATTGCAGATTCAAGGGCTATTTCAGATGCAAAACTTTGGCATGCACGTTTTGGTCATCTGAATTTTGCCAGTTTGCTGCGTTTGCAGAAATCTGATATGGTTGCTTCTTTGCCGCCTCTTGAAGCACCTGTCAAACATGTTTGTGAAGGCTATATTTTGGGTAAGATGCAGCGTTCTAAGTTTCCAAAGGATGGTTCAGTTCGGGCCACATGCAGGTTGCAACTTGTGCACAGTGATGTTTGTGGGCCCATGCAAACTCCATCCTTGGGCAATTACCTGTACTTCGTGACTTTCATTGATGATTACTCCAGGCATGCATGGGTATTTCCGCTTAAAGAAAAGTCCGAAGTTTTTATGTGCTTCAAACAGTTTCTGGCTATGGCTGAAAATGTCTCGAAATGTACTATGGGCACCCTCCGTTCCGATCGAGGGGGCGAGTATATGTCTCATGAATTTAATGCATTTCTGGGTAGTCGTGGGATAAAAAACCAATGTACAGTGCCTTATACACCTCAGCAAAATGGTGTTGCTAAGAGGAAAAATAGGACACTTACGAAAATGGTACGATGTATGGTCAAAAGTCAAGCTTTGCCGCATTCTTGTTGGCTTGAGGCCATCATGTGTGCCACTTATGTACTTAACAGGTGTCCTATGAAAGCTTTGCAGTCTATTACTCCATATGAAGCATGGCATGATAGAAAGCCTTCTATTGAGCACATGCGTGTTTTTGGCTGTTTGGCATATGCTTTGGTGCCCCAAGTGCAGCGCGCAAGTGCAGTGAGATCGAGCATGCCCGCTTGATGTGGTTGCTTCACTAAGCAGATCTTCTCTTTTGTCAGCTCACATTGTAGTAACTTGACATCATTATCTTCTAAACCGTTTAAGCATCTAAATGTTGTTATGCTTGGTTATTGCCCACGAGCAGTTGATGTGTGATGCTTCTCCAAGATGTTTATCCACTAAGCATAGATTTCATCATTGTACATGACCATGTGTGCTTCTTTGTTGGCAAATGTGATGTTTTCTACATTTACAAAGGCTTTCAAAATAAAGAGAAGGAAATTAACTTCATTTCAAGACATATTTGTAGCAAAAATAAGCATAGGAAAGTGGAACTTATATCTCAACGTGCTCGACTTGGATGACCGATAGGAACTCCTGCCTTGGGTTTTGTTGATTTAGAATATGCAAACCATTGACTACAACCTTGCTTCAAGACCTCCACACAAGGATGGTGCTTCATTGCTGTTATTCTCTCCATGTTCTCCATTTTGGATATTCAAACAACAACCTCTTTGGGAGCGTCTACCACTATCCTTGCAATTCTAAACTTGTAGAACTCTTTTCTCGAAGCATACTTAGTGATGTTGTTACGCAAAAAATCTCTAGCCACTATGATGGAATGATGACCAGCCACATGTGTTTTTGTGTTATCTAGAAACCCTATGCCTCTAAGGCCACATGGTGCTCTTTTTTCTATCTAGAAACCCTAAGGCCCTAAGGCCACATGGTGCTCTTTGTATAATCTAGAAACCCTATGGCCTTAAGGCCACATGGCGCCCATTTTGTTAGCTAGTAAACCTATGGCCATAAGGCCACATGGTGTTTTTTTTGTTAGCTAAAAACCCTATGGCCCTAAGACCAAAGGGTGCTCTTTTTGATAGATAGAAACCCTATGGGCCACATGGTGCTCTTTTTGTTAGCTACAAACACTATGACTTAAGGGCACATGATGGTTTGTTTGTTAGATAGAAACCCTATGGCCCTAAGGCCACATGGTGCTCTTTTTGTTAGTTAGAAACCCTATGACCCTAAGGCCACAGGGTGCTCTTTTTGTTAGCTAGAAACGCTATGATCCTAAGGCCACAAGGTGCTCTTTTTGTTAGCTAAGAACACTATGGCCATAAGACCACAGGGTTCTCTTTGTGTTATCTAAAAAACCTATGGCCCTAATTCCACATGATGTTGTTTGTGGAAGCTAGAACCCCTATGGCCATAGGGTGATCTTTGTGATGGCTAGAAACTCAAATGGCGCTAATGCCACAAGGTACTCTTTGTGATGGCTACTAACCCTATGTCCTTAGTGCCATAGAGAGCTCTTTGTGTAAGCTATAAACCCTATGTCCCTAAGGCCACATGGTTATCTTTTTGCTAACTTAAAACCCTATGACCTTAAGGCCATAGGGTGCTCTTTGTGTTAGCTAGAAACACTATGGCTCTAAGGCAACATGGTGCTCTTTGTGTAAGAAACCCTATGGACCTAAGGCCACATGGTGTTCTTTGTGTAAGAAACCTATGGCCCTAGGTCCACATGGTGCTCTTTGTGTAAGAAACCCTATGGCCCTAAGGCCACATGGTGTTCTTTGTGTAAGAAACCTATTGCCCTAGGTCCACATGGTGCTCTTTTTGTTAGCTTAAAACATTATCGCCCTAAGTCCACATGGGGCTCTTTTTTTTAGCTAGAAAAACTATGGCCTTAAGGCCACAAGGTGCTCTTTGTGTAAGAAACACTACGGCTCTAAGGCCACATGGTGCTCTTTGTGTAAAAACCCCTATGTCTCTAAGTCCACATGGTGCTCTTTATGTAAGAAATCAGTGGCTATAAGTCCACATGGTGCTCTTTTTGTTAGCTTAAAATATTATGGCCCTAAGGCCATAGGGTTCTCTTTTTGTTACATAGAAAAGCTATGGCCCTAAGGCCACAGGGTGCCTTAGGTCCATAGGGTGGTTAGAAACCCTATGGCCCAAAAGCCACACGGTGCCTTAGGGCCATAGGGTGTTCATTGTGATGGCTAGAAACTCTATGTCCTTAAGGCCATAGGATGCCTTAGGGCCATAGGGTGGTCATTGTGATGGCTAGAAACTCTATGGCCTTAAGGGCCATAGGGTGCTCTTTGTGATGGCTAGGATTTCTAATTAACAAAAAGAGAACTGTGTGGCCTTTAGGGTCATAGGATGCTCTTTGTGATGGCTAGAAACCCTATGGCCCTAAGGTCAAAGGGTGCTCTTTTAGTTAGCGAGAAACCCTATGACCATAAGGCCACATGGTGCTTTTTGTGTTAGCTAGAAACCTTATGGCCCTAAGGTCACAAGGTGCACTTCTTGTGTTAGCTAGAAACCATATGGCCCTAAGGCTATAGTGTGCTCTTTGTGTAATCTAAAAACCCTATGCTAGTAAGAATCTCTCTATGCTCTATATTGACATCCTATGGATCCAAAGCCACAAGGTGCTTTCTATGTTTAGAAGATACCCTTCATGATGGTTCTTTTACAAACTATGGACCAAGGGCCATAGGGTCTCCTCGATGCTAGTAAGAACCTCTATATGCTCTATATTGGCATCCTATGGCCCCAAGGCCACAAGGTGCCCTCTATGTATTGAATAGACCCTTCATGATTCTTTTTTGGCAACCTAAATTAGCACCCTCTTGCTTGAAGGCCATAGGGTCCCCTCTATGCTAGTAAGAAGGTCCTCTCTATGCTCTATATTGGCACCCTGTGTCCTGAAGGCCATAGGGTCCCCTATATGCTACTAAGAATATCTCGATGCTCTATATTGGCACCCATTAGGGAATTTCGGAGGTCATTTGGAGGGCCTTCTAAGAAAATGTATTTTTTGCACTCTCTCTCTAGAAAAAATGGCAAATAATAGAGCTGGTTCTTTCATAGTAAAAGTTCAAAAAGTGTACTTTAAGTAGATTCCTTACTCTTTTGAACATTTGTTCGTAGTGATTGAGGGATAATCCTCTTTTCAGTTGCATTGAATGAACCTCGTCAATATGGAGGGAATGAGGCTAACATGGAGGGACGAAGGCGCAGCCGCTATTCACTTTCCATTAAACCTGCACATTTGGCTAATGGTGCACTCCTCAAATGGCACAAATGTTACCCAGAAACGAGCCAAATATCACCTTCACATTGATTTGGACAATGAGTACCAACCATTGATTAAGCGTAGTAAAACAAACACACATATACCTCCGGCTTCCATAGACACGCTGAGAGCTCAAGGAGCTAAACACATAGATATCTGGACGAGAGGCTCTCTCTACCCTAAGAATCCAATGACTAATGCGTCTCCACCGTTTGTCAATCCTACAAGCTTATTGACCTTTGTTGGTGATGGAGAAAAGGGCCTTCTGGGTTATTGTAAATCTCTTACAAGAGAAGCTGAAACTTACAAGGGCATTCTCCAAGCTCAACAATGTGAGATTGTTCGCCTTTCACATTTACATTATACAGATCAGGTTACCATTTTGCAACATAAAACAGAGGTACAAGAACTGAAAGGAAAGGTGCGAAGTTGTCGAATGAAGGACACCATCTTGGGTGCTCGTATCCGAAAGAAGAAATTGCGCAATCTTGAAACATTGCAGGTTGCATCAGGAGGTCTCAAGAAAAGAATTCGAGCATTAAGGTGATACTTCTTGGTTGGCTACATTGTCTTAGTTAAGTAATCTTTTTATTTTTTCTTGTTATGCATTGTTTTCATGTGCCTAAATAGTGTTAGTGAAGCAAATTTTCTGTTATTTACTTATGCATTGTCTTCATGTAGAGATTCAATCTATCCTGACAAGGAAAACATTGACCCCAAAGCCAATATAGGAAAGAGATTGAAGCCACTTATAAGTAGAATCCTGGCAGCAGATATAGTACATGACAAGAAGTTTAAGGTCCTACAACGAAATGTAGTGGACCGCTTTATTTCAGAGAACTCAGTGCCTGCAAAAGAGATACAAGGCACACTTGATTCACTTGGTGTAAGCAAAAGAGGATATTCGGCTATCCAAAAGTCTGTCTCATCCATCTTTGTTAAGAAGGGTATAAAATCCAAACTTCTACCATCAGTCTCAAGTGTTTGGAAAGAGAGGCTTCAGCTTAACGAGGCACAGGGAGACTATCTTGGACAGCCCTTTCATATTAAAGCAACTTACAGTGGCCATGGAGCAAACATGGCATATGATGAGTTCAATAATATTTTTATGGACCTGCGGATATTACAGAAGAGAATGGTGGAGTTTTACAACATCACATGTGAAGAGTCACGAGGGGTATTAAATTTTGTGTTAAAACTGGATGAGTGTGAGCTTGTTAAAGAGAAAAAGCTAGAGCGTGTTACTATTACTTTAATGAATAGAGCCCTCTCAAAGTGTCCCAGTGATGATCCTTTATATTTTAGTGTTCAATCAGAATCTAACATATGGTGGCTTGGTGCGTTTGAGGTAAGCGAGATTCTCAGGTAAGCTCAAATGTTCACATCTACTTAAGTCTCATTTATTTTGTGTTGCAGGTAAAGAAAGAAGATCATGAGATTCTATATTGGGTGTTCCATCGAACTAATATTCCGGAGGTGATTGATCGACAGACTAGCCAGGGAGAGGTACTACGTCTAGATGGAAGGGGAGACTTTCAAGTTCAGTGACATCTTGCAGGTGACCTCAAAACATTAAAGTGCATGTATAATTGTGGAATGGGTGCAATGGCAAAGTCGCCGTGTTTGTTCTGCATGGAGCCTGCAAAGGTCATGGACCCAAAGTGGTGGAGAAAAGCTCCAACACGTCACATTGAGGATCCTGCTTTTCGACCGGTTTTGAAAATACCACTTGTGAATGTCCACATTTGTACAATGCATGCCCTTTGTAGAATTGTGGAGAAATTGGTCTACTTATATATCGGGTTTGCTTGGAAGATTAAGAACTCGGCAGAACGACATGTAGCCCTACAGTGCTTAGAAATGGTACTGTCGGATATGGGGCTTCATGGTGGCAATGAGAAAATCCAGCGGGATGAAAAGAGATCAACTGCTGAGAAGGATGTCCCATGCAAACCATCCATCGGTGGGGTGAAGGCACGGAGGTTTTTATCTAAACCCCAAGGTACAAGAGATCTGAAGCTAACAAAACATGGAAAAATATATAACACATCTTATGTTAGCAAGGTAGAGTATCAGAGCTGGAAAAAGCTACATATTGCAGTCAAAGACCAAGAACCAACTACTCGTAACGCGAAGGCTGAGGTTTGGCGATCAATAGACATCCTATTTTTGATGTGCGACAAAGATGACTGGTCACAAGGTGATATGAACAAGTTCAAGGAGAATCTCAACCTCCTGAAAAAATCATTCAAGACAGCATGGACAGACACCCAGATTACTCACTACATGGTATTATCGTGTATTTCATTCTCTCTTATGTGCAAATATGTGAGTGTAAAACATTCTAACTAATCTGTTTTCATATCCAGCACATCATCTTCAATCATTTACCATATTTTATACAAAACTATGGGAACCCGGCAATATGGAATACCCAAGGGATGGAAAAGTCTCATTACATGGCGAGAAATGCTTATTTCAGGCACACACGACATGGTGGCTCTCGAATCAAGGCTAACAGTTTGAGAGAACTATTTGAATGGTTCTATCGTAGAATCATTCATCGAATGCAGGCAAAAGAAGTCTTGGCAAATTTAGCAACAGCACAAGTCATCAGACATTTACAACAACAAAAAGTTAAAAGATCAATGGCATACAACAACTCCGTAGCTCGTGAAAGTCAACGAAGGTGGAGAGAGACAATGGTGTATGTGAATCACAAGTGGAGAAAGATACTCTGAGTGGATGACATTGTACAAAATTTATGTAATACATGATCTTATACAATTGCTACTTGAAGTGTATCAAGATTTTGAAGGTTCAATTTTGTTTTTTGGCACGTCACCCTTGTAACGAATCATGAGATGTTTGCCATACTCTAAAAGTTCATCTGGGTTTTGTCTACCAAGAGCTAGTGCCATTGCTGTGTAGGTGTAGTAATACGCTGCCCGACCACCTGTATAGACCGGGCAGTAACCAAAACAATCTCTAGCAAACACTTTGTCCACAAGAATGACTTTATCTGCACTTTTGGGTAGCACGGGTCCACCCAAGAAGCGTGATAGTGTCTTGAATGTGTAAGTTGCTATTGAACCCTCTTGTGACATGGAATTGTGAAAAACTACTATTGACGACTCGCAAATCTTTGAAAGGTACTGTGCTAGGGCCGCATCCCTTCCACGATACTCTCGAGTCCGCCGCCAAAGGAAGTCATCCTTGTCAGCAATCCAAGACTGCACATATCATGTCAAAAGTGACACAAAGAGAGAGAGAGAGAGAGAGAGAGAGAGAGAGAGAGAGAGAGAGAGAGAGAGAGAGAGAGAGAGAGAGAGAGAGAGAGAGAGAGAGTTACCATGAAGCTCTCATCTTGCAGAAAGAGGTTTTCCTGCCACAGGTCTACAGATGTAGTTGACCCCTGACCTGAATGGTTAAACCAATCCTCCACTCCTTTGTTACTTGTTGATGGTCTTAGGCTTTGTCTTATTGCTTGGAAGGTGGCTTCATCAGGTAGTGTCTCCTTGTATTTTTCAGCTTTCTCAAAGCATCTTCGGAGGCATTCCATTGGATTGCTGGATGTTTCCATTGCCTCATCATCACTACTATCCTCTGAAACAAATCCACTCCTCTCCTCTTGGACTCTGGAAATAATAGCCAGGGAGAAATTCTCCCTTAAATAAAAGATGCTTTGCACATCATGTAAGAAGATATAGGTCCTGTCTCCAATCCTTAAGTCAGGCACAGCAGGCAACATCATCGGAGCATGCTTCTCAGAGAAGTTACTGACATCCAATGGAAGTTTGATTTCTGTGGTTTTCACAGAGAGCATCTTACTTCTTTGTACTTCAATTGCCTCAACCTCAAGGTCGACTGTATCTTCAACCTCCTCGACTTCTTGTATATGATTTGTCTCCTCGCATTCTTCATCTGGTGCTGCATCCTGCTCCTCTAACACCTCATCAGGATTCTGCAT